>NC_062214.1:162764281-163068343 GCF_902686445.1 Sciurus carolinensis | reverse complement strand
ATGCCACACACTAGCCAACACAGGCAGAATGTTTCTGCATGATAGACAAGAAACTGATAATGCTGGTTGCCTCCTACGAGAGAAACTGGTTGGCTGAGGGACAGGGGGACAGGCATGTCTTTTAAACCATGTGCTTGAAATACCTTTAAAAAGGTTCTTAGCATGCATGAAGCCCTGTGTTCAATCCCCAGCACCAAACCAAACCACAAAACCTCACAAGTTCTCCATTCTCTGTTAGCTCTCACAGGAGCTGGGAGTGGGAGTAGTTACCTGACAAGCAGGTCCTGCTGGAGAGTTAAATAACTAGTACAACCTGGAAAAGGGAGTCCAACTGTGGACAAAAGACTCTGGAAGGTTCCCAAGACCCATTGAAGGGAAATCTAAAATTTCTTCCCCTTTCCTGTTCCTTGTCTCTGTGAGGCTAGATTTTCTTCAGGTTCTTTAATCAAAGCAACATAGTTTGCGTGCAGAGGCAAGTATGAAAACCCAGGTTTCTTCTACATGCCAGACGTTAAGGAGATTTGCAAATACATAAAACAGAACAATTCTTTTTACTATCCATTCTTCTCTATGTTAGAAGATACGTTTTTATAAAATGTTTACATATAGTGGATTTAATACTGCTAACTAAAAATGGATAAATACTGATTTTCAAATGTTTAATTTCTAACATAATAGTAAGTATTGATAGCTATAACCTGCTTAAATAATAGGGTAATCAATCTTTTGTTTGTTTGTTTGTTTGTTTGTTTTGATACCGGGGATTGAACCCAGGGCACTTTACCACTGAACCACCTCCCCAGTCCTTTTTATTTGTTATTTTGAGATAGGGTCTCACCAAGTTCCCGAGGGTCTTGCTAATTGCCAAGGCTGGACTTGAACTTGCAATTCTCCTGCCTCAGCCTCCCAAATTGTTGGGATTACAGGCATGCACTACCACGCCTGGCCTCATAATTTTAAAGAGTCCCTAACACCAAAACGTTTAAGACTCACTTGTTTAGAAAAGTCTCTACTTCATTCACATTCTCCCTCTCCCCAGCACTATCATGTTCCATCTTGTTCATGCAGATTTGCATACCTGTGTCATTCCTCCTACTTGAAAGAAGGGACTTTCTTCACCACAGTACTCAGTAATACTTTGCATGTAGTAGAGGCTCAACAACAGAATTTTTTTAAAAATGCTTCCTGGTTTTCTTATAAATTTACTCTCCTTCTCAAATTCATCTTTGCTTGACTCTGATGCTTGTTACTGAGAGCTGTTGACTCTTTTTCCTTTTATTGCTAAAACTTCTCAAATACCTGGCCTTCTCTTAGCTCCGGATCAAGTGTGTTGTCTTATCCAGTGTGGAGTGTGGGAAGGAAACAGGCCAGGAATTCAGTTTTGTTTCCTGTTAATTAACATACTCATCTTGCTCAAGTATTGGTATTGGTATTGTTATTCTTGCTCAAGAGCCTATAATGTAACTGTTTACAGCCTCAGGTATAAATGCCTCTGCCTGTGTTTATGTTCACAGCTTTACCCCACCTACCATTCCATTAACCCAGCAGAACACCTTCTCCAAGTCCGGCTGCCAGCCTCACTGGTTCCCACCATGACCTTTCCAAAATACACCTTTGCCCTGGCCTCTCCCACCATATGGCTCGATGCCACCCATCCACCCCAGTATTAGATCCCACCGTCTCCGGGAAATCTTCTTGAATTTTCCTTTCTTTCCTCCCATACCATCATAGCAAACATGAACCTGGAGATATAGGCTCTGGGATAGGAACTAGTGATAAAGACTCAGCCAAAGGCTGGGGAGATAGCTCAGTCGGTTGAGTGCTTGCCTTGTAAGCACAAGGCCCTGGGTTTGATCCCCAGCACCCCAAAAAAAAGAAAATCAGCTGCATATAATCCCTGTGATCATCAGGACATTTGGGGAGACAGACATGATGATCATAAATACTATGTTCCAAATATTTTAAATGCATTATCTCACATTATTCTTAAAATGAGCCTATTAGATCACAGGTCCTAGTGCCCCTGTCTGAGAAATGGAGTAACTGGGCTGGGGGTGTAGCTCTGTGGTAGAGTGCTTGCCTAGTGTACACAGGCAGATAGTGCCCTCGATTCGACCTCCCGTACTGAAAACACAACAAAACAAAATGAAGTAACTGAATGCTCAGTGGATGGGGTAGCTTTCCCTATTACACATCTGGGAAGTGATGAGAGTCTTTAGGACCCTGAAACTGGAGTTCTTAATCACTGCCTTGTAATTACTGCTTCCCAGCTGAAATAGGCTCAGAGCCTAATGGGCAAAGTGACTGGGGAGGAAGGGAAAAAAGTCTTTGTCCCTGGAAGGAGGGAGAGGGCATGATTAGTAAGAAAAGCTTCATGTTGTACTTCTGTACCTAGGCATGAGCGCGCGTGCACGCGCACACACACACACAACCCCAACACACTGATCAGCATCATCAGGGGCATGGAGTGGTGAGTGAGACACAAACGTGGGAAATGTGTGGTTCTTTTGGATTCCCACAAAAGGTTGTTGTCCCTGCTTTTACATCAAATTCACTGAAGCATATTGATTTTTTTATGCTTCTGTTCCTGCCATTAAGGTTTCCTTCAGGATGGGGAAAATGTTTTATTCATCTTTCTATACCTGCTAGCACATGATAAGGGGTTCAGTGTGTGTCTTTAAAGGAATGAAGGGTCATCATACTAGGTGTGTGAAGCCGGAGGCAGAGTGCTGACAGAGGAGATCAGAAGGCAAGGGAAGGCCTGACTTTAGAGAGAGCGATGTGGAGATTTAAGCTAAGTTGCTGAGGATCTTGTTAAGTTGCTAAGGCTGGCCTTGAACTTGTGATCCTCGTGCCTCAGCCTCCTGTGGTGCAAACCTGGCTTGACATTATTTTAAAATATTTCTTTCATATCAAAGCGGATGAGGACTTTGTTCTGCCATGGCTCACCCCTTTCATTACTGTGGGTGATTTCTAGGTCTTCTCTGTAGGCCAAGGTTACTGACATCTCACAGAACGTGTCTTAGTATGTGTTCTCTTTGTTTGGTCAAGCAATGGAGCCTTCAGTCCTGTTTTCAGACACATTCTTATGTTATTTCTCTGATAAACTATTATTCTCTGTTTTATCTCTTTTCTATTTCAGACCTCATACTAATTAATCTTCTGAACAGATTCTCTCTTTAAGAATTTTTCCTTCTTTTTTCTTTCTATTCTGCTTTCCGTGAGTTTTTTTTCCCATTTCCATGAACTTTCTTGTTAATTTATATATACATACTAAAATATATAATATACAATGCATGCCAAATTCTTTGTTAGCCGAGATATACATTACAATTACATGTATCAATTAATAAGAAAGCTTAGATATTTATTCCATATATATATTACATAATATACATTTACATATATATATTACATAATATACCTGTTACTGTTTTGAGGATGCAAATTATAAGTACAATTATTTTAAAGCTTTCCCTTAATTGACCCTATTCTTCAGTTATTTTTCTATATTTATTTGTTTAATGAAGACTATGTCACAGGTTTTTCTCAAATGTCTACAATTTTTTTTTTTTTTTTTTTTGAGTGAGGAGCTACAAAATGGGAGGTGGGGAACTGGTATTCCAATCACTTTGAGCACAGACTTTTGGTCCTGTGTCTAATGTTCTCTTGCAGACTTGATGCCGAGCCTCTGAAGCCTTCTTCGGGGCTAATTAGCTTGCTTTTCATTAACATCTTTGATTTTTGTTCTTTAAATTGTGACTTCCTCAACCCTGTTATATCAATTACCACACTTCCCTCCAATTTGCGTCTTCTATAAATCCATCAAAATCTTTTTATTGCTGGGTGTAATGTTACAAGCCTGTAATTCAGGACAGACAGATGGCTGAGACAAGAGGACTGCAAGTTTGAAGGCAGTCTCAGCAATTTAGTGAGACCCTGTCCCACAATCAAAAAGTAAAAAGGGGAGCTGGGGTTGTGGCTCAGTGGTAGAGCACCTGCCTAGCACGTGTGAGGCACGGGGTTCGATCATTGTCCATCTACACCTAAAAGAAAAAGTAAAAAGGGCTGAGGAGGTACTCAGTGGCAAAGTGTCCATGGATTTACTCTCCAGCACCAAAACTAACAAACAAAACACCTTTTTCTTCTTTCTTGTTTGCTTTGTCCTTAAGGATTAACTTTTAAAAATTCTTTTATGGTCATTTTAGAAAATGGGAGGGAAAAGAAACTTTTGGGTGACTCCACAGTTTTAAACCAAAAGTCCACTGAAGTTTTACTTAAGTAGGAGAGTCAGGCATTTGCTGCATATTTTTATTTTTAAAGAGAGACAAAACAACTGCATGTGGTGGCACACGTCTGAAATTCCAGCGACTTGCGAGGCTCAGGCAGGAGGATCACAAGTTCCTGGCTAGCCTCAGCAACTTAGTGAGGCCCTAAGTAATTTAGTTAGATCCTGTCTCAAAATAAAAATAAATAATAAAAAATAAAAGGGACTGGGATGTAACTTAGTGGTAAAGTGCCCCTGAGTTCAATGCCCAATAAAAAAAAAAAAGAATACACACACACACACACACACACACACACATAATACACACATGCACATACACTTTTATTTACTTTGTTGAATCAAAGGGTCACACAAATTATTTCTAAGGTTGATATCAAGCAAACAGAAAGGTGCTTTAGAAACCCAGTTGCCTTGGAGTTTATTTAAACTAAGAGGAAGAGGTCATGTTTTCCTGCAACACATATTTGGTTCTTTAAATAACAATTGTGACAAAAAGCAGAAAGAAGGAAAGCTGAACTTGTGATCCATACAAAACACCAACATTTTGGGTTGAACATAATTAAATATATCACTTTTTGAAATACTGTGATAGCAAATACTTAGAGGAATGTCTTAGGTGGGTATAGGGATGCAAGTTAAAAAGAAATTTTAAAAAATCACATCAGAACTATTCAATTTCTTTAAAATCACTGAGCAACAAAAGCAGCACTGAGCTTCCTTACCGATGTTACACAACTTCTATACAGTGCCTTGACTTAAATCCAAGAGCAAAAGTTAAGACTCTCCTCTATTTGCGGTAAACAACAACAAGGTAAATTTAGATGACTTCGCCCCTGGGTTTTACCTGGGAGTGGCCTTTTTAATATTTTGTTTAAAAGAGGGCAGATTTGGCACTTCAATACAAATGTTGCCAAAGTTAATATTTCTCAAATTTCTCCAATTTCGTGCATTAATTTGTATAATGACCTCATTCATGTTGGTCTCCAATACCATTCCCTCACCATTTCTACAAGAATATTGTGAACCTTATCTACATGGAAAATCAAATCCAGTTCACAGACATTTTCAAAAGATTTGTCTAATGTTTCCAACAATACTTGAATTGGACCTAAAATGCCAAGATGGGGGCTGGGGTTGTAGCTTAGTGGTAGAGTGCTTGCCTTGCATGTGTGAGGCACTAGGTTCCATCCTCAGCACCACATAAAAATAAGTAAGTATATAAAGATATTGTGTACATCTACAACTAAAAAATATTTTTTAAAAAAATGCCAAGATCACTCTCTGAAGAATCCACACAGAAGACAAAATATGGCATTGCATAATGTCTACAAATCAGTGTGCCGTCAGATCCTCCAGTTAATTAGATTTAAGTTCATAGGTACAATATTCTTACAATTTAAGACTGATTATGAGTTGGGCATGGAGGTGCACACCTGTAATCACAGCCGTTTGGGAGGCTCAGGTAGGAGAATTCAAGTTCAAAGTCAGCCTCAGCAACTTAGCAAGGGCGTAAGCAACTTAGTGAGACCCTGTCTCTAAATAAAATATTAAAAAGGGCTGGGGATGTGGCTCAGTGGTTGAGCACCTCTGGGTTCAATCCCTGGTACAAAAAAAAAAGACTGATTATGAAAATCCTCCTTCTGGAAAAATACATTATCAACATCTTCATCTCCCTTAGATACCCAACAGAAAGTCTTCCTCTTCCTGATGACGTGCTGTTACAGATCTTCACTACAAGCTGGTAGAACTTGGAGAAGACAGGATCACTGGATGGGTGGGTTCTGGGGGCCAGGGCTGGGTGGGCACTTGTACCCGGTGTTCAGGATCACCCCCTTCCAGCTCTGCACTAGGCAAGTGCTGTACCAGGGAGCTACATGCCCAGACCCTTGTTTTCCCTTTTTAAAAGATAAAACATCGGTGACTATAGAGAAAAGATTGGAGGAAGAGCAAGATGCAGGCAGACAAAGGTGGTCTAAAGCTACAGCAAAGTCCAAGCAGAGCATGACAAGGGACTGACTTGGTGCAAAAGTCCAGCAAGAGTACAGGAAAATGCTTTTTCTTCCCTAGGCACCATCAACCAGTAACTGAACGCAGAGGATTAAGCTGAGGGTTAAAAATGATGTCAAGGCTTTCAGTGTAGTTGACTGGGATGGTGAACCACTAAGATAGGGAACACAGAAGGAGGAAAGGGTTTGTGGAACTCTGGAGACACTTACATTTAGGAGAGACAAAAGGGCTTAAAAAAGGGCTGGGGGTGTAGTTCAGTTGGTAGAGTGCTTGCCTCACATGCACAAGGCCCTGGGTTCAATCTCCAGCATCGCACACACAGAGACTGGGATGTAGCAGAACCAAAGGGGAATGGTCTTTCACAAGATGGCTGGACAGTCATGTCAGATAAAAGTAGAGAAAGCTTTTGTATTTGATCATTAGGAGTTGATTTGTGACCTTCAAGAGAGGTTTTCATAGAAGTCTAGAGACTAAAGCTATATTCTAGGAGATCAAAGGGAAATGATGCAGCATATAAAATTTCATAGAAAATGAAATAATAAATTGAGTAGTTAAGAGTCACTGGAATTTTTTTTTTTTTTTTTTGGTACTGGGGATTGAACCCAGGGGTGCTTAACCACTGAGCTACATCCCCAGGCCCTTTTATTTTTTATTTTGAGACAGGGTCTAACTAAGTTGCTTAGGGCGTCGCTAAGTTGCTGAAGCTGGCTTTGAATTTGCAATCCTCCTGCCTCAGTGTCCTGAGCCTCTGGGATTGCAGGCATGTGCCACCGCACCCAACAGGAAAATTTCTTTTGGAACGGAAGAGACTTGCAGATTTGCAGGAAGAAGACAAATCTAGTCCTAAAAAATAGGCTAAAAATAAAATGAGGATATGATTGTTAGTTCAAGGCCTCAAAAGACATGTGATCAAGGTCATGGAATGAGATCAACTTTAGAAAGAAGTGCACTTGTGAGGTTCCTAGGATCTCCCATCTAGTAACTCTGCTCTCCTTAAAACACACCCACCCACAAGGTTTGGGTCTTGCACCATTTTAATCTGTAGGAAACAATAACTCATTGTAATACATATCCTAAAGTATAAATTCAGTACAGAGCAACATTAAGGGGGCATCATCAGAATATTCTAAGGTTAACTTTGGGTTTTTTTTTTGTTTTTTATTTTTATTGGTGCATTATAATTATACACAATTGTGGGATTCATTGTCACATATTTGTACATGCACACAATATAAGAATATGATTGGGTCAGTTCTAAGGTTAACTTTGGCACTCCCAGTTCTAGTCACCATCGAGGTCTCTTCATCATTGTGGAGTAAACAGATGTTTCTCATACTTTCCAGTCATCCAACAGATAACTGTTGTATGTCACAGGCACAAGCACACACACAAGCTCCCAAGTCCACTGTACTTCTCAGAAAGTACCGAGTTACTCCATCACTCTCCATCCTCTTCGTTTGCTTTATTTTTCTTCATAACACCATGGTTAATCTTCAGCTAATACACTTTAGCATGGTTATATCAGTTGCTGTATTATTGGAATATTTTACTACCAATCTGGTAAGAAATAGTCTTGGATCCTGAGTGCATCCACCCCTTTTCCTACTCCAGCATCTCCTAGATCTTCCTGTCATTCAGCAACTAAAGACATAATGCTTAGTCACAAGGAGGCTAAGACTAGCCCATGTTCTGACCAGGGGCAAGGTGGGAGTAAGGAGAGGAGTGTGTGGGAACATAGTCACAAGCTCAAATTTATACAATAGTTCCCTGTTATTGGCAGGGGATATGTTCCAAGACCCCCAATGGATGCCTGAAATATTGGACAGCAGTATATTTTTCTATACTTGCATACTGGTGATAAAGTTTAATTTATAAGTTAGACACCATAAGAGATTAATAATAACTAATAATGAAATAGAACTATAATGTTATGCTGTAAAAAGTTTGCATCACTACTTTTGTGCTTTGGGGCCATTATCAAGTAAAATAAGGGTTATTTGAACATAAGCATTGTGATACTATGATAGTCAATCTGATAATCAAGAGGGTTACTAAGTGACTGATAGGTGGATAGCCTATACAGCATGAATACTCTGGACAAGGGACGATTCTTGTCCCAGGCTGGATGAAGTAGGACAGTGTAAGACTTTGCTGAGCTATTCAGAATGGCACACAATTTAAAACTTACATTTATTTCTGAAATTTTCCATTTAATATTTTTGGACCATGGTTGACTATGGGTAACTGAAAGGGCAGAAAGTGAAAGCAGGAATAAGGGGGACTACTGTATGGTAACAATTTATTGGGAAGTTCAATGTCAAGGAAGTTGGTGTGAGAAGAAAAAGGAACAGAATCAGAGAAGGGAGAGAGCAAATATAAGGGAGCACTGAGGATGTGATACTAAGCTGGCCATACCTATGTTAAATAATTTGATTTTCAATCCCCACATCACAGTTACCATAGCCAAAATTACATTATGTAGTTTTAAATATAAATTATCAACATTGTTTTTCTGCCTACTAGAACACAAGCTGTGTGAGGGCAGGTGTCAGTTCCTCATTTTTTACCCTCCAGTCTTCTACTTATGCCCAAAGTTCTACTTGTTTATAGGAATGAGGATCAGGGATGAAGCTGTATCTTAGTAGTAGAATTTGTGTCTTGCATGCCCCAGACCCTGGGTTCCATTCCAAGCACCCCGCACCTTCCCAAATAAGGACCATACTCATGACCATTTCCTATCATAGTCACTACACCTAGGGTGAGTACCGTCACCTATTCCAAGATCCAGCAAACCTTTGAATTCTTGCTTTTCCTTACCTTAGCTGACCAAATAGTTATCATGGCATCTATAAAGGGAAAGAGGAAGAACTGCCTACCTTCTATCCAGAGCATTCTAGAGTTTGGGAGCAAACAGTATAATTTATCCCACTTGGTATATATTTATGAATTTATTTTTATTTTTATTTTGTTCTTTTCTGTTTGGTGCTGGAATTGAATACGGGACCTCAAATATGCTAAGCAAGCACTCTGGCATAGAACTACACCCCAGTCCCGTGATTTTGCTTTTTGAAAGAAGTGCTTTCCTTTTTGTTCTTTTTTTTTTTTCACTGCTCATTTTGTTCTAAGTGGTAGTCAAATAAGTTTTTGCAATGTATTTTTTTTTAATGTGGAAGATTTCTGGAAGAAGTTATTACATGCTACAAGTTTAGGTAAGAAATGCTTATCAAAAGTAATAAATATTGTAGCACAAACCAACAATTATCATGCATCAATTTTTAATATTTAAACCTAAGGGTGGGAAATGTTAATTAATTAAATGAATATATTCATGTTGAGACTGTAATCTACTTATTGTTCCTTTTATCTTCTACCAAACCCAGGAATAAGATTCACTTCATGAGCCTGACAGCAATCATCTATAATCATTTGTAATCATCTGATTACAAATTTATTCAAGCTGCTGGCTCTCATGGTGACTGCTTTATCTCCTTCATCAAAACTTTTTTTTTTAGTACTGGGGAATTCAACCCAGGGGTGCTTTACCACTGAGCAATTTCCCCAGTCCTTTTTATTTTTAAAATTTTTTTTTAGTTTTTTAACATTTCTTACCTGAAGGTGGACATAATACCATCATTTATTTATTTTTATTTGGTGCTGAGGATCAAACCCACAGCTTCACATATGCTAGGCAAGTGTTCTACCACTGAGCCACAACCACAGCCCTTATTTTTTTATCTTGAGACAGGGTCTCCATAAATTGCTTAGGGCCTCGATAAGTCACTGAGGCTGCCCTTGAATTACAACCATTTAGATGTTAGAATTAAAGGTATGTGCCAAAACACATTTTTTAAGCTTTTTTTTTTTTTTTTTTTCTTTTCAGTACTGGGGATTGAACCCAGGGGATCTAGGCATGCTAGGCAAGCTCTCTTCCACTGAGATACATCTCCAGCCTTTTAATTCTATTTTAAGATAGAGTCTTCCTGAGTTTATCAGGCTGGCCTTGATTATTATTATTATTTTTAAGTACTGAGGACTGAATCCAGGAGTACTTTACCACTGAGCTACTTCTCTAGCCCTTTTAATTTTTTATTTTGAGACAGGATCTCACTAGATTGCTGAGGTTGACCTCAACTTGCAATCCTCCTGCTTTAGCTTCCATGGCTGAAATTACAGGCATGTGCCACTGCACCCAGCAAGCTGGCCTTGACTTCGCATCCTCCTGCTTTCTCCTCCCAAGGCAGCTGGGATTATAGGTTTGCACCACCATGCTCACCTTAAATGTATTTTTTTAAAATGAAAGAAAACATGTCATTATTTCGATATGATACTACTGTTATTGCTCATATTATTAAGATCCCTGCAATCAAGCCTGGGTGCTGTGGTCCACGACTATAATTCCAGCTACTGAGGGGGTCTAGGCAGAAGGATCACAAATTCAAGGCCATCCTTGGCAATTTAGTGAGACCCTGTTTCAAAAAGAAAGAAATAAAAAGGGTTGAGGATGTAGCTTAGTGGTAGAGCATCCCCAGCTTCAATTCCATCAAAACACACACATACACACACACAATCCTGGCTAACATGATTAGATCTATCTTTAAAATGCTGGGTATGTTTTAGGATATTGTATTAATCTGGCATAGAATTTAATTTAATATAATGCTTAGAAAATTAAATCCAACCTCCTAATAAATTCTTTTCCAGGATAAGAAATTAGAGTCACATAAGATGTAAATCCAAAGAGAGATAGACAATGAGTAGAGATACCATTGGTATTTGAGTCTGTGGTTCAATGGTTCCAGAAATCCTACAAAAGAAAATGGAAGGCTTTCATATTTCTTTTATAGCTCAGATAAATAGTTTTGTATTATATGTCATACATCAGTTAGAAATCATGTAAAAAAAAAGAAGGAAAAATCCTAGGGATATTAGATTAGTATAGTAGTCTTATTTCACATAAATGTAACTCAATTTCACACCAATTCTTTTTTTTTAATTGAAACTATCAGATTTTATTTAGCATGCCAACAAAAAATATGGAATGCTTCATGAATTTGCATGTCATCCTTGTGTAGGGACCATGCTAATCTCTGTATCATTTTAATTTTAGTATATGTGCTACCAAAGTAAGCATCAATTCTCCTTTAAATATTGTGTACTACTCAACTTTTCTCTGCCTATAACTGATCTTTTTCACTTATTCTTCCTTAATTCTATTTCCCAGTTGTTGTACATTCCTAGCGCTATCATTTAACCTGTTTTTCTTTTTATCCCCAAGGATCACTTTCAACAATTAAAAAGCCCAGAAATATATCCTTGTTTTTGTCATCCTTCCTACAATCTCATAAAGCAGTGTAGGTGGAGCAAAGTTTGGAAACTGAATTCATAGTTCCTGAATGCTACAGGATAAGTATATTATTTACATTGTTATTTAGTCTTATAAAATTCCTGAATGGGAGATACTGTCACCTGACCAGTAATTTGATGTTTGGGGAGAGATAAGGTAATTTTACTCAGCACACCCAGCTTTGAGTAAGAGTCCTTATTTAAAAAATCTGCCTAGTGTGAAGTTTGTTTTTGTTTGTTTGTTTGTTTTTTGTTTTTTGCCTGTGCTGGGGATTGAACCCAGGGCCTCATGCATTCTACCACCCGAACAGTAATATTTACAAGTGAAATAATATTTGGGATTTGGTTATAAATAATCTGATAGGAAATGTGGGAATGGGGGTGAAGGTATAGATAAAGTTGGCTCTAAGTTAAAGTTGGGTGATAGGGTCTATAATCAAGGTTCAAAGGCGAGGGGTGTAGCTCAGAGCATGCAGGAGGCCTAGCACGCACGAGGCCCTGGGTTATATCCACAGCGCCAAAAAAAAAAAAGTATAACAAAGGTTAACGACACTGTTTTTTTTCTACTTTTGGGGAAACTTTGCACACTAAAAAATTTGTAAAAATAAATAATCTGAAAAATAGAATTAGAGTTGGCGGTGGTGGGGCATGTTTGTAATCCCAGCAACTCAGGAGGCTGAGCTAGTTGGATCGCAAGGTCAAAGCCAGCCTCAGCAACTTAGCAGGACTCGAAGCAACTTAGCAAGCCCCTGTCTCAGGAGGCTGGGGATGTGGCTCAGTGGTTAAGTGCCTCTGGGTTAAATTCCCAGTATTAAAAAAAAAAAGGGAAGTGTAAATGTGTAGTTATATTCCTCTAGCAACTGAATAACTTTGGTTTTGTGTTTTGGTACTGGGGATTGAAGCTGGGGTGGGGACGGGGTGGTTCTATCACTGAGGTACATCACCAGGCCTTTGGTTTTTAAATTTAGAGACAGTCTTGCTGAATAGCTGAGGTTGACCTTGAACTTGCAGTCCTCCTGTCTCAGCCTCCTGAGTTGCTGCAATTGTAGGTATGTACCACTGTGCCAGGCAGCACTCCAATAACTCTTTCAGCTTTCATTTATATATGTTAGAGTCAATCTGGCATAATCTTTTGATCAACTTCACACAAAAGGGTAAATATGCATTTTCACATCTTATGTAACGGAGAAATGAAAATTTTTTTTTTCATATAATTACTAAGATCCCAAGCCATTCCTTTTGGTCCTACCATATTTCTCTGTTTAAAATAAAGTCTGGTCCTAATCCTTAATTAAACAAAAGACCCAGACTCTGGGTTTTTTCTTTTTTTTCCTCCTGACTCCATACATTTGTAGCTATTTTGATCTTTGTTCATTCTTTTAATTTCAAAGTGGCAAGAAAAGAATAATGAAACTTAAACTAGTCAATTCACCCACTTTTCAGTAGCTTCGTGAAAGTTTTCTGGAGGTAGGTGGTGTTTTTGATTAGCATAATTATCAGTTTCATTACCAGCCCTACCTCCTCCTCAACTTTCATCTGTACAAACTGAAAGAGGTTAATAAAGTCCATCTTTAAACTGAAGGAGTTTTAACACCACCACCTCTTATCTCGAAAAGAGCAGTCTGTCATAGTGACTGGTATAAAACCAGCCAGTACCTGTCACAAGATGTTTTCACCACCCCCAACCTCTGGTTTCAAGGACAGCGTTGTTGACATTTCTGAAAGCTCAAGAGTTGATGACTTGCCAGCAAGTACTCCTTCTGTAGCAGAGGCAGAAGTAGAGGCATGCCTAAATGTAGGCCTCTATGTATTGGGCAACCTTCAGAGAGCTCTGGGATTCAAGATTTGGACAAAGGAACATGGTGTTCAGGACTAGCCCTTCAGAAGCCAGAGTTTCAAGGATAGTCAGTGGAATAAGGCATGGAGGTAGAGAGCCAAGGCTAGGGCTGTTCCTTTCAGAGGTATTTTACCAGAAAGGGAAAACTGAGATGGTTTATATATATTATATGCTTATATTAACCTGCTCCCACAAATGTAACGCAAAATATCATTGTTCTCTGAAGTGAATTCCAAGTCTCAAGCCCTACTCTTCAATGATCTGAAGTTTTTCTATATATAGGACTGTAATAATCAGTTTTAAACTTGATAATCAGTTTCAATGTACCTAGCCTACAGTGCTCAGTTATTTAAACACTAATCTGTGTGTTGCTGGGAAGGTATTTTGTAGATGAGATCAATATTTCATAATCAGTGAATTTTAAGATTATCCTTGATAATCTGAGTGAGTTTGAATCAATCAGTTGAAAGGCCTTCAGAGCAAAACAGCAGAACAGGTATGCCCAAAGAAATTCTTCTTGGACTCTAGTGTCATGCCTGAGAATTCCAGCCTGCCTTTCTTGATGGGCTGCTCTTCTTTTCAGATTTGCCTAGCCAGTCCCTAAAATTGTATAAGTCAATTCCTTGGGGGAAAAAAATTCCTTACAGTATCTCTCCTATGGATTCCATTTCTCTGCCTGAGTTGGTATAGTGATTAAGGGTAAGAACTTGAAAGTAGTATTAAGTACAATTTGGGCTTCATGGCACATTTTCTTTTTTATATAGTATATTTTAATAGTAGCAAATACAAATATTTTGTTCACATATGTGTGTATATGGGAATATATAATTCATTATTTACCATTTTAATGGTAGTTTCTTAAATTATAACTTACCCCTTCATAATGTAATTTAAAACTATTTTTTAAAACTTTAGTTAGCTCTTCAGTGATAAAGTTAAATTTATGAATAGCCTCTTTCCTTCTTTTTTGGGGGTAGGTGGAAGATTTACTGGGGATTAAACCCAGGGGCTTTACCACTGAGCTACATCCCCATCCCTTTTTATTTGAGACAAGGTCCCACTATAAGCTGAGACTGTCCTCTAATTTATGATCCTCCTGCCTGACCCTCCTAAATTACTGGGATTAGAAGTGTGAGCCACTGGTCTCCCTTTATTTATTTATTATTAAGTTTTTTAGTTTTTCAATGTGTTTTAATTAGTTACACATGACAGTAGAATGCATTTAGACATACTGTACACAAATGGAGCATAACTTCTTCCTCTGAATATGGTCACACTGGTAGTGTAATCATACATGTACTGATTTGATTTACTTTTTGATCACATTACTTCTCAATAAAAAAATTACCACTTACTCCAATACAATATATTTTTACATATACATCAAAAAGTTTACACTGTTATATCATGTACAAGATTTTTAAAACACAGGAATGAAAAGAAAAATAAGGTTAAAATACAAATAGGGGTACTAATTTCTCCCCCTGCATGTCAAGAGTCACCTCGAATTTACTTTGATGCACTCCTTAAACTATAGTTCAACAGATAGTGTACAAAGATGATTAAGAAGTTCATCCCTTTAAAAGCAGTAATGGTATCTGGGCATGGTGGTGCACACCTGTAATCCCAGTGTCTCCAGAGGCCGAGGCAGGAGGATCAAGAGTTCAAGACTAGCCTCAGCATGTAGCAAAGCGCTAAGCAATTTAGCAAGATCCTGTCTCAAAATAAATAAAAAGGGCTGGGGATGTGACTAGTGGGAAAGTGCCCCTACGTTCAATCTCCAGTACCAAAGAATGAATGAATAAATAAAATGAATACTTAGGGCCTGGGGGTGTAATTCAGTGTCAGAGTGTGTGCTTAGCATGTAGTAGGCCTCTGTTCAATCCCTAGCACCAAAAAAAAAAAAAAAAAAAAAATGAACAGTTATCAAACAAACCAGCAATTTTACCTTTAGTTATGCACCCGAGAGAAATAGAAACCCACACTAAACACGTATTAAATTTTAAAAATGAAATGAAATGGAACACTCTGGGATCCTCCAAAAGCCCTGCTCAGTGAGAACTTAGAAAAGTTTATACACAACAGCCAAAAATGCACACAATTTCTGCAGTTAGTTGATTTATCACTCAGCGAATCACTGCTAACCACAATAACAGCCTTGATGCCTTGAACCACAGAAGCCTTGATATAGTTTTTAATGGGTTTTATTCTTAGTCATGGAATATTCAATTTAGATCCCAAATGGATCAATGATTTAAAATAGGATGCAAAAACAAACAAAAGAATATAAAACAAGAGGCAAAAATAAAATATTATTAAAATGCTGGTTAATGAAAGCATTAAAACAATTTTGCATTTTTGACGGGTTATTCTTACTATAATGGCACTTTTCACTTAGTACACTGCACAGAATATTAAAGTAGAACTACAGTGGTTTTTACACCCAACTTGACTCTTCATTTATTGGTAATAGTTACATCTGTAATGTTTCATTTACAAACAACCTAGAACCTCTAATAATTTTGAAAAAGGGGGGGGCAAAGATTTTTTAATAATTTTATTTTTTAAACAAAGATGTAATTCCAACCATCAGTCATAAAAGCGGTTTTTGCTTACCTTAATCCTATAAAGTGTGTCATTTTTAAATCCAGAAAAATTGAATTTTTCTTTTTTTTTGTGGTACCTGGGATTGAACCCAGGGGCACTTAACCACTGAGCCACATCCCCAACCCTTTTTTATATTTTCTTAGAGACAAGGCCCTCACTGTTGCTGAGGTTGACTTTAAACTTGCCATCCTCCTGCCTTAGCCTCCCAAGTCCCTGGCAATACAGACATGTGCCACTGCACCCAGCTGAAAAATTGAATTCTTATATATCCCACATCACAGTTTTGTTTTTTTTTACATAAATGAACCACTTTGTATTACAGATGAAAGAGTAAAAAAATATAGTTTGTCAAAAGAAGTCTACTCAAGAAAAGTTTTTCTATTTATAAATTGATTTTAACTTCTGCAAGACACAAAAATGATGAAATTCCTAAATGGGCTGTGGAAGTAAAAAGAGTTCATAATTCAGTAAGGCAGGATAACTCTACCTTAATAAAGGTTAAAAATTAACTTCATAACACAATTTTTCATAACATACACGTGATCCTCCTGACATCCTTCAAAATTGACATTTTACTTACAGCACTATTTTCCTGTCAGGACAGCAGGCAAGTTCCACTTCATGGCCTATCAACATTTGATTTATACGTAAGCAGTTGCTACCTAAGTCATATTATACATAATTACTAAGTTTAGATTTTTGGTTTTGTTTTTGTTTTGGGGGATTACTGGGGACTGAACCCAGGGGCACTTTACCATTAAGCCACTCCCTAGCCCTTTTAAAATATTTTATTTAGACACAGGACCTCCCTACGTTGCAGATACTGGCTTTGAACTCCTGATCCTCCTGCCTCAGCCTCCCCAGCTGCTAGGTTTACAAGTGTGTACCATCACAGCAGGCTGTTCAAATATTTTCAAATGAACACCAATATGAAACTCAAAGGCCGTTTTGCTGTAATGGCAAAAATTTTACAATTTTAATGCACAGTAACTATGAACACCTATCAGAGTGCTAGGCACAGCTGTAAGTAAAAAGTTTGTTGAAAACACACTTATCTTTTACGAGCACACATTTTTCCATTTTCTTTGCCTTTGTCTTTATGGTGCTGATAAACCAAAGCACAACGCATCACGTCAAAACCACAATAAACGTCAGCAGGTATAAGAACAATACGGAAAAACTCAGTAGCAATAACCGCACTAATCCTTTTAGGACCTTAACATCAGGGACTACAAATCCCAGAGTACCCTGGGACTGAGGCGGAGCTATTTCCAAATTGACAAAGTTTTCGTCCAATGACAACCAGAGAGTCCCTAAACCACAGTCGCGCCTGTGAGGACTTGAATGGTTCCTCCGCGTTCAAACACGGAATTACTTAGGCGTTCTGCCCACGTGATTTTTCAGGGCCTGACTCTTCCAAATTATTTCTCACCCTCAGTATTATTCTCTTAGTCACCCGTGTTTGAACCAGTGGACGCCCTAGCGTCTAAACGCTGAAAAGAACCCACACATCCCAGTATCAACAGGAAGCTCCGGGGAGCAGGGGAAGAGGAGAAACCTGTTTATTCTTGCCCTTTACTAAACTTCCATCCCAACCAATGGGGTCGTTCAAACTTCCGTTAGCGTAGCGTGTGGGCGGTGCTGCGAGGCGCTGGATCTACGCAGGCGCATATGTCCTTCTCCCGTCCAATCGGGAGCTAGCAAGAGAGGACCGCTCTTGGAGAATTCCTGGCGCCTTCACGCCCCGCCTTTTTCCTTCCGGGATTTTGGCCCGCCTTCTCCTGCTGACCAATCCTCTGCATTTCCTTTGCTCTTTTATCCAATCGAAGAGGTGGAGGGCGGAGTTCCGGACGTCAGCTCTAAGCTACTGCTGAACTCGTGATTTTTCTGCAGCTCCAGTTTGGGGTTTGTAGCAGAGGTACTTTTTCCAGAAGTGGGCGGGCGACGGTCCTGGGATGGGCAGGTTTCTTTTGACAGGCGACTGTAGCCCCAGTAGAGTCTAAAAAGCCCGAGTCACTTAACTTCTAGGGTGGGAAACTCCGAGGGAAATGGCAGATGCCGGGAGGAGGGAGCACGTGTTGGGACTTCTCGCATGGGGTCGGGGCCCCTGGGTCAAACCTGCAGCGGTCCTGCTTTGCGGGTCTTTGTGCAGGTCAGGCTGGTGTTGCCGACGCCGACCGTAGCTCCTCTGCTCTGGGTCATTTTCTGGTAAAAGCTAAGTTTCCAAGGAAGAGTCACGAGGACCGGTTTTTCCTCACTCTCCCTCTCCTCCCACCTTCTACGTTTGGCATTTTTCCAAGTTAGAAAGCAGATTTTCACTAGGGAAGAGACTTCGTATAGTATATATAGTATGTGCTATGATAATAGCTACTGTGCTAAGCCCAGTATGTGTATTATAACACTGAATCCGCACAGCAGTCTGAAGAGGTAGGTGCTATTAATATGTTCATTTTCACAGAAAGAAACGGACTTAGACCCTAAATTACCTGTCCATGTGTTTAGCTTGTCTCCTATAACTTTATTGAGTGTGGCATTCAGTTTTCAGGAATGTAAAATTAAAAGATGATATTATTTGTAAAATATTACTAGTGTTTTCTACCGAGATTATTTGCAATCAGTACAACGTACTTGGAATTAAATTGATTATGGTAATGGTGGTAAACTGATCAAGTAGAAAGACATCAACGTGGAGGCAATTTGGGATCTATGGTTAAGTCGTCCTCAGCTTCTTCAACTGTAGAATTAAAATCAGTAGCACATTTGCCTATTTCATACAGTTGGTGAGGATCAGATGAGAAAGTTTCTATAAAACGTGTTACTCATATCAACTGCACCTGACTGAATCTGTGTTTCATATTCTTTTCTGACATCTTGACTGTCATTTGAACCCACTGCACAGACTAGAACAATGATAGCATGTAGCATAGTGTGAAATACCTCTTAAGGTTATGTAGACCATTTACCTCCTTGTCCAGGGTTCAGGACAGTTCCGGTGTGCAGAACTGAGAAGTGTCTGGTTTGTATTCTTTCTTTAGACTATTCTATGTCTAAGGGAAAAGTAAATCAGCTCACATAACTGCTTTTCTGAGTTCTTTTCTCTCACCTTGTGTTCATCAGTATTTAAGTTGTATTTTTGTTTTAACCTCAAATTCTGAGTACCCTTTCTGTAGCTTCTATGTATTATAAATAGATTTTAAATCACAGCTCTTTTGCTACCTGGGATTGAACCCAGGAGCACTTAAGCACTGAACTGCATCACCACCCCTTTTTTATTTTTTATTTTGAGACAGGGTCTTGCTAAGTTGCTTAGGGACTCACTGAACTGCTGAGGCTAGCATTGAACTTGCAATCCTCCTGCCAAGTCACTGGAATTACAGGCATGTGCCCCCACGCCCAACTATTTTGCTTTTTCACCAAAATGCTTTAAAAGAACTATATTTGCAGTGATTTCTATGTATTTTCATTTATTCAGCAAAAACAAAATTTCTCTATTTCTGAAATAGGAGCAATCCTCGTTAATTCAGTTTAACGTAGGTTGCATCATGTGCATGTCACTGCTGAAGTATCAAAAAGGTGTACTAATTTTGTATGGTGCTGTAACAAATTACCACAAACTTGCTGATGACACAGATGTATTATCTTTCAGTTTTGAAGGTCAGAAGCCTGACTGAAATAATTTTCACCAGGCTAAAGTTAAGGTGTTACAGGCTGGATTCTTTCCGATGACTCTGAAAGGAGGATCCATTTTCTGGTCTTTTTCAGCTTCTGTCTTTTTATGTTCCTTCACTTGTGGCTCCTTCCTCCAAAGCATATCACTCCAGTGTTTGTTTCCATCATCATATCACCTTCTCTTCTGTGGTCCAGTCTCCCTCTGCTTCCCTTTTATGAGGGCACTCATGTTTACACATAAGGCCCATCCAGATAATCAGGGATAATTGCTAGGCTGGGGCTGTAACTCAGTGGCAGAGCACTTGCCTAGCATGTGTGAGGCAGTGGGTTCAATACTTAGTATCACATAAAAGTAAACAAGCAAAGGCGTTCTGTCAATCTACAACTTAAAAAAAAAAGATGCTTAGTTTGTAAAGCCCTCCTCCTCCATTTTTTTTTCCCCCCATTTTTGTCATATAATGAAACATAGGTTCTAGGAATTAAGACCTGGGTATCTTGAGTATCATTATTCACTCTCCCACAAAGTATCTAAAGTTTTAGTAGGGGATATAGGAAGAAAAAAAAACACATTAAGCGACCGTTAAATTAGACTTTCAGGTTGCTGTGAAAAGAACTTTCAGAGTTAAAAGAGTTGGTGCTTCTCCAACTTTTCCACTGGATTATCTCCAGCTGAGGTAAATGAATATTCCTATGATATTTGCACTCAAAACCTGAATTCTTTTAGAAGAATAAACCTTAACCAAATTCTCATCTTCTACCTTAAAAATTCATGTGACATAGGCATTCGCTTTCATAATATGCTCATGATTGATGCTGTTTTTATTTATCACATCATAACATTGCAGTTTGAGGGAGAGACATTACTATTTATTCTGTGGTTTCTTTCCCAGTTTACTGTAGTCATAGGTTTGTGTCTTGTCAGTTTAAGTAGCATGATGTCAAGTGATGGGAATTCATGATAAGGAAACCATTCAGACCATCCAGTCAAGCCTCTGAGTCCTGTTGCATCTATCCCAGAATGCGTAGTAGACATTATGGAGAACTGGACTGATGGGATCCCCTGCTGTCTTCTGGCTCAGGATATACTGGTGATTCATCTAGTCAGCTACTTACAACTTGCCTTTAGCCCTTAGTTTCCAGCCCTTTCAACTTTTGTTTTCTTTAAAACTTCCCTTGTCATCTCAGTGTTTCTCTAGATAACCCTATTGGGCAAAGTCCCTTTTAAGTTGTTTCTGGACCTGTGATGCTGACAGAGCCACAGCAAAAGCCTCTTTTTTTTTTTTTTTTTTTCTCTTTTCTTTTGCTACTGGGGATTGAACATGGCCATGTGTGCTTAACCACTGTGCCACATCCCCAGCCCTTTTTATTTTTTATTTAGAGACAGGGTCTCCCTGAGTTGCTTAGGGTGGCTTTGAACAAGCCTCTAGGATTATAGACGTGCACCACCATGCCTGGCTTAAATCTCTCATCCTTTGCTCTAATAAAGTCTGAGTATACAGGCCCATAACAGTGTAGTACAGCCAGTTCTCCTTGTGCTATATGAGCAGATAGCCAACACAGCCTTCTCCGAATTTTTCAGCATGAATCGTATATCAGCAGTTTTCAGGAGGCCAGGTCAAAACCATGCTTATGCATGGTAGGAGACAAGGAAAAAATTCTACAATAGTCCCATAAACAGCTTCTTCCAAAGAGATCCTTTTTTACAACTTCTTTACTCTGGTATGAATATTCTTCAACATAGGTGTCAGTATGAAACTAGTTGTGTGGGCCACCTCCTTTGTAAGCCCAATGTAAGTGGTCTACCCCTCAACTTCAGAGTATGAGGATATAGTATACAATTATAGGCCACAAATTTTAATTTTTTTTTTTTTTTTTTTTTTTTGGTACTGGGGATTTAACCCAGGGGTCTTAACTACTGAGCAACATCCCTGGCCCTTTTGTATATTTTATTTAGAGACAGAATCTGGCTGAGTTGCTAGGGCCTTGCCAAGTTGCTGAGCTGCCTTTGAACTCACAATCCTCCTGCCTCTGCCACCCAAGTCGTTGGGATTACAGGTGTGTACCACATCACCCAGCGAAAATTTTAATTTTTTTTTTTTTTTGGGGGGGTGCTGGGGATCGAACCCAGGGCCTTGTGCTTACAAGGCAAGCACTCTACCAACTGAGCTATCTCCCCAGCCCCGAAAATTTTAATTTTTATGTACCTTGGTTTTTTGAAGAGTTTTCTTGATTATCTAATTATATAAATTTAAAATAATTCTCTGCAGTAATCTGAACCTAAACTATTTCACTTATTTGTTAAATGCTCACATTGGGTTCACTAGGCCTTTTTTTTTTTTTTTTATTTTAACCAGCCCTGTTTCTTTCTTTTAACCTTTATTTATTTTTATGTGGTGCTAAGGATCAAACCCAGGGCTTCACATGTGCTAGGCACGACTCTACCAGCTGAGCTATATCCCCAGCCCTAGCCCTGTTTCTTGATCTAGTAAATTGCCTTCAAGTGACTAAGATAAGCAGTCTGAAATCTAAAACTTTTGAGAACACTTGCCACAAATGGACAGTTTCACATCATGAGTTTGTTTCATGTAGAAAATCACTGAAAACTAAAATTACCTTTAAACTATGTATATAAGGTGTGTATGAAGCATAAATGAATTTTATGTTTAGATTTGGATCCTAAGATATCTCATTATGAATATGGAAATATTCCAAAATCCAAAACACTTATGGCACCAAGCATTTCAGATAAGGGATATCCAATCCATACTGTTGCAGGGCCACATTATTTCATATTTAAGCATTTAAAATTGGATTCACTTAGTTTTAAATGCAGATTTTTCTTGGGTTCCAGGTTCATTTTGGCAGGACTAAATGGTACACCATTCTAGTCAGTTAGATTGTACAGCAAATGATAATTAGTAAAACTCTATTAACATTTTAAAGATCATAAAACTCCATTTTGTATTCTGTATTTTCCACATTTTCTTGGCCAAGCATTAATTGTTGTGAAACAATTTGAAAAATATAAATCATAAAATTGTTGGCAGCATGGTGTGCAAAGAAGCACTTTGAGTCAGAAGATATATCTAAATCATGCAAAATGTTTAACTTTTCTAAGCTTTAGTGTATTCACTTGTAAAATAAGAATAATTTTTACAAGTACTTGTCCTACGCTCAGAGTTATAGAATCCGACAAAATGACAAATGCTGTCATCCTTTGCAAAATGTAAAATTCTTTCATAAACAAAATATAAGGATATATTGTCTATTTTACCTTTTTTTGTTTGTTTGTTTTTGGGTTTTTTTGTTTTGTTTTTGCAGTGTTGGGAATTGAACCCCGGGGCCTTGTGCTTGTGAGACAAGCGCTCAACCAACTGAGCTCTCTCTCCAGCACCTCTATTTTACCTTAAAAGAAGTCAAATTTAGTGTTAGTTCTGTTTTAAATTCTCCTAGTATGTGATTTTTTTTAAAGCTCTATCAGTTTTCCTCTTCATAAATTGACTGGATCAAAAAATGTAAAATATCTGGTCTATCAGAGGTTTTAAGTTGATATCAGTGTGCCTCCAAATTTCATTTTGCTTTGCAAACACTGCAGTCATGGGGAAATTAGAAGAAACCTTTTCCAAAAGCTAATAAGCTTGGTGTGCCATCTTAACCAAAGACATTTCCCTGATAATTTAGTTCAGTCTGTCAGGTCTAGATATTTTTTTTATATGTTCCTTGGTGTTAGTAGGTTTTTGGGGTTTTTTGTTGTTGTTTGTTTGTTTGTTTTTTACATCAGGGATTGAACCCAGGGGCCCTTAACCACTGAGCCAATTCTCCAACCCTTTTTTGTTTTTGAAATAGGGTCTTGCTAAGTGGCAAAGGCCGGCTTTGAATTTAGGACCTTCCTGCCTCAGCCTCCTGAGCTGCTGGGATTGCAGGTGTGTGCCACCTTGCCCAGCAGTAGGTATCTATTGAAATAAATGATGACTCTAATCTTGTGAACATTCATCTCGATCATTATTTATTTGTTTATTTACTTATTTTAATTTAAAAATTTGGGGGAGCAGCTACTGGGGTTTGACCCAGGGGGTGCTTTACCATCAAGCTGCATCCCCAGCCCTTTTTACTTTTTTTTTTCTTTTGAGTAAGAATCTCACTGAATTGCTTAGGGCCTCACTAATTTGCTGAGGCTGGCCTCAAACTTGTGATCCTCCTGCCTCAGCCTCCCAGGTCACTGGGATTACAAGCATACACAACCTCTGCCTGGCTATGTTTTTTTTTTTTTTTTTTTTTTTTTCCTGAATAAAGATTTTACCATTGTATGAATTGGTAGCAGAGCTAGAGGTTGAGCAAGATTTTTAGCCCACCTACCTGTATTGATTCCTGACTCTAGTTACAAACTATATGTGATCTTGGGTTATTTATTTGTACCAGATCTGTGCTTCAGTTCCCTCATCTGTGAAATTGGTAACAATAAGTACCTCATAGGATGTCATCAGAATTAAATTAGTGAATATTTGAAAGGCTTAAAACAGTGCCTGACAAATACTGTTAAATGTTCCTTCCCCACTGGAAGTGTTAATCAAGTGTTGTTAATGTGACATAAGAAGGAAAGCTACACATGATGGCTCTTTTTAATTTATTACATCTCACAACTGAAACTATTTAAAATCTTTAAGCCTGTAAGCATTTAGAAACTTGTATGTATGTTACAGGTAACCACAATTTGCATTGGATTTCACATCATTGATATTTCCATTTCTAAAAATAATATATCTTTATTTAGTATCAAGGTTTTTCACATGAATACACTTCAGTATTTTAACTGTATGGTTGTTGGAATTATGATTGTTTCCTTAATGTAAATAAGAATTGTAATAACACTTTACATCTGAAAATGCTTGGTAATAGGTCCATTGTATCATTCGAACAGCAGTATAAGCAAGTGTTTCAGAGTTTGGGCTCCTACAACCAGATTTGAGTTCTAATCCTTGCTTTGTATTTGTGAACTGAGTGACCTTAGGGAAATCACCTACCCTTTCTAAGCTTTCCTGTCCTAATTACTAAATGAGGGGAGTGTTCCTAATTTATAGATCTGTCTGGAAGACTGAGGTGTACTGCATAATAAAGCATTCAGAACAGTGTGTGGCATATAGCAGGAATTCAGTCCATCTTAGTTACTGTTGTATCACTGATGCACGCAAAAGAACCAGTCAGTAGAACAAATGGTATGGGGCTGGGCATGGTGGTGCTTGACTGTAATCCCAGTGACTTGGGAGGCAAGAGGATATGAGGTTTGGGACTAACCTTAGCAACCTAGCAAGACCCTCTTTCAAAAATAAAAAGGGCTGCCGTTTTAGCTCAGTGGTATAGTACCCCTGGTTCAATCCCCTGTACCTGCCACCCCACCCCCCGAAAAAAAAGTGGTTTGTGAAAAAACCAAGGTTCAGGTAGGATCTGAGATTTACTGGAGGCCAGCCCTCCCCCCAAAAAAGTAAGCCCCATCAAGTTTCACCTCTTGTGCAGATGTTTTCCTATACAAACACTGCCTCTTTTCCCACAGCATCCCCTCTTCAGCTCCCCTTGAATACCCAGGAATGGCACCTTCCTTTCCCATTTTGTTTTCCAGTTCTTGTGTGTGGCAGTTCTCATTCTGTCAGAGCCCTTGCCTTTCTTCCTCCATCCTTCAGCCCTGCATTACTGAGACCTGGAGCTGTTAGCATGTGTAACAGCAATGTATTTTCAAAAAAGAAAAATAGAGAAGGACTGTGTAGAGGGAAAAGAGGGGTGGGAGGGGTGGGAGGGGTGGGGGGGAGGGGGAAAATATAATAAACATCATTACCCTATGTAAATGTAAAAAAAAAATAAGTAAATAAAAAAAAAAAAAGAAAAATAGGCATTGAAGCTAAATTTTTCACATTGTGTGGTTGAGTCCCATCCCCCACCTATGTTCTCTCACTCATTTTTATTTAATGTAATACTGAGTTGTTTTTATAAAGTTATGTTATTTCCCCTAAACATCCTCCCTATTTTTCCCTGAGATTATAAAATTAAATTAATGTTTTTCTTGGGAGCTATGCAGTTTTGAGAATCACAGATCCCCTGAGCCATTTCTAATAAGAGGAATATAATTTGTGATTTATTGGGTTATTTTTTAAGTCTTGAATGATTAATAATATGGATTTTTTGCATCAAAACATGTTTATGTCATATAATATTTATTGTATCCTGAAATTTGAGGTAGTTTGAGTCTATAAGGTATTTTGTGAGATCAAAGTAGCATCTTGAATATATTATTCGAATTTCTAGAACTCGCTAGATACTACAAATGTTTATTGAATATTTGCTGTTCATCGGTTACTGTGTAAGACTGTAAGGTGATGTTTCCAAATCCTAACCCTCTCCTTAGCTTCCTGACACTTCAGGAGGCTGGGGCAAATTCATCTTCTCAAAGTTATGGTTATGGATGTTCTATCGATATTGTTACTATTCAATTTATTCTTATGTAAGAACTTTACTTTCTTAAAAAAGGTGGGGGAAGATAACTGCCTCTGAGGCTCAAGGGTTGTTTTTGTGACCTGTTTCCTGTTTAAACTGCCATTGTATCACATATGTATGTAATTCTTATCTTTGCCCCCTTGTTTTCCTCTACTGAGTATATTTCGTGTGGGTTGGTATGTATACTCCTCTTACAGGAAGTAGATTTCTTAGACTGGTAGTAGGATTGATGTTAAGGAATTGGAGAACATGTTCCTTGTTTTCAAGTTTTATACTTTGTAAATGGGAAAAACAAAAATATGTAAAACAGAGATATGAACACTTCAGTATATTTAGCATATGATTATTGCTGTATAAATAGTATTTTGGCATTCAAAGCAAGTAAAAACTCATTCTGTGCTGGATTAATAAAGGTATAGTAGAATTTGAAGTGGCTCTTGAGGTATGGGTAGGATGTAGGATTCTTGGAGAGACTAGCAGTCCTTTACTTTTTAGTTTAATTGTGGGAAAAAAATATTTTACTGACCAAAGTAATACATTTTACTGACCAAAGTAATACATTTTACTGAATAAAATATTGATGAGTCTACAAAATACTGAAATTCACAAGGTCAGATTTTCATTCAATATCTGCGACCATGCAGAAACAAGAAAAGAATGTTATGATACTTTACAAATATTAAGCATTGTTTGTGAAATCACCCATTTGCTTTTTTCCCAGGTAATGCCATCCCAAATTTTCATATTTTTTATGACATGAAATTAGTTTCAAAGAATAAAGCTCTTAGATTTGAAATTTCTCCTGTGAGTTGTAAGAATTTATCCTATTCTTGCCATTTTGTGCAGGAGCCATTTGGATGTTAAGTAGTGTTTCCTGCCCTCTGTCAGAAATGAGGGAGGTTATTGCACTTGCAGATGAGAGATAATGAGAAACAAAGAGGATAATGGAATGCCGGCAGATGGGTATGAAGGGCGGATTTCAAGGTAGGATTTATTAGCTAACTGACTCTTGTCTCTTGCTTCCCTTTAATCAAAGATGATTCTGATTCTGAGTCTAGGTGACTGAAAAGATTGTGCAGCTGACAGAGATTATAGGTATGCAAGTTATATTTTGCATATATTTAATTTGAAATTTTGGCAGCATGTTCAGATGAGGGGTTCTAGGCAGAAATACTGATTGGATTTTGGGGCAGATCAGAGTCAAGGTAAAAGACTAGTTCATATGGAGCCCATAATTTTTTACATTGCTCAGGGAAGAGAAGAACTGAGAAAAGTTTAGTTCAATTTCAGTTATCATGATTAACAGCAGAACTTTAATTATTAATATGTTAAAATATCCTGTTTGGAGATCGGAGTTACATCTGATTTTTGCAGTTCTCTTATTTTTAGACCTGCTGCTAGATGGCAGTAGTAATCAGTGCCAAGGGCAAAGAAGGCAAGTATTGAAACAGTTTCATAGCAGCAGTCTGATTTGTAAGTTAGTTAAGATGCAGCTGACAGTACGTTATTTGTAGTCCTTTTTGTCCATCTCGTCAGTTCTGTAAAAGTGTGAAGTTTTTTCTCTTAATATCCGGCTTTTACAGAATTATGTCTTTTGTTAGTTATTCCTCTGATGTCAGGGTCCTCCACTGTGCTTAGAGGAGAGGAAATGAGTTTAGAACTTCCTAGATTCGGATCTTCCCATGACACAGCACAAGTGTTTAATACTTTATAGCACAAGTATTAGACAGGCTATAAATATTTATGTTTAAGGCTTTGACCACTTTTTTGATTTCTGTTTCAATATATTCCTTTTGAATTTACTACGAATTTGGAGTTATTAAGTAGTGATTTTTACCTCAAAATGTTGCCTGGGTTGAGGAATGTAGCTCAGTGTACAGTGCCTCTTAGTATGTGCAAAGCACTCGGCTTAATCCCCAGCACCACCACCCCCCAAAAAAAAGAAGTTTATTGTATAAAATATGCTAACATGTTTATAAGCTATCCAGTGTCAGGAAGTTCTGGCTTAATCTTGTTTCAGTCGCTGGTTAACAGTGGAAATTTAAAGAATCCTTAATGTAAATACGTTAAAAAGTATCTTTCTGCTTGGCAGGGTAGCATTTTTGGAGGCATGTTTACTGAATTCACTTTAGAAGTATCTAATTACGTGTGTGTGTGTGTGTGTGTGTGTGTGTGTGTGTGTAGAAATCTAATAGTTTGTCCTGCAATAGTTTTATACTATTGTGAAAACTTATATAAATGGAATATAAAATATGTATCTTTTTGGTGTTGTTTATATCATAGGTTTATTCATTTTTATTGCTGAATCAAAGTTCATTATGTGAATCTTAACATAGTTTTCTTTTTTTCATTCACCAGATGATAGATATTGTTATTTCCCGACATTTGACTGTTGATGAATAAAATGGCGATGAACGTTTGTATACAGGTCTTTGTGTAGACACATTTTCATTTCTCTTCAGTGAATACCTAAGAGTAGGGGCTGGGATTGTGGCTCAGTGCTAGAGCACTTGCCTAGCATGTGTGAGGCACTGGGTTTGATTCTCAGCATCTTACATAAATAAATGAATAAACATAAAGGTCAATCAACATCTAAAAAAATTAAAAAATATATACATTTATATAAAAAAAAATACCTAAAAATGGTATTGCTGTGTAAGTGTATATTTAACTTAAACTACTTTCCAAAGTGGCTGTATCATTGTACCATCAGTGTGGTAAAGTTCCTGTAGATTTGCATTCTCACCAGCACTTAGTATTGTCAGTCTTTTTTTTTTTTTTAAGTCAATCCTTTTTAATTATAGTCAGTTTAGTAGATATGTCCTAGTGTCTTATTGTGGTTTAAATTTGCATACCCCTGCTGACTAATAAGGTTCAACTTGTTTTCCTGTGCTTGTTCTTCGTAGACTTTAGTGAAGTATCTCTTTAAAATGTTTTACCACTTAAAAATGATTTTGTGGTTGCTGGCATGGTGGTACACTCCTGTAATACCAGCAGCTCAGGAGGCTGAGGCAGGAGGATCACCTGTTCAAAGCCAGCCTCAGCAAAAAGTGAGGTGCAGATTGACTCAGTGGTCAAATGCCACCAAGTTCAATCCCCGATACCAAAAAAAAAGTTATGGGCTGGGGATATGTCTCAGTTGGTGGAGTGCTTACCTTGTAAGCACAAGGCCCTGGGTTCAATCCCTAGCACCACAAAAAAAAAAAAAAAAAAAAAAAAAAAAAGTTATGTATTTAGCCACACTGGGGATTGAAACTAGTGTCTTGCATGTGCTCTGTAAGCCCTCTACCACTCAGCTATATTCTGTCTCCTGCATTTCTTGAGACACGGTCTTGCTAAGTTGCCCAGGCTGGCCTCAAACTCTTGGTCTCCTGACTCAGCCTCCCAGGTAGCTGTGATTATACGCATATACCACCAGGCCCATCTTGCATACTTTTTTCTTTTTCCATTTTGCTTTTTTTTTTTTTTTGATGACAAGTTTGTGGTACACTCATCCCTCAGTACCTGAGGGCTCCACATCAACAAGATTTAGTGAGGTACAGATCCAGAACCATTTGGGGGAGAAAAATGCATCTGCTTTAAATATATACACTTTTTTTTTCTTGTTATTGCTCCTTGAACAATGCAGTGTAACAACTACTTACATAGCATTTAAAATGTATTAGCATTTGTAAGGGGCGGGGGAGATAGCTCAGTTGGTAGAGTGCTTGCCTTGCAAGCACAAGGCCCACGTTCAATCCCCAGCACCACAAAATAAAATAAAATAAAATGTATTTGCATTTGTAACTAATCTAGAGGTGAAGTATATGAAGGGATATATGTAGGTTATATGAAAATACCATACCATTTTGTATAAGGGATGAGAATACCCTAGGTTTTGATGTCTGTAGGGGTTCCTGGACCATTCTGCCAGTGGGTATCAAGGAATGTCTATAATTCTCTCTCTGATTCTAAACGTTTTTCTGACTGCCTTCAAGACTTTATTTGGTTTTCAGAAGTTTTATAGTACATCCAGAGTTGTGTGTGTATTTTATCTTGAACTGCCTAGATCTATAGTTTGCTGTCTTATTGTTAATTTTGGAAAATTCGTATCCACTTTCTTTAACTCCTTTTTTTTTTCTTTAACTCCTTCTTTTGATACTTGAGTAACATTTATATTAGACCGTTTGATTTTTTTTTTTTCCCCATACTTTTTGGATGCTGCTGTGGTTTGAATGTTAAATGTCTCCAAAAGGCTCATATATTTTAATGGCTTAGTCCAAGATGGCCTTATTGGGGGTGGAGGGTGAGTAGTGGAAACTTTAGGAGGTGGCACCTAATGGGAGGTCCTTTGGGTCATGGTGGGCATGCCCTCAAATGGTAGTTCTCCTGGGACTCAATAATTCTCTCAAGAGGATTGTTCTTAAAGCCTGAATTTGACTCTACTTTCTTTGCTTCTAGTTGGAGATGTAATTACTTGTTACTCCCACACAGGCTTAAGAATTGAGCCAATGCCAGTACTTCCAAGACAGTGAGCTAAATTAACAAGCCTTTTCTCATTATAAGTTAACTGCCTCAGATATTTTGTTGTAGTAACACAAACCTGACTGATAACAGATGATGTCCTGTGGGTCCCCCTCACCTTTCTTCACCCCTTTTGGTGTTTTAGTTGGGATTTTTTTTTTTTTTTCCTTTGGTACCAGGGATTGAAACCAGGGGCACTATTTAGAGACAAGGTCTCATTCAGTTGCCTAGGACCTCACTAAATTGCTGAGACTGGCTTTGAACTCTTGATTGCCTTGGCCTCCTGAGCAGCTGGGATTACAGACGTGCCACACCATGCCCAGTTGGGATAATTTTTGTTGTGTATCTTTTTTTTTTTTTTTTGTACTGGGGATGAACCTAGGGGTGCCTTGCCACTAAACTGTACCTCCAGTCTTTTTTTATTTAGAAATATGGTCTTACTAAGTTGCTTGAGGGTCTTGCTAAATTGTTGAGGTTGGCCTCAAACTTGCCTTACCTCTAGCCCAGAAGGAGGGAGTTGATTGACCATGTATGGACTTTGGAACCCATGAGATCTTTGAAACCATGAGCCAGAATAAACTTTCCCTTCTGGTGAGTTGTTCCAGTCAGGTATTTTGGTCATAGTGACAAAAACCTAACACAAAAAAGTTAAATCTATTTATGGTGTACAACATGTTTTGATAGGTGTACATTGTGAAATGTTAAAGTAAGCCAAGGAACATTTCTGTTACATACTTATTTTTTAACTCAAAATCTACACACTTAGCAATTTTCAAATAGTTAATGTTTATTAACTATACTTGTCACTTGTATAACAGTATATCTTCTGCGGAAAAAAAAGAGCTTCTGAACATATTCCTGCTGTCTAACTGAAATTGGACATCTTTTTCATCAACATGTCCTCAATTCTTTCATCAACATCTCCTCAGTACTCCTCATCCACAGTCCCCAGTCACCACCGTTCTACTCTCTGCTTCTAGGAGTTTGACTCTTTTTTTAGATTCCACAAATAAGGGAGATCATGTAGTATCTGTCTCTGCCTGGCTTATTTCACCCATGGTAATACCTTCCAGGTTTATCCTCATTTCAAAATAACACAATTTCCTTCTTCTTAAAGGCTGACTAATATCCCACTCCGTATATACACCACATTTTCTCTATCGATTCACCTGTTCATTGGTACTTAGGTTGAGTCCGTGTCTTGGCTGTTGTGAATAATATTGCAGTGAACATGGAATGTAGATAGCTCTTCAACATAACTAATTTCAGTCCCAGCTACGTACAAGGCTGAGGAGGGAGAATCACTTAAAGCCTGTGAATTTGAGAACATCCTGGACAGCATTATAAGACCTCATCTCAAAAAGTTTTTAAAATTAAAAAAAATATATATGATTTTAAATGTTTAGGCTATATACTTAGTAGTGGGGTTGTTGGATCATATAATAGTTCTATTTTTTTTTAATTTTTTGAAGAAATTCCATATGGTTTTCCATAATGGCCTGTAGTTTCTTCACATTTTTATCAACACTTGGTATTTTCTATCTTTCACTTTTTCATGAGACTTTAGTATTTTGTTTTTGTTCTTTTGTTTTTGATGCTGGGTATTGAATCCATTCACACCAAGCATGCATTCTACCCCTGAACTGCTCCACCAGCCTGAGTTTTCACAAAATAGTCAGTTCATAGTTATTTTTAAGTCCATCATCAGGGTGTCTGTTACAGTTGCTTCATTTCTTGACAATTTGGGGTTTGTTTGTTTGTTTGTTTTTTCCCCATTGTTTTTTTGTTTTGTTTTGTTTTGTTTTCCTTTAAAACTCAATCCCTGACATCAGAGTCATTCTTTACTCAGTGGGAGACTTATGTCACAGGCTGGGAGTCATTCTCCATGATGGTTGGTTGGTTTGTTGTAGTTTGTGTTCTTTTTTATATATAAATATACTTATTCCCACATCTTTTAACTTGACTGGCTAAGGAAATTCCTAGTTAGAAAATATTTTGAGCCGGGTGTGGTGGCACACTCCTGTAATTCCAGCAACTATGGAGGCTGAGGCAGGAGGATCTCGAGTTCAAAGCCAGCCACTTCAGCAACTTAGCAAAGCCGTAAGCAACTGAGTGAGACCTTGTTCCTAAATAAAATGCAAAAAGGGCTGGGGATGTGGCTCAGTCGTTGAGTGCCCCAGAGTTCCATTCCTGGTACCAAAAAAAGAAAATAATTTTGATCCAGAATTTTGAAGACATTAGTTTATCTTCCCCCCACCCTCACCCAATTTTGCTGTTGAGATATCTGATGCTATTTCAGTTCTTCAGTTTTTTTATGTGACCTCTTTTCTCCATGGACTTTATTTATTTACTTATTTATATTTTTGCAGTGCTGGGGATCAAACCCAGGGCCTCACACATGCTAGGCTAAATCTACCACTGAACTACATCCTCAGCCCTCCTAGAACACTTTAAAAATCTTTCCTTTAGAACTTTGGATTGTACAGAGGGGAGTGAGGAAATTAAAAAAAAAAAAAAATCACTGTCAAAAAGTTAACGAAAATAAGTAAATAAATAATTTGGAAAAATCTTTCCTTTATTGCCAGTTGCTGAGATTTCAAGACATTTATGTCTTAGTGTGGGATTATCTGTATTTCCTTTTGTTTTTGTTTTGGTGCTGGGGATCAAATCCAGGTCCTGGCACAAGCTAGGCAAGTACTGTATCACTGAATTGTGTCCCCAGTCTTTGTTAAAATATACCTAGGAATACGGAATGCTTCATGAATGTGTGTGTCATCTTGGTGCACTGCCATGCCAATCTTTACTGTATCATTCCAATTTTAGATATGTGCTTTGAAAATGAGTACTATGATGATTTTTTATGTTCAAATATATACTCTTGTTCATAATCATCACCCAGAAAGTTCCCTTATTCTCTCTCCCAGTCTATATCCCCTCAAAAGATAACTAGTATTCTGACTTCCATTGTAGATTTATTTTACCTGTTCCTAAACTTTGTATAAATGAAATTATAATCAGGCATGGTAGCACATGCCTGTAATCCTGGTGACTTGGGATGCTAAGGCAAGAGAATCACAAGTTTAATGCCAATGTCAGCAACTTGGTGAGACCCTGTTTCAAAAAAGGGAAGGTATCTCAGTGGTAAAGTACATCTGGGTTAAATCCTCAGTATCAAAAGCAAAAAATAAAAATGAAATCATAAAGTAGTACACTTCTGTGTCAGGCAGCTTTCAGTAAGCAGTTCTGTGATTTCCCCCAAATTTTTGCACATGCCAATAGTATATTTCATTGTCCTGTAGAATTCCATTATACTAATAAACCACAATTTATTTATTTACCAATAAAACCTATTTAAACTATCGTATAATATGTTGTCTAATTTATCATTTTATAATTATCTTAAAAGTTTTTAATTATCCTAAAACTAATATGCAGTGTATTTGTGTTGTTTCTTAGGCTAGAAATCTAGGGGTTTTTTTTTTTTGTACTAGGAATCAAACTCAGGTACACTTAACTAGTGAGCCACATCCCCAGCCCTTTTTTATTTTTTATTTTGAGACAGGGTCTCACAAGATTGCTTGCAGCCTTGCTAAATTGCTGAGACTGGCTTCGAATCTGTAATCCTCCTGCCTCAGCCTCCCAAGCCACTAGGATCACAGGTGTGTACCACCATGCCCAGCTACAAATTTAGGAGTTATTTTTGACCCCTTTTCTGACACTTTCAGTCTTACCAGAAAATTCTATTTATCCTTGAAAGAGGATTTGATCTGAGGTCAGCCACTTCTTACTATGACATCATAACTCTTGCTCTGAGGTCTGTTCTCTGCTCAGTAGCTAGAAGAATCTGTTCATAGTATCCTTCACTTACTGTCAACCCACAGTGGCCTTCTCACTCAAGAATATCATCTAGAGTTCTTGCCGTGGCTTACAAAACTCTTGCCTGACTCTTTAACCTACTTTCCTACACCATGCTTTCCTTTTCTGACTCAACTTTAACTGCACTGACGTTCTCGTTTTTGTTTTGTTTTGTTTTGTTTTTTCCTCTACGTAGAAGGTTCTTGCCCCACATAGTCCAATACCTTGTTTCATCATTTCATTCTAGTCTCAAATCAAATGTCACCTCATGGGAAAGCCTTTTCCTTAATAATTAAATCTAAAAGAATTTCCTGCCTCATTTTTCTTGCCTTATCCTATACTTTTCTTACACTTATCACTAACTATTTCTGTTATAATAAATTATTTGCCTGTGTGTCTTTTTGTCCTCTCGCTGTCTTCCCTGAGGACAGGGACTTTGTGTCTTTGCTGAATTTAGTTAGGTCCTAGGCCTGTCATATCATAACTCTTCATAAATTATTTTTGAATCCTTTTTTTGGTTGGGTTTTTGTTGTTTTGTTTTTATCTTTTGAGATGGAGTTTCAACGTGTTTCCCAGGCTGGTCTTGAATTCTTGGGCTCAAGTGGTCCTCCTGCCTTAGCCTCCAGAGTAGATAGGCCTATAGGAGTCTGCCACCAGGCCTGGCTTTGTTTTTGAATTCCCATATAAGACTTTTGAGTAGATTTAATGTTAGAGCTTATCAGTTTCTAACTATGATTTGCATGCTATTTAACGTTTTCATAATTTTATTATTCTGTAACAGGCCTTTTCCTTTTTTTTTTTTTTTTTTTTTTTTCTTTTTGATATCAGGGATTGAACCCACGGGCGCTTAACCATTGAGCCACATCCTAAGTTGCTTAGGCCTCACTAAATCGCTGAGGCTGGCTTTGAACTTGAGATCCTCCTGCCTCAGCCTCCTGGGCAACTGATATTATAGGCGTGTGCCATCGTGCCCTTCTATTTTTTCTGTCTTTTTTTTTTTTTTTTTTGCAGATATTAAAGATAGCATTTGTTTAATTTTTTTTAAAGCATCGTTTCAGAATTAGAAAAAGAAATAGTAAACATATAGTACCAATTCAAGAATTGAGTTATTCCACATTGCTTCTAACTGTTCCAAATTAAGACATCTGGTGACTGGGGAAGTTTTGGTTTCTTTGTGTTTGGTTAACCAGCTGGTTGTTCTGGAAAGGAAAAGGCAGTTCACTGTTCTTGTTGAAAGAAGCTGGGCACTCATAGACTTACTGTAAAAGGGTGACTTTGGATAGGAGAGTTAATTGAGAAATTGGGCAAATCAGGATGTTATCAAGGAAAATGTGTTTGTTTTTAAAAAGGTGTTTCGAATGTCGTGTCTGGAACCTGAAGGATAATCTTGCATTACGTGATAAAGCATGTGTCATTCTCTTCTACCCTTCCCCCTTTTCCTTGGTAACAGATTCCTGCACTTTAAAATTGTGCTTTTCCTTAGAATTTTAGTGTACTTAATGCATGGGGTGCCATATGTTGCTACCACCAGTATCCTGAACATTTATGTGAATAAGAATAACATATTCACAGTCACTAAACTGGATTAATTTACAAAGACATTAAGTCTCAATCATTAATGAACATGAAATTTAAAATTATATTGCAATTGTACCAGATGTCATTTTAGAATACCTTCTACTAAATATTCAGCACTTCTTCCCAATTTAAAACAAATGGTTCTTTGGCAAGTTGTTTAAAGCCAATTCTATGTTAGTTTAAAATGTCACACAAATTTCTCTAAATTGTTGATATAAATGTCTTCTTGGAAAGGTTCTACTAAAGTTAAATCAATGTATGCTTTTTATCCCAAGGTATCGTTCCCTCTAGAACACACTGCATATGCCCAGGAGTGATTTGTGCCTCTGTAGTCTTCCCAGTTTTTCTGAAATGTTAACATCCAGATTCCTAGGCTCCCCTGTGCAGTTTTTTTTCAGATAAGCTGACGTTAGAGATATGCTTGACAAATAATACCTCTCTTTAGCTTCCAGTGTAGAGCCAGTATGACCACCATTAGATTTTTCAGTTTTGCCATTGACCTTGCCATAGGTACAGGACATTAGACATTTAAAATTAATGATATATGCTTATATAAAGGTAATAGTATATCCCTATTTTTATTTTTTTTGTTTATTTTTTGGCACCCGGGATTGAACTCAGGGGCACTTGGCCACTGAGCCACATCACCAGCCCTAATTTGTATTTTATTTAGAGACAGGGTCTCACCAAGTTGCTTAGCACCTTGCTTTTGCTGAGGTTGGCTTTGAACTTGTGATCCTCCTGCCTCAACCTCCTGAGCTACTGGGATTACAGTATAATATACTTACTACAAAGGCATTTTAGTGTAGGAATTAATAGCCTGTTCTCTAGAATAAGAATGATTAATTCAGAAAGTAACTTTACTGTGTATTGGCTCTGCTTTTCTCATGAGTCAAATGGATATATAATACTTGGGGAGTGTTAGGATATTATTATGATCATTAAAATGTTCAACAATACAGAAAAATTAGAAAGCATACTACCCCTACACACACACACATTACTTTGTTTTTTTTTTTTTTTTTTTTTTTTTTACCTGTTGATGGATCTTTATTTATTTATTTTCATGTGGTGCTGAGAATTGAACCCAGGGCCTCACACATGGTAGGCAAGAGCTCTACCACCAAGCCACAATCCCAGCCTACTTCAGTTACTTTGAAATACATTTTATGAACCTTGTTCTAGAGACCTTCCTTTGCAGTGGACAGAATATGCATGACTAGAAATATAGTTATACATTTTTCTTTAACATTCTATTTAGTTTAAGTTGGATTTAATACACAAAAGTGAAAAAAATGACTAAAAATCAGTGTTTAGTACAAGATTCTGGTTCTTGAAAATTATTTCAAATTTAAGTTTTTTTCAAAAAGATATAATATTAAGAGGTTGGAATTTTTATTTTTATTTATTTATTTTTTTTAACTACATGTTAGAGATATATACACAACTGATTAACTGATGCACTCAAGTGTCGGTTCCTGGTCAACTCTCACCCTCTCAAAGGGTGCTGAAAGGACTTGGCCTTCTTTTGCTTCATGACTCTTCCATCCAGTGGGCCCTGGAGCCCTCTGCATCATGCCAGCAGGTAGATAAAGAAAAGACTTACCACCTCTTAATCACCTGGCCTAAATGTGACACAGCATCCCTTTCACTGGCAAAATCTATTCTTGTGCTGGCGCTGCAGCAGTCCTTGCTGGGGCATCTGGGTTCCAGTTCTTTCTTCTGAGGTCCCAATAAGTTCCCTATAGCAGGTTCTACTTCACCACACCTCAAGGCATTCCTCTCCTGTGGGCTGTTTCTCATTTCTCAAACTTGGCGTGGAGATCTTAAAAAATAACATCCCTCACAGTTCTTTACTGAGGCCCTCAGTGTAGACAGGAAGGTCTACTCCTGAGTTTTTCCAAGGTTGCCCACCCACTCCCCCAACTAGCTATTGCCCAGGTCAGGAGTGTTAGAATTCTTGAGCTTTATTTTTGCTTGTCTCAATAATGCTTCAGCAAAGGGGATATTGGCTTGGGGAAGGAGTTTCTGTTGGGCTGCTTTGCTAGTTTGTGGTAAAACAAGAGTTTAAAATGAGAATTTTTGCTTTGGTTAAACCCCTTGCTATTTTAATTGTACCACACTGGCAGGTTTCTGTTAAGTTAAAAATACTTCACTGCAATATTTACATTAAATCCAAGTTGACAATTTCTGAAAGTATTTATAAGAAACTGTTAACATTTATTGCCTCCTAGGATAGGAAGGATGCTTGAAAACAGAAATATTCCAAAACAGTAGTTTTGGAGCATTTTGAATTTTGAACCATGTTGACTTTATTATTCATAAATATATGTAAACATTATTAGAACATACAGAAACTTCCCAGATGGAATTGAATATTAAAAAAATTTTAAAATCTATCATTTCAGTGGTGTGTTTATTTTGTTGCTGTCTTTAGAATCAGGGCTTCTACCATAATTACTGAGCATATTTTATAATAGAGTCTGCTGAGAATTCCTTTGTTTATCTTTTTTACCTTTTTATTTTTAAACAAAAGCAATTGAAAGGGAGAGTGGAAGAGAGGGAGAATGAATGATCAAATTTCCTGTCTTTAATATGAATGAAATTGACTCCTGTGTGTTCCCTATAATTTTCCAAATTAGGTCAGAACTTGGTGATAGATCTAAGATTTTATTTGATTATCTCTAATTAAGATGATTCTGGTTGCATTAAAAATTCTGCAGAAAACTGACTTAAATAATCAGGAGATGTCAAGTCCCATACTGTGGTGCAAAAGTTCTGCTCATCTATTGGCTTGGTTCCAGTTGAAAGTTAGAGTTCTACATCTGGACAACTTCTTGTTGGGAGGGGAATGGATGCAGAGTAGCATATTTGTAAGGTTTCTGAACCAATTAATGATAAAAGGAATAAGATGCTGTGGTTGGTCTAGGCTAATCAGGGTTGGTCCCTTGAGGTGGAGTCAAGTCCAGAAACCATTCTAGGGCTCATGGGGGATGAAAAGGAGAAATTAGAGGAATACCATCATTCTGTCCTTTCAGGTTTCTTAATTGCTTTTCAAATGAAATATTACACACAACTGACCCCTCTGTTACTAACAATAACTTTTGGAGAATATAATTATTTGTACTGGATGAGAGGTACAGGGGGTTTCTTTTATTGTTCTCTATTACGTAATGGAAAGTTTGTTAAAATAAAAGTGGAATACAAAAATCAAAAGTAAAAGAGGATGCTGGGTGAAGGCACAGTGGTGCACGCCGGTAATCCCAGGGACTCAGGAGCCCGAGGCAGGAGGATTGCAAGTTCAAAACCAGCCTCAGCAATTTAGTGAGTCCCTGTCTCAAAACATAAACAGGGGCTGGGGGCGTGGCTCAGTGATTAAGCACCCTTGGGTTCAATCCCCAGTACAAAAAAAAAAAAAGGGAGCGGGGGCTGGTTGCCCACTGTAAGCTTTTCTAGGTTGGTATGTGTTTTCTCCATCATACTGCTTCCTTTTTCTCAAAGCCTAATGTGCTTATTCTTAAAGTTGATAATGAAGATTGTGTGTGTGTGTGTGTGTATCTTGGGGTTGGAACTCAAGTTTAAACATAAAATTAGAGCTGGGGTTGTGGCTCAGTGGTAGAGCCCCAGCCTCACACATGTGAGGTGCTGGGTTCAATTCTTAGCACCATATAAAAATAAGTAAATAAAAATAAAGTAAAAAAACCCACAAAGTTAATTTGTTTCATATACATCTTATACACATAGCCTGAAAACAATTTTATACAATATTTTTAGTGCACCTGTATTTTGACTGTGCTCCAACACATGAGATCAAGCATAAAATTTTCTGTCATGCCAGTTCTACAAAGGTTTTGAATTTTAGAGCACTTTGGGTTTTTGGAGCATTTCGAGTTTTTGGTTTAGGGGTGTTAAACTATAGTACAGTAGTTCAGCAATAGCTTAGTATTTGAATGAATACAGATTCACAGGTTTTGAGGTTACTTGAATTTCAAACCAGATTCCCCCTGTGTGCTCACCCATACTCTCAGCTCTGAGAGCATGAACAAGCGGGCTCTCAGCTTCAGTTTCCTCTGTAAAATGGTGATACTGTCTCACACAGTTAAATGATTAAGATTAAAAAAATATATATATCAGAGATAAGTTTCTGGCACATAACTGAGCATTTCTTAAACTCCAATTGTGATTTTCTTCTCTGACTCAATTATTCTGGCCCAATTTAATAGATGTAGTGGCATTATTATTGTTAAATTCTAAGTATGGATTGCTAAATTTTTGGAGCCCATTCCTGAATGACTTTCCCATTATACTTCTCTGTATTGGGGACATTATATATTTCACAATCATCAGAGCTTGGTCCTTATAGTCAATAGGCAATATTGAGTATCAGTTGTGGGGAATTAGGATATTCTAACCCACATCTGATAAACTGTCTCAAAAAAAAAAAAAAAAAAATACTTCCCAGGCAATTGTTACTTTTCAATATTAAAAAGCTAGTAATATGTGCCGCTTATGTTGTCGAATCTTTCAATTATGACGAATGTTCCTATCTGAAAAATAAAAATTGGCTTCTTAGGGGACTGCTAATATTTTATGCAAAAGTAATATGCAGAAGATTTCATATACTACATTTCATAATCAGTTTCTAAACAGGTGTTTATTCTAATAATTTTTGTCTACTTCCCCTTTTATGAAGTTATTTAAACTAGGCCTTCATATATCATATTCAAACTGAACCAACTGAAGAATAAGCAATACTCAGTTGCAGTTATTTTATTTAAGATGTGTTTTATAAATAGGAAAAACATATTACTTGCTTTCTTTTAGGAAATAAGATGAAACAATGTGATAAAAAAATAGCTTAAATTTTACTTAGGCAAAAACTTCAAGAGAAGTTCCTACTTACTTAGGTTTAGTTATTTTGTTACTAAGTAGTCAACTCTTAATTAGCTAAGAACAGTGTTTCAGATCAGAAGTTAGTCAGCATTTCTCATGCAGTATTTTGCAAGATGGGCCAGGCACAGTAGTGCTAAAGGTAGTGCATGCTTGTAATCCCAGCGTCTTGGGAGGCTGAGACAGGATTGAAAATTCAAGGCCAGTCTCAGTAACTTGATGAAACCCTGTCTCAAAAAAGGACTGGAGATGTAGCTCAGAGGTAAAGCACCCCAGTTTCAACCCCTAGTATCTCTCCCCCAGAATGTTGCAGGTGGCCATTCATCATATAGTTACTGTTGGAAGCTTGTTCCAAGGTGTCCATTGGGGTATCTTTCCAAATCTCTCCAACTACTACATTATATTCATACCAGAGAATTTTGTATTCCAGTAACAACCACAACAGCAGCAATGACTCAGTGCTAGGGCACTGTGGGTTTTCTGCTATTTTTTTTTTTTTTTTTTTTTTTTTTTTTTTTTTGTGGTACTGGGTATCGAACTCAGGGCCTTGTTCTTGCGAGGCAAGCACTCTACCAGCTGAGCTATCTCCCCAGCCCATCTGCTATTCTTCATCTGAACTAGGTGACTCTTTGAAGGAATTATAGGCAAGATGAGATATTTGTATTTACCTCCATTCCCAGAACATGTAGGTCCATATTTAAATGGGTTGTGGTTGCTTGCTACATCCTCTAACTCAAGGATGAGGAATTTCTTTTCAGTGAAGAAAAAATTTTTCAGCCAAGCAAACTACCACAGCATATGACTTTCTACCTTTTTCTTTATCTGGACTTTTTTTTCTTTTAATGTCAGTATTGGGAAAGGTATGAACAGCAGAGTGGTGGCAGTAACTCCCCTTTCACTTTTCTTTACTGTTCTCTTTCTGCCTGTCTTCATTACTCTTTCCTTTGGTACTCTTTTCTTTCCCTCTGTGTGTGCATACATATATAGTGATAGAATAAAGTCTATTTTAGTCAGTTTTTTGCTCCTATGACCAAAAGACATAACAGAACTTTTTTTTTTTTTTTTTTTTTTTTAATACTGGGGATTGTACCCAGAAGGGCACTTAACCATTGAACCACTTCCCCAGCCCTTTTTTTGTATTTTATTTAGAGACAGGGTCTCACTGAGTTCCTTAGGGCCTCATTAAATTGCTGAGACTGGCCTTGAACTTGCAGTCCTCCTGCCTCAACTTCCTGAGTTGCTGGGGTTACAAGAGTGCACAACCATGCCCGGCAGTAAGAACAGTTTTAGAAGAGGAAAAATTTATTTGGTGCCCTCTCCATAGTTCTGGGTCCAAGGTGAGGGAGAACAACGTTGTAGAAAGGCATAGTAGGATCCAGGTGCGGTGGCACATGCCTGTGATCCTAGCAGCTCAGGAGGCTGAAGCAGGAGGACTGCAAGTTCAAGACCAGCCTCAGCAATGTGGTGAGGCCCTAACCTAAGCAACTTAGACCCTGTCTCAGTGGTTAAGTACCCCTGGATTCAATCCCTGGTATCAAAAGAAAAAGAACGGCATGGTGGGAGAAAGCAGCTCTGGATGTAGCAATCAGGAAGCAGAGAGAGCTCTACTCATCTGGGACAAAATATAAACCCCAGAGGCATACCCCTAGTGACCTGTGTCCTCTAGCCACATCCTACTTGCCTACAGTTAATCCATATCAGTGGATCAATCCAGTGATACAATTATAAGTCTCATAATCTCATCATTTCACCTCAGTTCTTGGGTTGTCTCACAAACTGTTGAGATCTAGAATGCAAATTAAGCATTATTTTATGCATCTAACAAACATAAAAAGCGATTTAAATTATGTTAATTTTGTTCTCCAGGTGTGTTGGTTAGGTTGAGTCATATGAAATTGTCAGTATCATTTTGATCTACAGAAATAGATTTAATCTAATTTTTCTCTAAGCAGCCTGCAACCCAAAAGTAGGATTTGGAGATTGAATGAATGGTCTGAATGGGAGAGGGAGATGTTTATGAGTATTTCAACCTTGGATAACGAGGTCAAACAACTGCCATCATGATGCCAATACCATTGGACAAAATGGAGAAAATTGAGACATATAAGTTGTTTGATATTTTTTAAGGGGGAGGTTTTGGGAAGAGGGGAGCATGAATAACCACTTTTGTTTGGGAGTATAATAGGACACATCCAAGGAGAAATTGCCAGTAGACAAGTTGGACCTATGGATTTAAGTAGAGTTAGATAGGATTGTTCACTGATAGGAGGCACTTGAAAACATCAGTGTAAATGAGGTCACACTGTAAGTGTGGAGTGAAAAGTTAAATGCACATTTTAGGATATTTTGAATAGGTTGTGGTAAAAATTTATGTCAAATAATGTTTTTCTTCACAAATGTAAAATCTCAGTAGTTCCTTTTGTACTTTGCCATTATTTTACAAATTCCCATGAGTGGAGTTCCCCATGCAAACACAGATGCATGCAATATTCTTTTAGGTTTATTCTGTTGCTCCTAGAACTCGTAGGCTCTTAATGCATGAAAATCATATCAATTATGCATTGATTTATTCAGTGACCAGTTTTTAATGACATGAGTCAGATCATATTCATTAATAAAATACAGTTTTTCAAAAATTATATTGAATGTATAGTGTAAACTTCAAAGAAAATACACATAAATGTGGTTCCTTTTGTGAATTCTTAATCATAGGGGTAAACGTTTTAGTTGTGTGTATAGTGTTTCATTTCTTTAAAAATTCTGAATCAAATGTGGCAAAAATGTTAGCATCTGTTAAATCTGGATATTACCTATTTGGTTGTCATACTTTCTTCTACACCTCTGTGTACATTTGAAGTTTTCTATAATTAAATTAATAGAATAGGCAGTGTGACAGAGAACTTCTTTATGTTGGTTGATGGGGAAGTTCTCTCTAGGGAGGTGACATATACTATGATCTGAATAACAGGAAGGAGTTATTCATGTAGAAAATGTGGGGAAGAGTATTCCAGGCAGAGAAACAGCTATTGTTACAGTACTGAGGTAGGAGAAACCATACGTTCCAGAAAAAAAACCATTTTAGCCTGTTGGTTGGAAAACCAGCAGTTATGCTGATAACTACCACAGCATAACTAGTCAGTGGTTCTGTAGGCTCTGAATACTTAAATTGAATGAAGTTCTATTTTTAGTCTAAGGTAATTCTTCCATAGTTTTTCCATGTAGGACTTATAGATTGATGGGATAATGTTATTAAAAAACAAAAAGTATTTCTCAGTGTCAAATCAAAACAGTTTGGACATCAAAGGCAACAAGCTCGGTGTGGTGGCTTGTGTCTGTGGTCCCAGCTACTTGGGAAGTTAAGCAGGATTTGCTTGAGCCTAGGAATACCAGGCCATCCTGTGCAAAATAACCAGACTAAGTTATGGTTTGTATATATGAAGTATCCTTCAAAAGCTGTGTTACTGCAGGAATATATAGGGGTAAAATTATTAGATTTTAAGACCTCCATTCAAACTAGTCCATCCTAGTTTGAATGGAGACTGGGTAGTAACTGTAGGCAGGGGGAGTGTGCCCTGAAAGGGTTCATCTTCCCTGGGAGTCCCATCCCACCTCTTCTCTCCTTTCTCTGCTTCCTGACCTGTCTTTCCTTCACTGGACCCTTGCCCCATGTTGGGCCCAGAGCAATAGAATCAGCCCTATGTACAACTGAGACTTCTGAAACTGTGAAATAAACTTTTCCTCCTCTAAGTTGCTCTTGTTGGATATTTTGGTTGCAGCAATGAAAAAGCTAACTAAAACAAATTCCCATCTCAAAAAAAAAAAAAAAAAAAGCAATAGACTATTACACAGTTATTAAATATAATTTCTTAGTGACAATAGAGAGGGGGACAGAATCTTTTTTTCCCCCTAGATGAATGTCAGATGAGGTAGAAAGAATGATTGAATGACTGCCTAGCAGATCCCAGTATAATCATTGATTAAGGCAAAGGTAATCAAAGAATGCCAAAATCTTTAGTTGAAAGGTTGTTGAAGAATAGCTATTATATAATCTCAAAGTATCACTGTATGGTTATTTACTAACTACAAAGGGAGAAGTTAAAGTGTATTTAATTTATCTGATGTAAAGTGTATTTAACTCTGATAGTGACCACCTTAACCAAGAGCTCATACTTGACGTTATATTCCTCCCTGATGTGACCCAACAAAAAGTACTTAGTTCACCTAAATAGTGTCCCTACCCAACGTGTTAAACTATTAGTCATGAGGAAATGGACAAATCCAGAATGTGGGATATCTTTTGAGACAATTGTCCTGGAGAAAACATTCAGTGTTATGAAAAACCAGGTTGGGGAGTCTTCTTATGCTGAAGTATATAGAAATGAAGTGGCATTTTTTTCTGTGACTAACTTTCAAATGGTTCTCACACAAAAAAAAAGGAGTGTGTATAGATAAAGAGAGAAAGCAAATGTGGCAAGAAGTTAACAGTTGGGGACTTCGGGAGCTTAAGGACTATGTGTATGTATATATGTGTTCAGCTTTTAGATTTTTTTTTTAATTTTTTAATTATTTATTTATTTAGGTTCTGTGGATTGAACCCAGGGTCACTTAACCACTGAGCCACATCCCCAGCTCTTTGTTTTATTTTGAGAGAGGATCCCCCTAGGACCTTAGGCCTTACTAAGTTGCCAAGGCTCGTCTCAAACTTACAATCCTCTTGCCTCAGCCTTCCCAGTCACTGGGTTTACAGACAACTGTACTACCATGCCCAGCAGTTTTTATAGTTTATAAATATTCAAAATTAAAAGTTGGGGGTAGTTCATGTACCAGTTTTGAACTCAATGCAGCTTTTTGTTATTTTTGTCCACTGATTTAATTCTGCTATTTGAAGCCACTCTGATAAATCCAACTTCTTTATCATTTGGTGTTAGTGGCAAAGGTAGTGGTGATACTGGTCATTTTTACAGTAATGTTTATCGAATATGTACTATGCTCTATCAGACATTGTGCACAAAACATCACATTATTTCGGTTAATCCTGTTAACTGTTGAGTTAGTAATCACTTCTCTTAAAGATGAAAAGACATCTTTTTTAAAAAGTTATCACTAAAGCAACAGAAAAAATTTAAGAATGAAGATGTGAATCTGTGAAGCACACTAGAATATTCATTAATGAAAAGTAACAGAAAAACTTGTGATGAGCTAAACATGGGGGTGCATACTTGTAATCACAGTGACTGGGGACACAGGAGGATCTCAAATTCAAAGCCAGCCTTTGCAATTTAGTAAGGCCCTAAGCAATATAATGGGACCCTGTCTCAAAATAAAAAATAAAAAGGACTGGGGATGTGGCTCAGTGGTTATAAACACCTCTGGGTTCAATCCCTGGAACCAAAAAAAAAAAAAAAAAAGGAAAAGGTTGTGATAGCTGGGTATGGTGGTGCACACCTATAATTCCAAGGATTCAGGAAGCTCAGAGAGGAGAATTGTTAGTTTAAGGCCAGCCTCAGCAACTTAGTGAAACTCTGTCTCAAAATAAAAAATAAAAAAGACTGGGGATATAACTCAGTGGTAAAGCACCCCTGGGTTAGATCCCCAATACCAAAAAAGAAAAAAAAGGAAATCTGTGATAAAGTCACTAGGCATGCATAATTTTCTGGCTTTGAACTTGCTGTACATAAAACCTACTATGGAGAGGCAATCTAATGTGGTGGTTATGAGTTCATTTCCTAAAGCCAGAATGTCCATGTTCAGATACAAGTCCCACCATTTATAAGTTGCTACTGCTTGAGAAACATTTCTCCAGGATTTTATCCTGGGAACTTATATTGGTTTCCTATTGCTGCTATAACCAATACCTGCGTATTTGATAGCTTGAAACAACACAACCATGTTTATTATCTTATCGTTCTTTACGTCAGATGCCCAAAATGGATGTCACTGGACTAAAATTAAGGTGTCAGTGGACTTGTATTTCTGCTTGGATCCTCTGGAGAAGAATGTTTCCTTGCTCTTTCCAGTTTCTAGAGGCTACCTACATTTCTTGACTTAGGACACCCATCTTAAAAACCAGTGATGTTATATCTCTCTGTGCCTTTCTTCCATGTAACATCTCCCTCTGACACTTCTGTGTTTCTCATCTACTTTTTAAAAACACTTGTGATTATATTGGGCCTACCCAGATAATCTAGAGTAATCTCCCTATTTTAAGGGCAGCTTTAAATTAGGCTAATTGGCAACCTTAATTCCATCTGCAACCTCAATTCTCCTTTTCAATGTAACCTAACATATTCTCAGGCTCCAGGGATTAAGGCATGAACATCTCTGGGGAACTTCCTCCCCCGCTTCCCTGGCCTGCACATCCCTGCTTAAATTCTAAAGTTGTATGAGGTACCTGGGACCAGAAGATGACTCACAGTCTTTGCCAAAACTGAGGACTGTGAGCAGGACCAATAATTGGATTTGAACTAAAAGGAACTACTAAATGGTATATACATATATATTGACCTTTTCTTACTAACATAAAATACACTTGGTAAATGCAGCATTGAAGAGTAAATTAGAAGGCAACTGAGTTTTACTTATATTGTGATAGGAAAATGATTAAAATAGTAGAGCAGCTTCTATTTCTGTTCTGTGCTTTTTTTTTCCCCCCCATTTACCACGGATCAAACCCAGAGGACTTAAACACGGAGCTACATCCCTAGCTCTTTTTATTATTTAATTGCAACATTAGAGAAACTAAATTTAATTTAGTTTAATTTTAATTTTTATATGTCTATTACAGAGTTTTACTACCATTGGATGTTACTGTTGATATGGAGAAGATTGAGGAACAATTTTCTAATCTGCATATTATTAAACGTTCCTCGGAACCTAAGGAACCCACTTATCTTCTTGACATAGACACATCGAAGACTATAGAAGGAGAAAAAGGGAGCTTGGTTGCTGTTTTATGTTCTAATGGATCAATAAGGATATATGATAAAGAAACATTAAACATATTACGAGAATTTAATGGATATCCTGGACTTCTTAATGGAGTCAAATTTGCCAATTCATGTGACAGTGTATATTCAGCAAGTACTGAGGGCACTGTAAAATGTTGGGACGCTCGATTAGCCAGTGAAAAACCTGTTCAACTGTTCAAGGGTTACACTTCCAACGTCTTCATCAGTTTTGATATCAGTTGTAACGATCATGTCATTTGTGCTGGTACAGAAAAAATGGATGATGATGCATTGTTGGTATTTTGGGATGCAAGAGTTAATTCTCAGGATTCGTCTAGTACTAGAGACCCACTTGGTGCATATTCAGAGACACACAGTGATGATATCACTCAAGTACGTTTCCATCCCAGCAATCCCAACATGGTCGTCTCCGGTTCAACTGATGGCTTGGTAAATGTATTTGATATTAATGTTGATAATGAAGAAGATGCACTAGTTACAACCTGTAACTCAGTGTCATCAGTAAGCTATATTGGTTGGTGTGGGAAGGATTATAAACAGATTTACTGCATGACACATGATGAAGGATTTTCTTGGTGGGATCTTAATCATTTGGACACTGATGAACCGATTACACGTTTGAACATCCAGGATGTCAGAGAAATAATTAACGTGAAAGAAGGTAATTTGGACTATTTGATTGGTGGCCTCTATCATGAAAAGATGGACAAACTGTTTGTTATTGGAGGAACAAACACAGGAAGGATTCACCTGATGAACTGCACCACGTCGGGACTGACCCATGTGACGACCCTTCAGGGAGGGCATGCTGCCACAGTTCGTTCTTTCTATTGGAACACACAGGATGATTCTCTGCTGACAGGGGGAGAAGATGCACAGTTGTTACTTTGGAAACCTGGAGCAGTAGAGAAGACATTTACGAAGAAAGACAGCATGAAAATAGCATCCTCTGTGCACCAGCGAGTACGCATTCACAGTAATGATTCTTACAGGAGAAGGAAAAAGCCGTGATGTTACATTGGAAGTTTACTTGACAGGTTTTATAGTTTCGAGTAATTGTTTCTGTCTATACCTGTAATAGGCATGTTTAAACTTGTATGTAACAACAGATGAGTTAGCAAACAATCCTGGACAAATGTTGAGAATGGTTTAATTCAAGAGATCTGTTTGTATTCTTAAATATTTTTCGAGCCTCCAGTTGAATATGAAATTCAATGAGTTGAAAGCAAATTTACATGCCTCATTTTAAAGACCCATCTGTTGAGTTAGTAAATGTTGGGTATGAAGAAATAGCTCGGATAAGGACTTTTTAGAAGTAGATAGCTGATGAATCTTAATAAAACAGGTGGTTTGAGCTGGTTTTTTGTTGTTGTTTTGGTTGTTTGTTTTGTACCAGGGATTGAACCTGAGGCGCTTAACCACTGAGCCACATCCCAGCCCTTTTTTAAATATTTTTTTGAAATGGTCTTGCTAAATAGCTCAGGGCCTCAGCCTCCTGAGCTGCTGGGATTACAGGCACCTGCCACACCTGGCTGATTGTTTTTTAAGGTCAGTTTTTTTACATTATAAATTATCTTCATTGTTTATAAAACCAAAGTCAGATTATTTTCTTCAATTGAGGAGATTCTACTTGCTTAATGTACTTAATATATTACCATGGAATATTTAAATGTAAGAATTCTAATGAGTGTAAATAGAATTAATTTTTTTTTGGCTTGCATGAGGCCCTGGGTTCAATCCCTAGCACAATAAATAAACAAACAAATAAATAAATAAATAAAAATAAATAAATCACAGGCATTTACCTGAAAAGAGAAAAATATATTTAGTAAATATTTGTTTACTTTTAGTTAAATAGGTACTGATGAAATTATCTTGTGAAATTTATTTTGAGAAAAAGTATAAAAATAAAAATATCTATAATAAGACTTTATTTCAAAATATCCTTTCAATAATATTTGTGGCAAAATTTTCTTTTACAGTGTTTCATCCTTAATTTTAACTTTATTTTTTAAATATTTTCTTAGCTGTTGATGGACCTTTATTATTTATATGTGGTGCGGAGCATCAAACCCAGTGCTTTACACATGCCAGGCAAGGGCTCTACCACTGAGTCACACCCCAGCTTCTTTTTTTTTTTTTTTTTGGTGCTGGAGATCGAACCCAGGGCCCTGTGCTTGTAAGGCAAGCACTTTACCAACTGAGCTATATCCCCAGCCCCTCACCCCAGCTTCTTAATTTTAACCTTGAAGTTTTGTTTACTGCTAATTTTGTCAGTCTTTTAAAAAATATTTCTGTAAAGAGTCTTAATAAAAGAATTTGATTATTCTGAAGGTTTGGTATCTTTTCTAAAAGGTAAGAATATCTTTCTGTAGATACTAGAAATATTGTGAAAGACAAATATTGCATTAGAACCTTTTATATCTCTTTAAATGTGAACTAATAACGGCATCTTCGAATCTGTGATGCTAGGAGAAAATTTATTTTTATGTAGAAAATGTAACTTACATTTCGGCTATGATCTAGAATAGCTCACCTGAGACTACACAATAGATAACTCATAGTTTAACATATTCAAAGTATATAATTCTTTTTCTGGTTTTTTTTCTTTTTTTTTTTTTTTTTTTTTTTTTTGTGTGTGTGTGTGTGTGTGTGTGTGTGTGTGATTCTGGGATCAAACCCAGGGACTGATACATGCTAAGCCGACGCTCTACCACTGAGCTACGTCCCTGGCTTCCTTGCCTATTTTTATATGACCTATGACATATGAATGGTTTTCACATCTTTAAACAGGAGCAAAAGCAAAAAGAATATTTTGTAACATGTGAAAGCCTTAGTCATAATAGCCAAAGGGTAGAGATGATTCAAGTGTCCATCAGTAGATGAATGGATATGCAAAATGTAGTATATCCATTCAGTAGGATATTTGGCCGTTAAAAAAAAGGAATGAAGAACTGGTACATGCTTTGACTTGAATGAATCTTAAAAACATGCTAAGGTCAAATAGTTGGCAAAAGATTATATATCATATTATTCAATTCATATGGGATGTGAAGGGTAGTATAGATGTATGGAGAAAGAATATGTATTAGTGGTTGCTGGAGTTGAGAGCAGGTGGAGGATGGGAGGTTGGGGAAGTAATAGTTAAAGGGTATGAGGTTTTTTTTGGAGATAAGTAAAAATCCAAAATTGACTGATTGTGATTGCACAATTGTGAATATACTAGAAACTAGTAAATGGTAATTTTTTTAAATTTTTGAAAAAAAAAATTTGGAGTAGTAGGGATTGAATCCAGATGTGCTCTACAACTGAACTACATCCCCAAACCTTTTTATTTTAAGACAGGGTCTCATGATTTTGCCGAAGCTTGCATTTCTTCTGCCTCAACCTTATGAATTAGAAAAAGGTCTATTTTGTTTATGAGTATATATGAACATTTAAAAATACTAAGTAACCCATTATGACCAAATGTAGTTCACCTGGTAATGTCAGTAACTATCAGAAAATCTATGATACATAAAGGAAAAAAGATGATTTTAATTGATACAGAAAAATATAGGGGAAGGTTTTATATCTATTTAAGAAAAGAAACAAATAACCCAATCAATAAATGGGCTAAGGAACTGAACAGATGCTTCACAGAAGAAGATGTATAATCAATTAACAAATTATATGAAAAAATGATCAACATCTCTAGCAATTAGAGAAATGCAAATCAAAACGAAGATTTCATCTCTAATAAGAATGGCAATTATCAAGAATATAATAAGCAACAATAAATGTTGGCAAGAATGAGGGGAAAAAGATATACATTGCTGGTGCAACTGCAAAATGGTGCAACCATTATGGAAAGCAGTTGGAGATTCTTCAGAAAACTTGGAGTGAACCACCATTTGACCCAGTTATCCCACTCCTCGGTTTATACCCAAACGATTTAAAATTAGCATACCACAGTGACACAGCCACATCAATGTTTATAGCAGCTCAACTCACAATTGCTAAACTATGGAACCAACCTAGCTGTCCTTCAACAGATGAATGGATAAAATGTGTGTGTGTGTGTGTATTTATACATATATATATATGATAGAATATTACTCAGCTTTAAATGAGAATGAAATTATGGCATTTGCTGGTAAATGGATGGTGTTAGAGAATATTATGCTAAGTGAAATAAGCCAATCCCAAAAAATCAAAGACCGAATGTTTTCTCTGATATATGGATACTAATTCACAATAAGTGAGGGAGATAGGGAAGAATAGAGTTACTTTATATTAGATAGAGGTGAGTAAAGGGAGTGGAAGGGGTATGGGGGTAGGAAGGATAGTAGAGTGGAACCGGCATTATGTACATATGTGACTACATGACTGATGTGTTCCTATAATGTATATAATCAGAAAAATGAGAAATTATACTCCATTTATATATGATCTATCAAAATGTATAAATGCATTTACTGCCATGTATAATAAATTAGAACAAATAAAAACAAAAAAATATAAACACCAAACTAGCAACAGAATTCTTTTTTTTTTTTTTCTTTTTTTCAGTACTAAGGATCGAACCCAGAGATGCTTTACCACTGAGCCACATCCCCAGCCCTTTATATATTTTTATTTTGAGACAGGGTCTCACCAAGTTTCTTAGGGCCTTGCTAGGTTCTTGAGGTTGGCCTTGAACTTGTGATCCTCCTGCCTCAGCCTCTCAGGTTGCTGGGTCTACAGATGTATACTACACACCTGTTTCTCTGCTGAAGGATTATATATAAATTGTAACCATTATGCTTAATGGGGAAATGTTATATTAAACACATGTCCTTTAAGAGGTAATAGTTAGGGGCTGGGGAGATAGCTCAGTCGGTAGAGTGCTTGCCTTCTAAGCACAAGACCCTGGGTTCGATCCCCAGCACCCAAAAAAAAAAAAAAAAGTAATAATTAAACAGCACTATTTTACTTTAATCAATGTGCATCAAATGCAAGCTGTGTGTGGACTCCTATTGGACTGTCGTTCACAGAAGTAGACAACCTAAGTAATGATGTACGTTAATATAACTCTGTTCCAGTGTTTACTGTGAATCCTGCAGAGGGGATATCATGGAGTAAGATGCAGTTTTGTCTTGGAAGAGGTCACAGATTATGAGATAGACACATAAAGCACATTTAAATGTAGCATCGTAAGTGCTAAGAGCATGAACAAAATGTTGTATGAAACCTAGACGGTAAAGTGCCACAATATGTACCACTGTAGTGGCAACGCACTTCTCTCCTTTGTCATTTACTGTTCACTGTTCCTGCCTTCCTCCTTCCCCTTTCTTCTTACGCCTCCCAGTCAAGTAGGTATACTTTAGCTCTCCTTTTAGTGTTCAGAGTGACAGAAGTCTCTTATAGTGATTGATTAAAAGGTTTGCTTTGGAGTTAAAAGATCTTGCGCTTCCTCTGACTTGTTCTCAACATTGTATTAGTCAAAATACCACCACAAATCTGTTTCCACACAAAGCTTCAATGTCTTTCCCTAGCTGGTCTCAGGTAGGCTCTGAAACTATTGCCCTGCCTCATTTATAAGCCTGTATATTTCTACACACATACCTGCAGATAGCTGCTTTCCTCCTCTAAGTAATAAAAAATCAAGTTGAAAACAAAGTCTACAAAAGAGCAAGAATTGAAGGTACCATGGATATAGATAACATTTTTTTTTTAATATTTTTAGATGTCAATAGACCTTTATTTATTTCATTTATTTATATGTGGTGCTGAGAATTGAACCCAGTGCCTCATGCATGCCATGTGAGGGCTCTACCACTGAGCCACAACCCCAACCCTGGATAACATCTTAATCTGTTGAATATATTAGATTGCATATCTTATTGACACTGGTGTTAATGTTATCATTTGTTGTTTTCATATCTGCTGCCATTTCTATTTTCTTAAAATCTGCCCTTTTTTTCCTAACCTTAATATTACTTCAATTTTTATTTTTAAGACAGGATCTAAGTTGTCATTATGTTTTGGGTATGGTGTCCCCTAAAATCTTGAGTGCTGATGCAGGAATATTCAGAGATAAATTGATAGTGTTATGAGAGTTGTAGCATAATCGGTCCATCCTAATTTGAATGGACTAACTGGGAAGTAACTGTAGGCAGGTGGAATACATGGTTAGAGGAAGTGGGTCACTGGGTTCATTCCCTGAAGGTATTCATCTTCCCTGAAGCCCTTCCCCTTTTCACTCAGTTTCCTGACTGCCAAGAACATAACAGTGATCCTTTACTACATTCTTCTGCCATGATGTTCTTCCTTGCCTTTGACCCAGAGCGAAGGAGTCAACTGACCTTGGACTGAACATCTGAAACCATGAGCACCAAATAAACTTTTCCTCCTCCAAGTTATTGTTGTCAGGTATTGTGGTCACAATGATGAAAACCTAAGTAACACAGAAGTTGGTACCAGGGGGTTGAGATTGTGGCTCAGTGGTAGAGCACTTGCCTGGAGTGTGTGGGCAATCCTAAGCACCACATAAAAATAAATAAATAAAGGCATTGTGTCCATCTACAAAAAAATTTTTTAATTAAAAAAAAAAAAATTGGTACCAGGAGTGGGGTCATTGTTGTGACTAACCTGACCATGTGGTTCCCAAGTCTTTGGAACTGATTTTTCAAAGGAATTTGAAAAATTTTGGAAATGCAAAGCTTAATAGGCAATTCTGGTGATGACCAGAATGTTAAGAGTGTAGCAGACAGTAAAGACTGTTCATGTAGTTTCAGAACAGGGACTCTGTTGGAAATAGGACTAGAGGCCATTCATAGAACATTATGGCAAAGAACTTATCTACATTTTGCCCATGTTATGAGATTTTGTGTGAAGCTGAATTTTAAAAATGAGGAACTGTTTAATCTGGTGGAGAAAAATTTAAGGCAACACAGAGTTCAGGCAGTGGCATGGATTTTGATGACAGCTTTTAGCCATATTTACTGTGAGAATCAAGAACAAAAAGCAGAGCTGAAGAATTTTCAAAACGTACAGATTGTCCAGAAAAGTGAAGGTAAAACTGGAACCAAAGAAGTTGTGGTTGATGAAGAGAGCTCACTCTTCTGTCTGGCCACCATGAATAGAAAAGCACCCTTCCACCATGTCCTTCCCCTGCAATGTTCTGCCTCACCTTCAGCCCAGAGCTATGGAGTCACCAAACCATGGACTGAACCCCTGAAACCATAAGCCCCAAATAAACTTTCTCTTGTTTAAGTTGTTCTCGTCAGGTATTTTGGTCATACGATGAAAACCACAATTGCCCAGGCTGATCTGAAACTCATGATCCTCCTGCCTTAGCCTCTTAAGTATCTGGAATTACCGGCATGCATCATCACATCTAACTCTTAAAATTACTTCTGTGAGTCAATCATATTAATTTATTCTCTTCTTTAAAGATACAATAATTTGGGGCTGGGGATATAGCTCAGTTGGTAGAGTGCTTGCCTTGCAAGCACAAGGCCTTAAGTTCAATCCCCAGCACCACAAAAAATCAATAAAAAAAAAGATATGATAATTTGGAAAATCCTATATTCCTTTAAAAAGCTTGAAGCTCAGCCATTGTTGTATGTAGTAACATATCCATCCAATTCTATTAGGTGAATTTCTGTCAGTTGTTGAAAGCAACTGTATTAGTCTGTCCACTGTAATTTTACCATTATAGTACTGATGTGCTTGTCCATATAAAAACAGAAAAAATAGATGAAATCAGAAATACATATATACATATTTGCTTTCAGCTACCTCTTATCAGTTGGATTATAGAGTATTCAACCAAGGACAAGTATGTGAAGAGAAAGTTCTTGAGAAATAATTTACTATAATCCAGGCACGGTGCCACATGCTTGTAATCCCAGTGGCTTGAAAGACTGAGGCAGGAGGATTGCAAGTTCAAAGCCAGTCTCAGCAAATTAGAGAGGCACAAAGCAACTTTAGCAAGACCCTGACTCTAAATAAAATGTAAAAAAGGGTTGGAAGTTTCGTGGTTCAATGATTAAGTGCCCCTGCATTCACTCCTTGGTACCAAAAAAAAAAGAAAAAAAAAGAAAAAATTCTTTATAATACAGTTTTGGTTTGAAGTTTGGTATTCTAGTTGAATTCTACTGATTATCCTAACAGTCCTTTTTTGTGATTTTAATGCTAAAGCTATTTGTGATACTTTCTGTAATAAAATGATGATGAAGAAAAATTGGGATCACTAACTCTGACACTGGATCAGGTGTTTCTCTTGTGATGAATTATTTGTCGTCAGCTTGGCATCACAAACACCTCCATTTTAAGGGCCTTTTTTTTTTTTCCCATCGTAGAAAATTTAGGAACATTCCTCAGAACCCTCTTCTCCATCCATCTGGCAAATCTGCTAATAAGAGGTATTCATATGAGTTTTGAAAGACAGAAAAGAATGAGAATATTATTATATAAAGATAGGTTTAGGCAGATGAATGGACATATGTGAACTTTAAAACACCTTCTAGTTGAGCTTTCAGTGAATCATTTTTTATGCTGTTTTATACTGATTTCGGAGAAGTTTATGATACTTCCTACAAATTCAGGAAAGGCTCTTATGAACTTTAAAATCACCAGCGCAAATACTTGACATTTAATATCTTACAAATTACAATGGTTATTTTAACCTCCAATTGTCTATTAAATTCTTCATGGAGGGATGAATCATCTCTGGTGGAAGATAATATCACACACAAAATGTCTGATATTCAATAATAAAAACATGGGCAAATGAAAAGACAAAAGTAACTGAAAATCAGTGGAAAAAAACTGATCTAGATAGTCTCAGACAAAGAATTACTAGATACTGTATATTAAAATAGATAACAGATTAAGAAGGGGGATAATTTTAACATCAAACTATGTTTTTTGGTTTTTTTGTTTTTGTTTTTGTTTTGTCTTGTCTTTTTTGGAACTGGGGATCAAACCCAGGACTTCATGCATGCAATGCAAGCAGTTTGCCACTGAGCTACATCCCAGCCCTCAACATCAAACTATACACACACACACGGACATTCTATCACTGAATTAAGAACTCAATGAATGAATTTTATATCAGATGCTGCAGAAGAATGTATTAGTGAACTGGAAGACAAGTCAATAAAAATATATATAAAATGCAGTAAAGAGAAAAAACGTGAAAAAATGTTAGGAGACATGTGAGACCATAATAAGGTCTGACATTTGTATAATTTGAGCTGTAGAAGCTCCAGAGAGAGAGAAAATGGAGCAAATCAAATATCTAAGAAGATAACAGTCACAAATTTTTCAAAAATGTTGAAAATCATCAATCCACAGATTGAATAAATTTAGTATCTCCAAACTGGATATATACAAAGAAAAGCATGCATGTTTTCATTATCAAATTTCTGAAATCCACCTGAAGAACAGACAAGTTCCCTTCTCAGTTATAACATTAGACTAACAACTAACTTAAGAGAAAAAATGGAACCCAGAGGGCAGAAAAGAAAATAATTAAAATGATAAAACGAAAAATAACCCAGCCAATACAGAATTTTAAGCAGAAAAAAATATTGTTAAAAAGGAAATTAAAGGGCTGGGGTTGTGGCTTAGTGGTTGAGCGCTCACCTAGCCTGCGTGAAGCCCTGGGTTCGATCCTCAGTACCACATAAAACAATAAAGGTATTGTGTCCATCTACAACTAAAACAAAATATTTTTTAAAAGGAAATTAAAATACTTTTTAGACAAAATCATCATCTGAACTGTATTAAAAGAAACACTGAGAGACTTGGGCACAGTGACACATGCCTATAATCCCAGCAATTCGGGAGACTGAGGCAGGAGGATCCTGGGTTCAAAGTCAGCCTTGGCAATTCAGAAAGACCCTGTATCTATATAAAATATAAAAAGGACAAGGGATATTGCTCAGAGGTTCAACACCCCTGTGTTCAATCCCTAGTACCAAAAACAAAACAAAACAAAAACCACTGATATCACCATTTACCGGTGATGGGTTCTCTTTCCTCAGGGGTTGAACATCAGAGAAGTTGAACATCAGAGAAGTATAACATCAGAGAAGCACACCGAGGCAAGCATATTAAGCAGGTTTTATTTAAAGATAATAATACAGACTTCTCCCTGAAGTGAGAAGGGGGCCATGGCTGATGTTCTAGAGTCCCAAGAAGTGAGCACGCCCTACATCTTCTATAGGTTAAGGTCTCTTTTTGTTCTCCATCTCTCCCCACTTAGCTCTCCTTCCTGCCTACTTACTAGACCCGGTTTTGCAGGTAAGATGTAAAAAGTGAGAAGGGGCGGGGTAAGTGATTCAGCCAGGTAAGGGCCCAAAGGGCACTAATTAGCAGCCTCTTGCCTGACAAGGGCAGGTAAATTTGATAATCAATGGGCTCTGGAGATCCTTGACATTCCATTCTCCCAGGGCAGTCTCCAACTTCCAGAGGCAGATGGCTTTCGTGGCCTCTATTTCTTCCATTTGACGGGATCCCCTATTTCTACACTAACTGCCTGTCCCCAGTTCTGGTTTCACCACTATGAGGGTTATTCTGATAAAGGAGAGAAAAAAATGTAAATACCTTAATTTATTTATCTTTATTTATTTTTAAAAAACCTTTTATATGTTGATCATTTATTTTAAATGTTATTCATTTATTTACATGTGGTGCTGAGAATTGAACCCAGTGCTCACACATTATTGATTGTTTCCCACACTGAGAGAAAGCTTTGTAGTTTGAATCTATCCCATTTATTGATTCTTGCTTTTATTTTTTGCACTATGGGGGTCTTATTAAGGAAGCCTGGTCCTAAGCCAACGTGATAGAGATTTGGGCCTACTTTTCCTTCTGTTTGGTGAAGGGTCTCAGGTCTAATTCCTAGATCCTTGATCCATTTTGAGTTGAGTTTTGTACAGGGTGAGAGATAGGAGTTTAGTTTCATTTTACTGCATATGGCTTTCCAGTTTTGCCAGCACCATTTGTTGAAGAGGCTATCTTTTCTCCTTTGTAAGTTTTTGGCACCCTTGTCTGGTATGAGCTAATTGTACTTATGTGGGTATGTCTCTGTGTCTTCTATCCTGTACCATTGATCTACCTGTCTATTTTGGTGCCAATATCATGTTGTTTTTGTTACTATTGCCCTATAGTAGAGTTTAAGATCTGCATCACTCTTCCTGCCCAGGATTGCTTTGGCTATTCTGGTCTTTTGTTCTTCCAGATGAATTTTATGATGGCTTTTTCTGTTTCCATGAGAAACATCATAGGAATTTTAATTGGAATTGCATTAAATCTGTAAAGCACCTTTGGTAGTATGGCCATTTTGATAATATTAATTCTGCCTATCCAAGAACATGGGAGATCTTTCCCTCTTCTAAGGTCTTCCTCAATTTCTTTCTTCAATGATTTTGTAGTTTTCATTGTAGAGATCTTTTACCTCTTTGCTTAGATTGATTCCCAAGTATTTTATTTTTTTTGAGGCTATTGCAAATGGAGTTGTTTTCCTCATTTCCCTTTCAGATGTTTTATCACTTGTGTATAAAAATGCTTTAGATTTATGCATGTTGATTTTATAGCCTGCTATTTTGCTGAATTCATTGATGAGGTCTAGAAGTTTTCTAGAGGAGTTTTTTGAATCCTCTAAATATAGAATCATGTCATCAGCAAATAGTCATAGCTTAAGTTCCTCTTTTCCTATTCGTATCCCTTTAATTTCTTTAGTCTGCCTAATTGCTCTGGCTAGAGTTTCGAGGACAATGTTGAATAGGAGTGGTGAAAGAGGACATCCCTGTCTTGTTCCTGTTTTTAAAGGGAATGCTTTCAGTTTTTCTTCATTAAGAATGATGTTGGCCGTGGGCTTAGCATAAATAACTTTTACAATGTTCAGGTATGTTCCTACTGTCCCTATTTTTTCTAGTGTTTTGAGCATGAAGGGGTATATTTTGTCAAATGCTTTTTCTGCATCATTTGAAATAACCATATGATTCTTATCCTTAAGTCTATTGACATGATGGATTACATTTATTGACTTACGGATGTTAAACCATCCTTGCATTCCAGGGATGAACCCCACTTGATGGTGGTGCACAATTTATGTTTTTGGATACGGTTTGTCAGTATTTTGTTAAGGATCTTTGCATCTATATTCATCAAGGATATTGGTCTAAAATTTTCTTTCCTTGATGTGTCTTTGCCTGGTTTGGGTATGAGGGTGATATTAGCTTCATAGAATGAGTTTGGTAGGGTTCCTTCCTTTTCTATTTCCTGGAATACTTTGAGAAGTATTGGAATGAGATCTTCTTTGAAGGTCTTGTAGAACTCAACTGAGAATCCATCTGGTCCTGGGCTTTTCTTGGATAGTAGGCTTTTGATGGCTTCTTCTATTTCATTGTTTGATATTGATCTGTTTAAATTGTGTATTTCCTCCTGGTTATGTTTGGGAGGAGCATATGTCTCTAGAAATTTGTCAGTGTCTTCGGTATTTTCTATTTTGTTGGAATACAGATTTTCAAAGTAGTTTCTCATTATGTTATGTATCTCAGTGGTGTCTGTTGTGATATTCCCTTTTTCATCACGAATTTTAGTAATTTGAATTTTCTCTCTTCTTCTCTTTGTTAGTGTGGCTAAGGGTTTGTCTATTTTGTTTACTTTCTCAAAGAACCAACTTTTTGTTTTGTCAATTTTTTGAATAGTTTCTTTTGTTTCAATTTCATTGATTTCAGCTTTGATTTTAATTATTTCCTATCTTCTACTACTTTTGGTATTGTTCTGTTCTTCTTTTTCTAGGACTTTGAGCTGTAATGTTAGGTCATTTGGTTGTTGACCTTTCATTCTTTTCTTGAATGCGCTCCATGCAATGAATTTTCCTTTTAGTACCGCTTTCATAGTGTCCCAGAGATTTTGATATGTTGTATCGTAGTTCTCATTGACCTCTAAGAATTTTTTTTTCTCCTCCCTGATGTTCTCTGTTATCCATGTTTCATTCAATAGCATATTATTTAGCCTCCAGGTGTTGGAGTAATTTCTGTTTTTTCTTTTGTCATTGATTCCTAATTTCATTCCATTATGATCTGATAGAACACAAGGCAGTATCTCTATTTTTTTGCATTTCTAAAGGCTGCTTTGTGGCATAACATATGGTCTGTTTTCAAGAAGGTTCCATGTGCTGCTGAGAAGAAAGTGAATCCACTCATTGATGGATGGAATATTCTATATATTTCTATTAAGTCTAGATTATTGATCGTGTTATTGAGTTCTATGGTTTCTTTGGTTGGTTTTTGTTTGGAAGATCTCTCCAGTGGTGACAGCGGTGTGTTAAAGTTACCCAGAATTGTTGTGTTGTGGCTGATTTGATTCCTGGAATTGAGAAGGATTTGTTTGATGTACAGGGATGCACCATTATTTGGGGCATAAATATTTATGATCGTTTTGTCTCCCTGATTTGTGGTTCCTAAAGGGAAATTCTTTAAGACAAACCTAGAAATAAAAATAATAAAGAGACTGTGAATGGTAAGTATGTGTATAACAGTGGTTCACTTTACCTTTTCAATAGAGCTCTCAGGGCTTATTTTAAAAGGGACGTGTTTTTCTTTTCCTCTTTTCCCTCTCTCCCCCTCCCTAACCTGGGGACAAAAAACAAGATTGCTTTTCCCCTCCTAAAGGGGAATTATCTGTCCTTCAGCACACACCTATCACAGTAAGGTGATGTCACTGGAAGATCTGGGCAATGACTATCTCCCAAATTATAACTGAATTTCAACACACCAGCAGGGTGTATCTGGGACCCTCCTGTCAGGGCACACCTAGAATGCAGCCTTTGAAGAGCTTCTTTAAAAGCCCTCTGTTCCTAATACAGCCTTTAGGTCAGAAGTACCCTGTGCTCCTTTTGCTAGCAAAGCAATAAACTTTCTTTTTCCTTTTCCTCAAACTGTATCCTTCTTATTAAATTGGCATTGGGGACAAGGACCATGCTTTAGGTAACATGTGGGCAAGTATAAGTTAATTATTGACTGTAGGCCAAGTGTGATGTTGCATGCTTGTAATCAATCCCAGTTACTCAGGAAGCTGAGGCTGAACAATTGCAAGTTTGAGGCCAGTGTCAGCAACTTAGTGAGGCCCTAAGCAACTTAGTAAGACCCTGTCTTAAATTAAAAAAAAAAAAAAGACTGGGGATGTATCTCAGTGATAAAACATCCCCAGCTTAAAAAAAAAAAAAAAAAAAATGACTAGAAAAAGAAGTTATACTTTGCATATGAAATGTCCCCTCAAAGTTCCTGTGTTAATGTAGGAATGTTCAGAGGCAATCTTCTATCAGAGTGATGGGTGATGGATATTGCTGGCAGCTTTTAGACAGGTTTACTATGAGAAATGGAAGCAAAAAGCAGAGCGAAAGGATTTTTAAAAACTTACAGTTTGGTTAGAGTGCATATAAAACTGGGGTCAAGGAAAATGTGCTTGTTGAAAAGATTACAGCACCTAAAGAAATGCTAAGTACTTTGCACAGTGACAATAGGAAAGATACCTAAGGCATCTCAGGAATTTGCAAGATCATACCCTCTGCAGGCTCTAGGGTGAGTAAGGGAAAAATTCTTGCACAGAAGGGGGTCTAGGAATTTGTTTCACCCTGCTTAACTGTCTCAGCCACTCAGAGGCTGCTGCAGCCATGAGCTGGTAGCAGACCTTGGCATCATCCACATGGTGCTGGTTTTGCAGGAATACAGAATACTAAAGTTAAGGGGTCAGGGAGGCTTACGCCAAGATTTCAAAGGAAGGCCTGGGTGACCTGACAACATGCGGCGGGGTCAGAGTCCTTGCAGGTTGCCCCTAAAAGGGCAATGCATGAAGTTGTGAAGTTAAAACTAAAGCAGGAATGGAGACCCCAGAAGTTAAAAGATGCCAGTAATGTGAACTGCCTGCCAAGGAAAGCTTCTGACTGAAGGGGATTTGGGGGAGCAAGGTTAAAGAGAGCCTGTGAGCACTGCAAACATCAAAATGAAAGCAGTGGGACTGCCCAATGCCCTTTAGAGAGAACATATCACCACCCTGTGCCCTGCATCATGGAGGCAGAACTACAGGAAGTTGTTTTGGTGTCATCCCTTTTTTCTATGTCCCAATTCCTTTCTTTTAGAATGAGAATGTTTACTCTGTGCCACTGTATATTGGATATATGTTACTTGCTTTTGATATTCACAAGGGCTCACAACCAAGGGATTGCCTTGAGGCTCAGAGAAGACTTTGGACTTGAACTTTGGGGCAATATTGGAACTGTTAAGACAACGGAACTCTTGGAAATGGAATAAGTACATTTTGCAATGTGAAATGGATGTGAGTTAGGAGCCAGAGGCAGGATGTTATGGTTTGGATCTGAGGTGTCCCCCACTCCCCCTGCAAAGCTCCTGTGTTACTGCAGGAATGTTCTGGAAGTGAAGTGATTGGATTGTGAGAGTTTTGTGCCCAGATCATGAATCCCCAAAACCACCAGGGAGCCATCTCCAATGCAAAAAGCAAAAGGGTCTTTATTGCAAGCTGGAGCTCAGACTCACAGCGTTCGCTGACGCAGCAGGTACTGGCTGTGAGTCCCAAGTTTAGATTCAGCGGGATTTTTATGAGCTCCACAGTAGAGTGGGAAATTTGAACAAAGCAAAGTACACGATTGGCTGATCTTTCAGCATGTGTGGTTTGGCATGTTTCCATTGGCTTAGGGTACCCAGGTCTTACCATATTGACATATGTGGTTTGGAATGTTAGGCATTGTCTTGTTAGCTCCTGATAGAAACCTAGGCCTGGAATCTTTCATGCCCTAAACGCAGCCTGTCATGGCCGTGGTTCAGCTCCCTTTTCAAAAGCTGTAGCCTAATCAGTTCATCTGGTTTGAATGGACTGACTGGGTGATAACTACAGGCAGGTGGGGCATGGCTGGAGGAGGTGGGTCACTGGGGGCATGCCCTGGAAGTGTGCATCCTCCCAGCAACCCCTTCCCCTCCTTTTCTCTCTGTTTCTTGGCTGCCATGGGGTAAGTAGTTTTCCCCTACCATGCCCTTTGGCCATGATATGCCACCTCATCTTGGGCCCAGAGCAATGGAGTCAGCTGTCCAAACTGAGACCTCTGAAACCATGAGCCAAAAGAAACTTTCCCTGATTTAAGTTGTTTTTGTCAGGTATTTCAGTCCCAGTGATACGAAGTTGACTAACACAGATGTACTAGAAAGGTCTTGTGGAATTAAAAATTTGTGTAGAACTAAGATGCATGAAAGCAATGAAAAAAGACAAGGAGGAAATACAAGGAATTAGGTATCTAACACTGTAGGACTGTTAAGATGCAATAAAGGTAGCTGGGTGCAGTGCCACACACCTGTAATCCCAGCAGATCAGGAGGATAAGGCAGGAGGATCATGAGTTCAAAGCCAGCCTCAGCAATTTAGTGAGACCCTGTCTCAAAATGAAAAAAAAAAAAAAAAAAAACAAGGACTGGGGATATTGCTCAGTGGTTAGTGCCCCTGGGTTCAATCCCCAGTACCAAAAAAAAAAAAAAAAAAGGTAGTCAAAGTAAAGATTTGTTTTAGATGGTAATAAGTTAAGATGCATGGTGTAGTTTATAAGTTAACAACTGAAAGAATATACCAATTTAATAGAGGCAGAAGTAGAATAGTAAGTAATATTTCATTACTTGTCTTAAAAGGAGGAAAAGAGAATCCAGGGTAATGGTCTACACCTGTAATCCCAGCTACTCAGAAGGCTGAGGCAGGAGGATCACAAGTTCAAGGACAGCCTGGACAACTTTGCGAGACCCTGTCTGAAAATAAAATACAAAGGGCTGGTGATGCACGCAGTAGTAGAGTTCTTGCCTAGCATGTGCAAGGCACCTGGGTTCCAAGCCCAAGTACTGGCAGGTAGGGATGGAGCACAAACAAGTAGGTAAAAGAAAAGAAATAGTAGCATTGTACACATAAGATTTACTAACTTTTCAGAAAACCTTGCAAACTTCCTGAAAAGGAGATGACATTTGAACTGAGACCTGAAGAATAAGAGGGAGTCAGTTATTCCAAAGTGTTAAAGGAAGCACATTCCTGGCAGAGGAAACAGCAAATATGCAAACCTGAAGTAGAATGAAAATAACTTGAATACATTCTTGGAAGATGACTATATTGTAGCTGCTACATACCCTCATTTTTCAATGAGAGGTAAAAATATTAGCATTTGAGCCACATTTTTGATATTGTAATATGATCCAAGAAACCCCTGCTTGAGATCATTCTTACACCACTCTGATTGTTCCCTTCTGAACAATGTGCGTAACCTTCACTTTAGTGTTCTTGCTTAATGCTATCTCACTTCCTGAAATTATGTAGTCCTTGAGGGCAAGGTTCTTGTCCACTGCTGATTGCTATGTCTCAAGCCAATGCTTGATACATTAGTGAATATTTGTAGGTTAACTGAATCTTGTAAAACATATATTTCTTTCAGATTTGAAATTAGCAGACTGAATAGCAAGAATAATTTGGGAGCTGGAGTTGTGACTCAATGGTAGAGCGCTTGCCTAGCATGCACGAGGCCCTGGGTTTGATCCTCAGCACCTCATAAAAATAAAGGTATTGTGTCCACCTGTCCACCTACAACTAAAACAAAATATTAAAAAAAAAAAAAAAAGAAAATGGAATAATTTGTAATTTTGCATTTACCATGCTCTAGAAGAAAGTATCCTATAAATTAAACATTAATATTGGGGAGAAGGGCCAAAGGAGAAACAAAGTCAAATTTGGGAAGTTAAACTTAAAAAACTAACCTGACCAATTGGAACTCTCAAACATTTTATCCTAATGGAGAAAACTTGGTTAGATGTTAATAATGCAAATAAAAAAGACCAAAAATTAGGATTTGTTTGTTAATAGTATTTGCCTCAGAGAAAAATGAACATGGCCAGGTAGTGCACATCTGTAATCCCAGTGGCTCAAGAGGCTGAGGCAGGCGGATCACAAGGTGGAGACCAGCCTCAGTAACAGTGAGTCCCTAAACAACTTAGTGAACCCTGTCTCAAAACAAAAAATTGTGGCTCAGTGATAAAGCACCTTTGGATTTAAACCCTAGTACCAAAAGAAAAAATAAATAAATAAAAAGGAAGAAAAATGAACACAGGAGTAAGACAATACAAATTATGTTCCTTTACTAGCAGGGCTTGATTAAACAAGTCAGTCAATTCTCGTTCCTTCAAGTTAATGGAACTGCATTCAATGAGGAGTAACTGCTTAAGGTTTTAAGACCATTCCTAATCATCGGAGATGCTCTAAAAACCAACTTGAGGGCTGGGGTTGGGGCTCAGTGGTAGAGCACTCGCCTAGCATGTGTGAGGCCCTGTGTTCAATCCTCAGCACCACATAAAAGTAAAATAAAGGTATTGTGTCCACCTACAACTAAAAACTAAAATACAAAAAATAAATAAATAAAAACCACCTCGATCTTAAATTTTATTTATTTATTTGTTTAATATTTTTTATTTTTACAGACTGCATTTTGATTCATTGTACACAAATGGGGTGCCACTTTTCATTTCTATGGTTGTGCATAATGAAGAGTCACACCATTCGTGTAATCATACATGTACATAGGGTAACAATGTCCGCGTCACTCCACCACCTTTCCTTCCCCCACCCCCTCCCTACCCTCATTTCCCTCTACACACTCCAACGTTCCTCCATTCTTCCCTTACCCACTCCCCATTTAAATTTTAAAATATGTAATATTTGCTAATCTGTTGGCAACAAAGTTATAGGATTTGACTTCTGACAGTTACATGATTAAGAAGAAAATGGGCAATGAAATGCACAAAACTCAGGCAAGCGCTGAAGTACAGAAGAGACAATGTGTGAGGAAAATCTAAGCCAGAAAATTAAGTATTGGCTTGTGGAGTTGAAGGATGGATTTACCCAAGGGTCGGTAATCGGCGAGCAAATTGATTCACTATAACATTGTTGATAGTGGCAAAAGATGACATAAAATTTGCCAGGTGGACAACAAAATCATCTGAGACATTTTTTAGTTTCTCCTTTTAATTTTTCCAGGAATGTCATTTTATTTTTCCTATTTACTTAAACCACAATTCAGTTTTGAGAAATTATGCCCCTTATTTATCAAAGGGGTGAAGGAATGACAAACAAGGGAAGTGCCTACCCTGCGAAGTCAAGCTAGGTTCTTAGAGAGATGTTCCCATAACCCCAGGAGGCAGTTTTATATTATTCACAAATAAGAAAACTGGGACTTAGAGAGGTAAAGTTAACTTTCTAATACATGACAATTTGAAATGAGATGCGACTCTAGATTAGGCAAAGATAATGGGAATGGAAAAATAAGGTGGTTGAGAGGCCACTTAGACATTGTACTCATTATCAGCAAGAACTTACTCTTGTTTCCTTAAAATATGGACTTAAATGCCCATTTTTGGGCTGGGGTTGTAACTCAGTGGTAGAACGCTTGCCTAGCATGTGTGAGGGACTGGTTTCGATTCCCAGCATCACATATAAATAAATAAATAAATAAATAAATAAATAAATAAAAAGTAAAGGTCCATTGACAACTTTACAAAAAAATGCCCATTTCCCCCTTCAAGTGATTGCATATGGAAGAAATTGAATTTCATTTGACTTCTATTTGCCTGTTTATTATTCAGTGATAGGAATTCTTTGTGTATTCTGGATATAAATCTCTTAACTCCTTCATCAGATAAAATGATTTACAAATATGTTTTCCCATTCTGTGTGTTGTGTTTTCACTTTCTTGATTGTATTCTTCAAAGCACAAATTTTTTAATCTTGATGAAGTTCAAGTTATCTATTTTGCCTCGTATATACCGGGCAAACTCTACCCCTGAGTTACATCCATGGTCCTATTTTTTCTTTTATTGCTAATGTTTTTGGTATTAAACTGTGGTTATTTTTGTAAGGATCATCTGATAAGGGTCCTTAGATATTGTTTTAAATTGCCTTTTTCATTCTAGCTATCCCAAATCATTTACATAGGACTAACAAGAATAGATCCATTTTACAACCAATTTCTTAAAATAAAATTATCTGCTATCTCAAAGCCTGTAAGATCTCATTGCCATCTGCCCAATCACTTGCCAACCCTCAGCTTACTATAAGAATAAGTTATATAGCTAGAAGAGATTTTGAATGTTTTCACCACAAAGAAGTGATAAATGTTTAAGGTGATGAATATGCTAATTACTCTGATATGATCATTATACAATGTATACATATATGGAAATATCACACTCTATCCCATGCATATGTACAATTACATGCCAATTTTAAAAAGAAATAGTTGCAAAGCTTGGAAGTATATTTGGGAAAAGACTACTGTATTACCATTGATATCATTAGTTACTCTGACTTCTCCTTTCTAGAACCTTTGAGCAGGAAGGGCCCTGAGAACTCAATTTGTCTTGTCCTCTCATTTCATAGATAAGCAAGCCAGAAAAGTTATGTGATCTCGTTAAGTCATACCTTGCTCCCAACGTAATTGATGATGTCTTGCTGTAACACATTAAGACCTGCAGGATGGGCATGGTCAAGAGTTTAAAGTAGATGTTTTGGGCTAGGAGGCTGCAAATTCCACCTGCTCCTATTGAAGTCAGCTTCACTCTCCTCCAGTGTTTCAAGAAACATCTTTTGTTTCTACCTGGGGTGCTGAAGCAGGAGGATCACAGGTTCGAGATCAGCTTGGGCAACTTAGTGAGACCCTGTCACAAATTTTTAAAAATAAAATAAAATAAAATAAAGGGTTGGGGATGTAAGTTAATGGTAGAAAAAAAGAAAAGAAAAAGACCTTGCTTCTAGTTCTACATCTGGGGCAGTAGCACTACTATTTTGATAGACTCCTATGGCTACTGAATTGGCTATATACACATAGCAGGTGCTTAGTACAGATTTATTTCACTGAATATTGATCAGTTGTCCTTCACTGATTCTCTTTCCAAAATCATGCTGGCAAGATATTGTCTCCCTTCCCATTTTTGCTGTGGTTTCTTTGCATTTAAAGAGAAGTAACAGTAGGAATGGAGAGGCAGGCTGTTTCTCGCAGGTGGTTAGTGACATGGTCACTGCTATCCAGAGTCTCCATTTCTGAACATCTTAAAGCTCAGTTTATAGAATTGATCAAATTACTGAGTCACTGAATACCCTGAATAGCATACAAAGTCATACCTTTATGATCTGATCTCTTGATTATCTTTCTAGCAGGCATTCTTCCTGCTTCACACTTTATGAATAAACCGAAAGAAACTACTTAAAAGTTCCTGAGTGCACCATGATAATAATACAACCATTCGTTGCATTGGTTTTGTCTTCTAAAAAAACAGGCTTAAGTCTATGTAGAGTATGTGACATAAATAAATAACTGTCGGGGCTGGGTTGTAGCTCAGTGGTAGAGCACTTGCCTAGCATGTGTGAGGTACTGGGTTCGATTCTCAACACCACATATAAATAAACAAAGGTCCATTGACAACTAAAAGTAAATAAATAAATAAATAATTGTCTCCATCAGTTATTCTCCCCTTCCATAATTATAGAACCCCCAATTTTTAGGCGATGTTACACCCAGAATACATAGTATATTTCCCAGAGTATTTTGCAGTTGATTGTGGTTATAAGACTATGTTGGGGTTATAGGATATATACAGAAGCTTTTGAGAACCTATATAAATGACAGTTGTTGAGTGTGCTTTGCTCTCTTTTCTGCTATCTGAAATATGAAGAGAGAAACAGAACCAATAGGATGAATGGATGGATGGATGGGATGGATGGGTGGATGGATGAGTGGATGGATGGATGGAGAGGGGATATGTCAGGGAAATTGACTCTCACTATTGTGGAAGGCAAGAAATCCCCCAACATGCTATCTGCAAGAGAAACTGGAAAGTCAATAGCATGGTTCAATTCAAATCTGAAGGCTTGAGAACCAAGGAAGCTGATGGAGTAACTCAGTTCAAGGTCAAAGCCCTAAGAAAGTGTAGGAACACTGGTGCAAGTCCCAGAAATTGAAGGCAGAGAAAGTGGAGTTCTGATATCCAGGGGCAGGAAAAGATAGGTGTCTCAGTTGAGAAAGAGAGAGAGAGAGAGAGAGAGAGAGAGAAGAAGACGAAGGAGGAGAAGGAGGAGGAGGAGGAAGGAGGAAGAGGGGGGGAGCAGGAGGAGGAAGAAGAGGATCGGGGAGGGGGATGGGGAGGAGAATATGTTAGAACTCTCCTCTCCTTTGCCGTTTTGTGCTATCCAGGCCCTCAGCTGATGAATGGTGCCTGCCCATTTTGGATGAGAGTAGATTTTCCTTGTTCAGTTCAGTGATTCAGATATTAATCTTTTCTGGAAACACCCTCACAGACATTATCAAGAAAGAATGCTTTACCAGGTTATCTGTATATTCTTTAATCCTGTCAGGTTGACACCTAAAATTAATCATCACACTTGACAAATTTATCCTTCAACACCTAGATCAATAGATCAGTCATATCCTTTACTATGAAACATTTTCTGATACCCGCTGAGGGATTTAAATCCCCCTTTGCTTCATTATGGTTCTTAATCTTGGGCATACTTTTATAGCAAGTAATACATTTTTGTTTATACATTTGTTCCCCTACTAAACCACTCTTTTCACTACTGGAGTTCTCCCTTAATTAACATAAAGTATCCCAGCTTATGTGGATTGTGATTCTGCTTTCAAACCTACTCTAATATTCAATGTGCCCACCCTGCAAACCACTGCTACCTACCCAAATTCTTTTTTTTTTTTTTTTTTTGATGGATCGTTATTTTTGTTCATTTATATGCGGTGCTGAGAATCGAACCCACTGTCTCACACATGTGTGTCAAGTGCTCTACCACTGAGCCACAACGCCAGTGCCCTACCTACCCAGATTCTGATGCACCTCTTTGGGTAGGCTTATCCTTTTTCCCCTTCCTGGTCTGCTCAACTGATAGGTTGAGATGAATATAGCTATGATCTGGATGTTGTTTAAGTGTATCTCCCAAAGATTGATGGGCTGGAAGCTTGGTCCCCAATGTGGTGCTGCTGAGAGGTAGCTGCTACAGTTTAGATTTGAAATGTTGGCCTAAGGCCCATGCGTTTAAAGTCTTAGCAGTTTGGTGCAAAGTGGTGGAAACTTTAAGAGGTGGGGACTAGCGAGATGGTGGTTTTTGGGAGGTTATGCCTTCAAAGGGGACAGTGGGATACTATCTCTCTGCTTCCTGGCTTCATGAGTGAGCAACTTGATCCACCACACACTTCCTGCCACAATGTAACATCTCACCACAGACTCAGAAGCAACAGGGCCAACTCACCATGGACTGAAGCCTTCAAAACTGTGAGCTAAAATAAACCTTTCCTCTTTATAAGCTGATTATTATATCAGGTGTTTGTTACAGAATGGAAAGCTGACTAACACAGTAGTGGAAACTAAGAAGTGGAGCCTAGTGGGAGGTAAGAAATGGGACATGGCCTAGGAGGGAATAATGTATTTCTCTCAGGACTCCATTTAGTTCCCTTAGTTGGGAGTTGTTATAAAAGGAGAGACCTTGTTCCTGAATCTCTGTGGCTTCCTGTCTCACCAGGTGATCTCCTCCACACAAACTGCTGACATTGTGACATTGTCCACCATGGGTATTCACTAGAGGCCAAACTGATGGTGCTGCCCAATCGTGGACTTTCAGTCTCCAAAACTGTAAGCTAAAGGAACCTCTTTTTAAAAAGAAATTGCCCACCCTTGGAGATTTTGTTACAGCAGCAGAAAAATGGACAAATAAAAGTACCTATTGAGTTGGGCACTGTAGTAGGCAGTGCTAAGGAAAAAGGTTTAGTCTCTGCCCTTTACAATCTGCAGTGTGCTAGGTTAGAGAGATCTTCAAATAATAATATAAGGCATACAGTGCAGAAGTAGAAGAGACAAGGGAATGAGTCATTCTTTTCTTAGCCACAGGGTATGAAAAGAGGATGCCTGGCCTGCTGTTTGAAAGGAACATAGTTTACCCAATAGAGTGAGAAAAGGAAAGAAAAGGGTAACAGAAGATAAAATGGGCAGAAGGGGTGACATGTGCAAAGGTGCAGAGGCATAAAATACGTGGTTAATTTTAATCACGAGGATTGAACTCAGGTCTTCCCAAGTTTCTGTGCAAACACATTCAATAAACATTTCCTAGGGTGAGTTACCTCTGCAGATGGCTCATGTCATCTTTTATGTCTTGTTTTTGCACTATTTAAATTCTGAGGACAATGTTTCCCCAAGCTTGTTCCCTAAATTCAATACCACTAGGTGAAATTGTTCATATTACTATTTCTGGGAAAATGTTCCTTAGTGCCAATTCAAGGCCTACCATTGACTCATCCTGAAGTTGTGTACATTCCTTCCAAAAGCTCACTCTTTTCTCTAATATTCAGAGCATCTGCAAGAATGCCTTGTAAACACTTCCTGATTACTTTTTACCTGCACATTTTTGGTTAATGGCAGGTTCCTCTGCTTCCTGCCTCTGTGTGTAGTCCCAGCCTAGGGGCAGTGCTTGCAGTGGTCTAGCTGGAGTCCATTCTTTTTGATTCTTGTAGCTTCCTCATTAATTAGACTAGACTACATGTGTGAAGTTGCCTCTGTGCCTTCAGATCTCTTCTCCAGGACAGAATAAAGGCTCCAGACGTTGCCGAAAGCTCAGTCCTTGTTCCCAATGCCAATCCAGTAACAAGGACACGGTTTTGAGAAAAAGGAGAAAGAAGATTTATTGCTTTGCTAGCAAAGGAGAAACACAGGGGACTTCTGTCCCAAAGGCTGTGATTCTGCCCATCAGCAGGAACAGGGGGCCTTTAAAAAGGTGATTTAAAGGCTATATTCCGGGCTGGGGAGATAGCTCAGTTGGTAGAGTGCTTGCCTTGCATGCACAAGGCCCTGGGTTCAATCCCCAGCACCGCAAAAAAAAAAAAAAAAAAAAAAAAAATAATAATAATAAAGGTTACATTCCATGTGTTCTCTGATGGAGTTGTAATTCACTTGCCCGTTTGGGAGAGAGTCCTATCTGAGGTCTGGTACCATCCCCCTGAAGTCTGGATTACTTCATTCCTATGGTGGGTGTACTCAGGGACAGATCACTGTCTAGGATGGGGAAGAAAAGTAATCCTGTTTCTCCTGAGATTAGGGATGGGGAGAGATTAGGGAGGAGCAGGGAGAGAGGAGGAGAAAGAAACGTGTCCATTTTGAGAATAAGTTGCAGTGTGAGGAGCAGCAAGGTCTATAGTCAAAGCATAAAGGGGACCACTGTTAAACTAGATCCAGGTCAAAATGGTGGCAGCAGCCATTTCTGCATCTTGGCTTTCTAGGTTCCTAGGTCGGTCCCAGTGGTAAGTGGGGCAGCCTGTGTTGAGTGGTGCCCACAGGGAGGAGGGGTCTACTTGTGTGGAAGGCCCTCACTTCATTGCGCTCCCAGGAGTGGGAGTGAGCATGCTGAATGTTGTCCTCAAGTCGCACCACGGAGACCATGAGACACCGAGTTCATGGTCTATCCCCATCTCTGCATCAGAACCAAGCCCTTCCCCTGGGGAAATGGTAACCATACTCTTTTATAACCCTCATGTGAATCCGCTTCCAACTGGCTATGAAGATGAATGGAGAATCTGGACCATTACCCAGGCACCAGGACCACAGCACTGGTTTGGACCATTACTCTGTATGAAGACCAGAAAAGCGTTTAGGAACTTAAGCTCACTTTGTTTGTAACAAATGATGCCCATTATACTGATCTTCCATCCCTTTGTCGGGGGATATGGCTTTAAAAAAAAAAATAACTTAGATTGAAAAAAAAAAAAAAAAGCTCCTTAGGACCTTTATAAATAATGTACCTTGGTTCAGAAATTGAATAAAGTCCCAGTAGGAAGTTCAACCAAATTCGCTCAACTGGAGACCCTCAGTGGCTGTGATTCCCACAGAGATCACAGAGATCTTACTTTCAGTTGGCTGGACAGAGCTGCAACTCTTTGTCTGGCAACTCCTTTTAATAGTGGAATGATTTTTTTTTTTTTTTTTTAAACAAGGCTTAAAGACCAATCTGGATTTAAGCACCGTCTGTAAGCACCTGTTAGTGCTGTTTTCTCTCTGCTTCCATTGTTTTTTACTCACACCTTTGCTGTTATGCATGCATATGACATGCCATGGATAAAACCATTTCTTTCTGTTCCATCTGGTGTATGTAACCATCAATCATTACCACCAACGAATTCAGAAATGAATGTCTACTCTTTTGAATGTTTCTTTTATTTGGCGGGGGAGGTAACCAGGGATTGAACTCAGGGGCACTCGACCACTGAGCCACATCCCCAGCCATATTTTGCATTTTATTTAGAGACAGGGTCTCACTGAGTTGCTTAGTACCTTGATTTTGCTGAGACTGGCTTTGAACTTGCGATCCTCCTGCTTCAGCCTCCCAAGCCGCTGGGATTACAGGTGTGCACCACCGTTTGAATGCTTATTTTCTTCATGAGAGCTTGTTTGTTTGGCCACGACTGATAAGGTTAGATTGCTAGACCTCAGTGTTATTTGGTCATGCAAATGTACGCTTTAGTAGAGAGTTAGCTCCTCCCCAATTAGTATACATTTTGCTTTATAGTCTGATGGTCCTTTGCTTCTCTTTACTGTTGTACCTGTTACAAAGCAATCAGCTGCTGGCCCTGGCTCTAGGTTTGATTCCTTTCCTATCATTGTGACCTGAGGTGGTGTTAGAAAAAATCCTTGCAAACAACCTCATGAGTTAGGAACCACTAATATCCTCACTTTACATATTGAGGAGACAAGAATTTATAGGGATGTTGCTTCTGACTCCAAAACTGGAACAACAAGCCATGTAGGAAAGAGAAATAATTGGCTCCTGTTAGGATCAGGGCTCATCCTTAGAGTCATATATAGGAGGTAGTCACATGAAGTGGTTAAGTGTGGACTTGGATGCCAATTTTCCTAGATTTAAATCTATTTCTTGGGGATGGGGTTGTGGCTCAGTAGTAGTGCGCTCACTTGGCATGCATGAGGTCCTGGGTTCAATCCTCAGCACCACATAAAAAAATAAAATAAAATAAAGGTATTGTGTCCACATACAACTAAAAAAAAATATGTGTGTGTATATATGTTTATATATATATATATATATATAAATTCTATTTCTGTGATTTGGGGGGGCAGGGGGCACAAATTACATAACTTCTCTGGGCTTTGGTTTCTTTGTCTGAAAAAAAAAAGGAAAATTAATATTCCTTATCCCTATCAGTTGTTATAAGAATTAAACCTGTCAATGTGGGCAAAACACTTTCCATGGTGCTGTGGACCCGAAAAGTACTCAATAAGTGTTGGCCACCACAACCACTGTGATCATCATTGAAACCAAATTTGCCAGGTAGTGGAAGCCAGATGAAGTCAGATGCAGAGGTACTAGTCATTGATTGCATGATGTGGTACTTGCACAATGCTTTCCTCTCAAAGAACTTTCACAATCATTATCTTGCATGATCCCATCACTGCAACACTCTTAACTAGTACAATTATATCACCCTCATTTTATAGATTCATTTCTTCGCTACTGTTTTTTAAGGACTTTCATTTACTAGGAACTATGTTCTAAGAGTTTGAAGAAGGAAACTCATGGTTTCTGCTCTTATGTTTATAAGAATGGTCTTTGGGAGATTTTTCGGGAGATATTTTGCCTCCTATACTCTGAACTTATATGACACAAATGTATCAATGTACCACTTTAAAGGGTTCATTGGTAAAGCACTTATTTAGCATGCCAGAGGCCCTGGATTCAATTCCCAGTATGTGTGTGTGTGTGTGTATATATATATATATATGTACACACACACACACACATATATAAAGTACAACTTTTATGGTCAAAAATGAAGTTCGTGAGAAGAGGAGTTCATTGGGGAGGCAGGCATGCAAATAGCTGATTATAATACAATCATCTTTATTTAGGAGTAGACAAGGGTTAGTGGAGTCTGGGAGGAAAGTCAGGGATGAGACAGAAATGTTGACTATAAGTTTGCCAAATCAATCAAGAGGTGTTGGAGCACAGGAGGTGTGAGTTAAGTTGTTTATACACTTTGCTTGATTAAAGTGAGAGACAAATGATGGAAGTTAAGGCTGGTTCCATAAGCTGCAGTGTGAAAATGAAGGAATGTCCTATACATTCAGAGTTTGCCCTGAAGGCAAATGTGGGGGAGAAACATGATCAGATTTGCATCATACCACTAGTGATGTGGATAATCTGTACTGACAATCTGAAGATTTTCTAAAATTCTGAAGTGGTCAAAGCACTACCAGTTCCTGAAGTTAAGTGTTTTGACCCCAAGTTTAGTTGATTTTCTACTTAGCCATGCTGTCTCCTTTAAAAGAAATATATAGAAGGTTCTCACTATTTACTATATTGATTTGCTAGTGTGAATTTAAATTCCTGAATAAGAATGAGAAAAGATCCACATAGTCACTAAGCAACTTAACCTTGCCTTTCATTCCTTTTGAAGGACAAAATAGTTTTCTCTTGAATTCAGTCCCTTCTTCTGAATGGAAGAGAGTTTCCAATTCATTAACTCCTAAAATATGTGCAAGCATAATTTCTACTGAATAATTTGCTCCAGGGTCTACACTGTTTATAATTTGTGTACTTTTTATTCAGTGTGAATTTAATTTTTATTAATGCCATTAATAAAATCCCATTTCCTCCAGTTCCTTTCCTAAGATTATGCATCAAGTTTAAAGATGGAAGGAGAGTAGGAGAGCTTGCTCCCTCCACGAGGCAATAACTACTTTTGATGTGTTGAATTAATTCTCTCTCCACCTTCATGCCCCAGGTGCCACTGGAGAGTGTCAGTCAACCTTGTGGTCACCAACTGGCCAGCAAGGAATCCGCCACCAGGTGTGATGATGCTTTTGCTTCCAGTGGTCCGTCAGGAGAGAAGGGAAAGGTGGTCCTGCCCTGTTAGCACTCTCTTCTGCCTTTTCCTTCCTGGAGGGCAGTTCTACCAACCTGGCAGGACCTTATCATTAGGATTCCACGGGTTCCCAAACTCCCAATTGTTCATGGTTGGCACGATCTTATGTTTCCATCAGAGCTTTAGTCTGAATTTGTCTCAGGGATGGTAGCGTCATTCTGGCAAAAATCATGTCATTGACTGTCTCTTTGCCATCTGTGTTCTACTTCCTGCTTGCTGGAACAAGAGGTACTAAACTATTCTCTGCTCCACATACTCCCCCCTCCAGGGTTAAGTTTGATTTCTTAAACTATGCTCGGCAACATGGCTTTTCATTCATGTACTTACTTGTTCTTTCATCCATTGTTCTGAGTGTTTATTATATGCCAGTTCTTTGGGGCGCGATATTGAACAAAATAGGTCCTTCAATCCTGAATCTTCTGCTCTAGTGACCCTGGATATTGGGGGCGGGGGTTGTTAAAAGTGAAGAACAGCTTGTTAACTGAGACTGGGAGGAAATGGAAGCGTCTACAGTTGCCAACAGTGTAATTGATGCATCCTAAGTAAGAAGTTTAAACATATTTTAATGGTTATATATGAGCATGATTGCTATTTTCAATTTAATTAGAGGGAAGGCAATATGCCGCCTGTTAACATGTTGCAGTAGAGTCCATGAGAATGGGCTATTTGTTCAAAAGTGAACATAATTCCTCAAAAAATTAAAAATAGAATTACCATATGATCCAACAATCCCACTTCTATATACCCCAAAAATTTGAAAGCAGGATCTCAAAGAGATATTTGCACACCTGTGTTCATTTCAGCATGACTCACGACTGCCAGGGGGAGGAAGCAGCCCAAATGTCTACGGATAGATAAATGGATAAAGCAAATGTGGTATATACATACAATGGAACATTATTCAGCCTTAAAAATGAAGGAAACCCTGTCACATGCTGCAATGTGGAAGGACCTTGAAACATTATGCTGAGTGAAACAAACCAGTTTCAAAAGGACAAATATTCTATGATTCTACTTATATGAAATATCTCAGGTAGTCAATATCTTAGAAATAGAAAGTACAATGGTTGTTCTCAGGGAGGGGCTGGTGGGAGCAAGAAATGTAAAGTTGTTTAATGATTATAGAGTTTCAGTTTTGCAAGATGAAAAAGATCTGGAGATATGTTATACAATGTGAATACAGTTATCACTACTGAACTGTTTACTTGAAAATGGTTAAGAGGGGCCAGACAAGGTGGGGCATGCCTATAATCCCAGTGGCTCGGGAGGCTGAGGCAGGAGGATCTCAAGTTCAAAGCCAGCCTCAGCAACTTAGTGAGGCCCTATGTAACTCAGTCAGACCGTCTCTAAATAAAATACAAAAAAGGACTGGGGATATGGCTCAGTGGTTAAGGATCCTGGGTTCACTCCCCAGTAACAAAACAAAACAAAACAAAAAAAACAAACAAACAGAAAAAATAAAATGGTTATATAGGTTTTGTTACCGTGACTAAAAATAAAAATCCTACATGTTTAAAAAATAGCATGATTAACATAGAAGCAGCTGTGGGTATGGTAGAAAGAATGGTGAACTGGAGTCAATTAGAAGGTCAACAATGTGTCTAAGTGCATTCTGCTGTCATGTATAACTAATTAGAACAAATTTAAACAACAACAAAAAAAGAAGGTCAAGTTGCAGAGTTGGTACTGTCAATTCCTAGCTGTGTGACCTGGCATTTACCCTGTAAGCCTCTTTATCCTCATGCTACCTACTGCATAGAGTGTTGCAAAGGTTAAACGAAGTGGTGTGTGTGCAAGTGGGCAGACATCAGAACTTGATTCAAGTGGAAGGCGTCTTGAGGGCAAGGACGGTGGTTTTCTGTCACCTGGCCTCACCACCGTAGTGTCTGGCCCTAGCTGGGTCTGGTAAGCTGTTGAGGGACTAGCTCCAACAGTTCATCCTTTTCCAGTTTATCCTGGTACTTCCTCTACTTCAGGGCTCCAGACATTGAAAGTGGAATGCTAACACGGCTGCTGCCCCCTACACCAGCAACCGCTCTTACCGACTTCTCTCCAGGCCAGTTCTCCGTGTTTCCTTTTCCTTGTTTAACTTTAAACTCACAGAATCAGAAAGTTTGAAGACAGTCGTGTGAGGCAAGCGGACTGCAGTGTGAGACAGTGAGATAACTTCTGAGGAGGACCCAGACGCAGCCCAGGCCAACCTGTGGAAGAGGGAAAGGTCTGAATAAACAAAACATGGAGAAGTGGAAGGAAAGGTTCAAATTCTTGGTGGGAGGGAAACTCAGGGGCGAAAGTTTGGGGTGAAAATAAATAAGGAAAGCTTGGAGGATAAGGAGAAGGGGACACCGGTCTGCTTTAAAATTTGAATCTGAAACATGATTGTGGGGGAGACTTGTGTTACAGGCTGAGGGCACTGGATTTTATGCAGTGAGGAGCTTAGTCATTTAAGTTTGAGAACACCAAAACATCAGTCTTGAAATTATTCATAGACCCAAAGTAATTATAGTGAAATTCCAAAGGATTTTTTAGGGCAGGTCTACAAAATGATACTGAAATTCAATTAGATGAATCATCAAGTGAGGATAAGAAAAAGATATAAGCGGGTGCTGTGGTACATGCCTGTAATCCCAGCTACTCAGGAGGCTGAGGCAGGAGGATTGTGAGTTTGAGGCCAGCCTGGGAAACTTACTGAGATTCTGTCCCAAGATAAAATAGAGGGTTGAGAATGTAACTCTGAGTAGAATACTTACCTGGCATATGTGGCCCTGTGTTCCATCCCTAGTAGTGGGGGCAGGGGAGTGTATAATGAAGAAGAACGGGATTTGTCAATAAATGATAGCAGAATTGGTTATTTATACGTTATCAGTTTAGGTTCTTATCACAGACCACATACTAAGATTAATTTAATGTTGATTAGAATTTAGTAAAAAGAAAAATAAAAACAAAAGTTAGAAGATAATATAGATAAATTTCTACTCTGGGTGAGTAAGGGCTTTTAAAAAAGCATTAGAATCTCTTAGATACTGCTAGTGAGATTGTAAATTGGTACAATTGTTAAGGAAAGGAATTTGCCACTTTTAGATACATACACTAGACAAACCACAGTACACAAGGAGACGTGCCCAGGAATGTCCAAAGTAGTAAAATGCTGGAAATAATCCAAACCACACAAAACAGAGGATAAATAAACTACAGAGCATTTATAAATAGAATGCTACATAGCAGTGAGAGTGAATGATCTAGTGTCCATGTCAATATAGTTAAATTCAAAATATGATGAGCCTGGCATGGTGGCTCATGTCTGTAATCCCAGACACTCTGGAGGGTGAGGCAGGAAGATCTCAAGTTTGACGCCAGCCTGAGCAATGTAGATAGACCTTGTCTCAAAATAAAAAATTAAAGGGTCTGGGGACCTAGCTTAATGATAGAAAAACCCTGGGTTTAATCCCTAGTACCACAAAAAACAACAACAAAAATATGATGTTGAATGAAAAATTAGGTTACAGAAGATAACATACAGTATAATACCAACTAAATACAATCCTAAAATATAAACACATGGAAACAGCATGAATCCCCCTACTCAACATTCACTTTGTGCAATATGATTCCACTGCCCCAGAGGTAATGGATTGGATCAGGTATGGGTGCCTGATCGAAGCTGGGCCAGGGTCCCTTTCCCAGAAACTTCAAATTAAAACTAAAGGATTATGGCAGAAAGGATTCAATCAATACCCAAAAGTCTTTACTGTTGTATTCCATATGTAGCTTTTCCGACCTTTTTCTACGTATTTACAGGGTTACATCTACTCTAAATAAATGTCCAGATTTATTTTGTGTAGACCTATGGATGTATTGCATATCTCAGGTTTTCCCAACTAAGATTCTGCTTTACCTATAACTTTGTGATTTGCTCTTTTTCCATTTAATATCATGGACATTTTCCCATATGATAGACATTTCCTTTATATTTAATACCTACATAACATCCCATAGCCTGGATGCACCATAATTTTTTATTATCATTCAGCTAATACATATTTAGGTTGTTTCTATTTTTTTGTTATTAAAATTCTACAGTGAACATCCCTGTGAACCTTAGGAATATTTTTATATGAAAGATTTCCAGGGGAAGAAATTTTTAAGGGAAAGATTTTCTAAGAATTTATGTTTAGCAATGAAAAAAAAATCCCAAAGGAAATAAAGTATACTCTTCTATGTAAAATCAATGTGTACAAAATTCACATAAATAAATCACAAAGGCAATAAAACTGTAATAGAAAAGAATAAGCAAAAAACACCATTAGTCAATTTGCAGAGAAAGAAATACAAATGACTGCTAAATCCATGCAAAATATTTATAACTATTTTACCTGTGTAATTAAAGTGATGAGAGTTATAATTAGTTTCAAAATTTTTGGTCCATAAATTTAGACAAGGTGAGAAAGTGAGTCATAGGGTTGATAATGTGGCAGAACTTTATCAAGAACTTAAAACATTCAGATTCTTAGACTGTTAAATCTACCATCACAGCCAGATGTGGTGGCACACACCTATAATCCCAGCGGCTGGGGAGGTTGAGGCAGGAGGATCCAAGTTCAATGTCAGCCTCAGCAACTTAGTGAGACCCTGTCTCAAAATAAAAAATAAAAAAATGGGCTAGGGATGTGGCTCAGTAGGTAAGTGCTCCTAGGTTCAATCCCCAGTAACCCCCCCCCCAAAAAAAAATCATAAATAAATAAATAAATCTTAAAAATCTATTGTAGGGGGCTGGGGAGATAGCTCAGTTGGTAGAGTGCTTGCCTCACAAGCACAAGGCCCTGGGTTCGATCCCCAGCACCGCAAAACAAAACAAAACAAACAAACAAAACATTCATAAACGAAAAAAAAGAGAAAAAAAAATCTATTGTAGGATTGGAGATGTAGCTCAGTAGTAAAGTGGCCACTGGGTTCAATCCCCAATGTCCCAAACAAACAAACAAATAAAAAAACAAAACAACCACCCCTACTATTATAAATTTAATTTGAAGAAATAATCAAAGATGTTGTAAGCAGACAACAATTGGGTGCATTTCAGAGATATGGTTTCCTCTTTTCCTCCTCTAATACATATGGAAATATCAGAGTTTATGCTTAGCAATGAAAAAAAAAATCCCAAAGTTTTTATTGACCAACATTCATTTTGTGCAATATGACTCCAAAACCCTGGCCAAAGTTGATTGGACCAGGTAAGGGTATCTTTCCCAGGAACTTTAAATTAAAACTAAAGGATTCTAGTCTAAGTTCTGGCTGCTCTCTTAAATGGAGGCGATGCAATGTGAGAACTTGACCTGCCCTTTTGTACTACTGAGTCTGGCCCTCAAAGAAAGCAACAGAAGGAAGGAAGTACAATTATAGCAAGGGTTAGAGGCCGAAAAGGGCCTGCGATCTGATCTTCCCTGTTCTACCACTAGTCTCTGCTCCCTGAGATTAAGTGCATCCTTGCCTGGAATTCTAATTATAACTTCCTCCCTTTGCTTACATCAACTCCAGTATGTCCTCAGTAAGACTCTTGGAGCTCCAACTGAAGAACAAGAACCCCCAAATCTATTCAGTACCTTGATATCACAAAGCATAGAAAGCAAGGAAAGTGAGGGTTCTAATTCCCATTTTTTTTTTTTTTCTTCTAGTTTCCAATTCTGAAGGAAAAAGAGAAGAACATTAATACTGGTTGTTATGATTTGGATCTGATGTATCTCCCAAAAGCTCCTGTGTTAATGCAGGAATATTCAGAGGTGAAATGACCAGACTGTGAGAGCAACATAATCACCCATCTTAAAGTTTGAATGGACTGACTAGGTAGTAACTGTAGGCAGTTGGGGCATGGCTAGAGATGGGTTAATGGGGGTGTGCTCTGGCAGGATGCATCTTCCATTTCCCCTTCCCTCTTTCCCTTGGCTGTCATGAATGGAGTGGCACTCTTCCACCATGTCCTTTGGCCATAATGTTCTGGACTACCTTAGACCCAGAGCAATGGACTCCATTGACCATAGACTAAATCTCTGTGACCGTGAGCCAAAATAAACTTTTCCTTCTCTAAATTGTTCTTGTTAGGTATTTGGATCATAATGATGAAAAACTGACTAACAAACACACTTAGTAAGATGAAATAAATATTCTCTGTGAGCCATTTTGGATAGTTCCTGTTCCACAGTAAAGAACACCTTAAACAAACAAAAACAAAGAAGCATGTCCCAAGTCAGAAGTGAACATGACTCTGAGTGTTACCAGTATCATATTTTTTTTTCTTATTATTTTTCTATTTTCCCCTCCTGGTCTTAAGGCATTGTACCAGGCTTTCATAATAATTAGCTCTTGATCATAACATCTCATAATACACTAGAATGATAGCACTTACAGTCTCATAGTCATATTTAAATTTCCCTAGAGTACAGAGTGGCTTCCTAAATGTTTAGAATGTATGTATGAAAGAATGGTTAAATAAAATAATAAAAATGTGGTTAGGGAAATTCTCCTATATTAAGTGTTAGAAATATTTGTAGAAATGTCCTGATCATCATGAGGATAATGATTTCTCTTGAACATTTACTATAGTTTGCCTGTGAAGTCAGTGGTTTTTAGCCAATTCTGACTGTATTTTTCTTAGGGGTCAGGACAGCTGAAATTTTATGTTTTCAATGAGTCTCTTCCAGTGCTTGTTTTTCAAAAATACTTTTTCATAAATACTTTGTTCTAGTTGCCAACTGGTTTGTTAACTGGGTCACCAACCTCCCAATTCTGAGAATATAAGCTTTCTTGACTTAGAAATACCATCAAACAGAACATTTTCAAATACTGGAGATGACGACAGTCTCTATCCTTGTTTTCAAAGTTCTTTAAACCTAAATTCTCTAGAAAATTAAGAGGAAGTTTGGTTTGGATCCATTCTGCAACCTAACTCTACCTGCTTCTCATCAAAGAATGGAGATTCTTTGTGTTTTTGGAGACACTTAAATATCAAGGAAAATGAGCTGGAAAGGCTTCATGTTTTCTATATATTCTACACAGCACCATATACTAACCACATTGTATGGAGACTTTCTGGGGGTCGGGGGAGGAAAGGCAGTAAAACAGGAATTTCAGTGCCTGACTTCTAGTCTTCACTCCTTCTCAAGCTTTGCTACTAGATGTATGACCTTGAAAGAGAACTGTCAGCTTCCTGAATCTTAGTTTCTGCATCTGTAAAGTGGGATGAAATACTTCTGTCAATGTGTTATTTTGAGCTGTAAACAATATCATACATATAAGGTGTTTGCCAAAGTTCTTGGCTCACAGTAATGCCAATGGGAAGATGTGGCCCACTGTTTCTACTTTCTTTAAGTTATGACCTCATAGAAGATATTTAACCTGCGTATTTTAGTAGCCTTTCTTTCTGTAAGAAGGAAATAATAATGTTCGATTACTTGGATATATTGTTAGCAAACAGAGGTAACTTGGTAGAGTGTGAAGAGATTTGGCCCTTGGAAGTATTTGAATTGTGATTCTACTACATACTAGCTATCTGTCATTGGGCAACCTCCCTGATTCTCAGTTTTCTTACTTATTTTTAAAAATAATTTTTAGTTGTACATGGACACATACCTTTATGTTATTTACTTATTTCTATGTGGTGCTGAGCTACAACCCCAGCCCAGCTTACTTACTTATAAGATGAAAACAATATGTGCCAACAGTTAAGGCTCAAACTAAATAGCACATATGAAACTGCACTGCACTGCTATGCAGATGTTTGCAACTGTAATTACCAGTACCATGCAAGATTATATACATTGACCTTAAATGTTTATTTTGTTTTAGTATCAGTGTGCTCGGATTTAAGTTTGTACCCTCTTTTTGTTATCTTGCTGTTTTAGAACACTTTAGTTATCATTTGTATGTTCACAGATTTTTACCCAATTTTATCACCTTAAAAACAATGTTCTTTCTCTATAAGAAATAGATAAGAACCCTAACTGTAGCTTTCAACTACAGATTGAATTATAGAAAATATGACCTTAGTGTTTCAAGAGAAAAAGGTAAAAATAAACTTTTCGAAGTTAGCAGATAGTTTGCTAAAGAATAGTGCTGATTTTCACATTTGGTAGATCTCTGTTCAATTAATTCCTATCTTACATATCTGTGTTCTAGAAGGACTTATACAACTCAGTTCTGCAAGTGTAATTCTTAAGAATACCTACTTTGAATCTGGACTTTAAAAAAAACCACACAAATAAACTTGATGAGTTACATTAGGAAAGAATTCCTGGCAGGGTCACTTTAAATGATTCCCTTTCGTGCATAAGATTAGATTTGTTTATTTTTTAGTTTTTGGTGCCAGGAATTTAACCCAGAGGCACTTAACCATCGAGTCATATCTCCAGCCTTTTAATTTTATTTTTGATACAGGCTCTTGCTAAATTGCTTAGGGCCTCCCTAAATTGCTGAGGCTGTCCTTGAACTTGTGATCCTCCTGCCTCGCTCTTCAAGACATTGGAATTACAGGTGTGGACCACCTTGCCTGGTAAGATTAGATTTAATTTTAATACTTCATTTTGTTCAACTTGTAGAAAACCCCAAGTTCCAGGCTTAAAATAAATTGAAGCATGAAGCAGTTAAGTGGGACTTGCCTGCATATTATTATATTATTCAGAATTCTTTTGGGTGTACATTATAGAAATCCAACTCCACAGTGGATTAAATTAAAAGGGAAAAATTGTTTTTGACTTATATATGGGAAATGAGTTTCAGCAATAGCAAAATCCAGCAGTTCCAACAATGTTGTTAGAACTTGGTATATGCTGCATTTCTTCCAAGGGGTTGGCTTCCCACAAGATGTGGCTTTAGTCACAAGTAGTTCCAACTACATCATTTTTTTTTTTTTTTTTTTTTTTGGTACTAGGGATTTAACCACTGAGCCACATGGCTAAGTTGCTTAAGGCCTTAAGCAACTTAAGCAAAGCTGAGGCTGGCTTTGGATTTGGGATCTTCCTGCTTCAGCCTCCCAAGTTGTTGGGATTACAGGTGTGTGCCACTCCATATGACTCCAATTTACATCATTTCTATGCAGATAAGAAAACATAAAGAAAAATTTCTAGGTGGATAAAGAATGTTAAAAATAAGAAAATGAATGATTGTAATAACTAGTAATAATGAGTAATTTTTGAAGATTAACATATGCTAGGTATTGTAGTAAATGTATAACCTTATTTAAATCTGATGACTATCCTATGAATTAGGAACTGTTAGTTTGCTTATTTCCAGGTGAGGAAACCATGATTGGGAGGAGTGAATAATTTGCCTTAGTTCCTAACTGTCAGAGGTGGATAACCTCTGATCTCACTCTCTGTTCTTCCAGCATGTAAACAGCAAATCTTGGGGAAGATCCAACTAATTCCTTTGACTCATGTACCCATTTCTCTGGGGGGTAGGAAGAGGGAAGCCTTGTGACCAAGAGTTCCTCCAGGATCACGTGAAATGTGAGAGAGTGTGGTCCTCAAAGAAAAAAGGGGATGTGTGGGAAGCACATGACTATCACATTAAGACTAGACCATCATTAAAGGCAGGGCTAAGACTAGACACCAGAGCTTTTGGTCCTAGTGCAGTTCTAGAAGTTATGGTAGGGAAGAAAAATAGAACAAAACTGATTTGAGCTTCTTAAGGGAATATAAATTAGAAACGAAGATAAAGCTCTGAAATGATGTTGTCAACTTTTTTATTTTTTAACTTTCAGAAGTATATGAGCTATTGTTATTGAATGCTCCTACACATATTCTATCAGTTAGTGAGGAAGTGGATTGAAAGGCATGTTTCTGGTTTCCTTGCTCTTTGTTTTCTTCGTGCTACAAGAGGTATGCCAAAATAAAATTTTGAGGGGGAGGGGAAGGAAGCTTAAGGAAAAAATTTTAGATGGATAAAGAGTATTAAAAATAAGAAAATGGGGGCTGGAGTTGTGGCTCAGTGGTGAAGCACTTGCTTAGCATGTGTGAGGCACTGGGTTTGATTCTCGGCACCACATATAAATAAATAAAAATAAAGATCCATCAACAACAACAAAAATAAGTAAATGGATGGTTATGGTAATAACTAATTATCAAGCAGTTAACATATGTAGGCACTAGCATAAATGTATAACCTCATTTAAATCTGATGACCATCCTATCAGTTAGGAACTGTTAATTTGGGGCTGGGGAGATAGCTCAGTTGGTAGAGTGCTTGCCTTGTAAGCACTAAGGCCCTGGGTTCGATCCCCAGCACCAAAAAAAAAAAAAAAAAAGGAACTGTTAATTTGCTTATTTATAGGTGAAGAAACCAAGGTTGGGAGGAGTGAATAATTTGCTCTAGCTCCTGTCAGAGCTGGATAACCTCTGATCTCAAGAGTCTGTGTGCTCCTCATAAGGTTTATAATTAGGCCATTTAATTATCTAAATTGGCTATTTTACAGGCAAAAGTATTGTTTCTGGCACATTATTTTATCCTGTATGAAATAAAATGCTATTGAAACTGGTTTTCTCTTCTTTCTGCCCCCCACCAACTTTCCTTCACTATTAGTGATGGAAGGTCGCTCTCCCTTCCTTGACCCTGGTGGATGACATGGGTCCTCTCCTGAAGACAATGCAAAGGTCTTCTGATAGTCATTCTGGATTGCAGCTCAAACTGCTAAGTAGAGAACTGGAACCTAAACATTTTAAACTTCAAGCAATAATTATGTATATTAATCACATGGAAAGCTATGAAAAAGCTATAACCCTTGAAGCACATCCAAAAATGTAACTGCAATATTTAAATTATGACCCAAGAAATTGACTTCTAAAGGTATATCCTAGTAGATGTGGCTCAAAGAAAGATGATACCACACCAGGTGAGGTGGTACACGCTTGTAGCTTGTAATCCTAGTGGTTTGGGAGGCTAAGGCAGTAGCATCATGAGTTCAAAGGCAGCCTCAGCAAGGGTGAGGTGCTAAGCAACTCAGTGAGACTCAGTGAAACCCTGTCTCTAAATAAAAATACAAAATAGGACTGGGGATGTGGCTCAGTGGTTGAGTACCCCTGAGTTCAATCCCCAGTACCCCCAACCAAAAAAAAAAAAAAAAAAGATACCAAATGTTCCTTTTTTTACACTAATTGTGTGTGTGTGTGTGTGTGTGTGTGTGTGTGCGTGTTTATGATTTTTTTTTCCCAAAGAAAACAGTCATTGCCTCATTTTTTTTCACTGTATTTACAACAACCAGCCTCATGTACTCCTGTCCTCCACACAATCAATTTGGGCTTCTTTAACTCTGAAGATTGGTGTCTTATTGATTATTGGTTTGATGCTACTTCTGTTTATTACCTTAGCCCTTCCTTAGTTCACCAGTCAGCCAAAATTTGATAGTCTGTGTCTTCTAATCGCATGGCCAGGTTACCAATAGATTAATCTATATTAATGATAAGATCAGTTTTCATATCTGGGAAGTGAATGCTTTCATCTGATAACAATGAACTGCATTTTGTCACTTGATAATCATCTCCCAAATGGTTATAAAGTATTTCTTTTTATATTATCTAGAATAGCAGTCTCTAAACTTTTAAATCATGCATTCTTATCAGTATATTTTTTTGAGTATATTCTTCTAATTATGTGTGTATTTGGTCATAAAGTACACATACAGTACCATCATTTAGCTTATAAGTCATGATATACAGTTGTTAATGGTAGTAAATGTAAGTCCACATTTCAAATAGTCTTTTTGATGATTTTGTTACCTTTTAGTCAAAGTTTGGTTAGACCTATTAGAATGTCATTTTAACTTTAAAATGTGACTGTCAAAAATTTGATACTAAAAGCCTTAGTTCTATCATTTATTTGTATACATTGTGGTTTCCTTGCAAAACTCTTGTAAAGTCACTTGTCTATTTTGTGGGTTTAATTTAATGAAACCTAGATAATATAGTTAGTAAATACACTTAATTTAATCCAGAAAACTGCAGTAAATTACAACAGGTTGATGGGGGTTTACTAGATGGGATCACCACTACCAATCTCTGGGAATGAGTATCTCTTTTCCCTCAGGACAATCTCTTATGCTGCTCTTGCAAAGGGACCATTTCATGGACCAAGAGAAGGGCTGCTTGTTCTGTATATATTAGTTATCTTAATGTTATTATTATTATTTTTTGAGTAGAATTAAGCATAAGTAGATGCCCTCATTATTTTTTTCTCCTGTATAACAAATAAATTGCTTGGTAGTATCTTTGGAGTATACACACCCTTTGGATGCATGGACTGCCTTAAAAATTATTGGTTCAGAAAATAAATTCTCACATAGGCAAGGATGTTTCCATTAAAAAAAAAACCTGCTCATTTCAGTTGCTCAGCCATTTTATAGAAAATGAAATGACTTTGAAATGAATTGTCTTTATAGAGATCCATAATTTGCAAGCAAAACCCTCACTCTACAAAATGTGAAATGTTCTAAGCAACAGCTGTGAGCATTTCAAACATGCACTACTTTTTAACGGTTCAACTGTTGCCAAGGGAAATTGAGTTGGCTTCAAATCTTTCTTGGTTTTAATCCTACATTTACCCTCAATCAAGAGATTGAGGAAATAGGTTCTGCTTGGCTGGGATACTGAACTTTCATGAAGACTAAGATATGGAAATATAAGTTTCTTGAAGGTAGACACCAGACTGGTGGTATTCTATACAGTTTTATCTGGTCTACAGGTAACCATATCTATCGGAGCAAAAATGGGCATAAGTTTATACAGTGGCCAATCATCTGGAGACAGTAGGGGGAGCCGGTTTCCATCTAAGAGTCACCTTTTGGCATTTCCCATTTGAGTTTTTAGCAGGAATATATTTATCTTTCATGGCACAAAAATCATTTTTCCACTCGAGTCATTTTTGGGCGCAGGCATATAAATTTGCAACAATTGAGCGTTAGATAGACAAGAGAAACACAAATGCATTTTTTGCTGTCATTTGTATATGTGTTACACAGAACTTTATATACAGTTCCATTACCCAACCCTACAGAAAACATGATAATTATATCATGGGGGGAAATTATGCTACAGAACGCCACGTTAACATAAAAGGAAAACTATTCTTGAAGGAAGTACACCAAAATGCAAACGGTGGTTATCACTGAGTTGAGGAATTCGGAATGTTTATTTTTTTCTTTATCCACCCCTCCCCCATGGTCCGCGTTTCAAACAATTGGCAGCCTGATGTTTGTAGTCTGCATTCAGGATTTCTTTTTTTCCTCAAAAAATGTATGTAGCATGCATTCAAACAGACGGACAATCTAAGAATATTCTCTGGAAATGCACCATTTTGGCCTAGGGTTCACCGAAGATGCAAGCACATTTGTAAATATTTTATCACAAGTTCTAGATAGAGGTACGTGAAGTCTCCTTCGTTAAACTGTTAGGGACTCCACTTGTCAATTAAAAGCTCCCACAGTTTGCAGTTGGGTCTTCCTGACTCTGAAGCAGCCAGCTGGCCAATGAGGTTAGCCTGGTGACAGTGTTCCCTTCTGCAAAAACTAAATGAACGCTGGCCACCACGAAGACCTGCAACGAGCTTCAGGGAGCTAATATTCAAAACAGACACTTAGAGAAAGGAGATGAGGTGAGAGAGAAGGTAAAGCGTTATTCAACTCTCGCCCAGACCCTGGGGGTTTAAATTTCGGTGTCAGGCTCAGGCCTCCTACGAGGTTCTGTGGGGAGAAGCTGCAGGGGTTTTCCCAGCGGGATTCAAGGGACCCATTTATACTAGCAGTGGCACGCTAGCGCGGGCGGGGCATCTCATTTCTTTCTACGCGGCGTGTGGTTAGGTCCTGAATGGAACTCTTGGAGCCCCCAGGGGACACACTAGCCACTGAAGGGGGCGGATCAAGGCCCAGGGTCTCGCCCACCCGAGCCCTCGGAATCCTCCGGTTGAAGAGGACAGCAGTCCAAAGGCTCCCAATGCACCGAGCCTTTCTTGCTGATATGCCAGTGACACATCTTCCGGAATTGAGGAGCGCCTCTCAGACTCAGCCAAAGTCGCGGCACCCTACTTTCACCACTTCAGCCCACCCAGCCGCTTGGCGGAAGCTGCGGCCGCGCGGCCCGAGCTCGCTGCTGCATCCGGGTCCCTCACGCCTCGGCCCAATCCTGGGCCTCTTCTCTTCCCACCCTCCTGTTTCTCCGCCCCCCCCCGCCGCCAGTCCCTGTTCAGCTCTCAGCCGAACGTGCTGGCAGGGGAGTGAAGGCAGACGCCGGCCAATGAGGCCTCGCTTCCCGTTTGAAGTCTCCAGTGGGTGGGCGTCGGAGGCGGGCTCTGCTAGTTAGGAGGTTCGGTTGAGCGTGTGCCATGGACCCAGCCGCCCGGTGATATTGACAATAGGAGAGAGAAAGGGGCATTGACTAGGACCCACCGCGGGTAGCGAACGGCGGCTCTGGCAGCGGCGGCTCCTGCTCCAGCGGCTCCTCCTCCTCCTCCCGACTCCTCTGCCTGCTGCTGCTGCAGATCCAGTCTTCCTCCCTCCCTTCCCCCCCTCCCCACGTCGCCGCCGCCGCCGCCGCTGGGTCCGGGGCTACGAGCTGAGGCGCCGCCCGCCGGGAATGTGAGCGAGGAACCACCGGCGGAGCCGCAACGGGGTCGGTGCCGATTTGATGGGACGGGCCCGCGGGGGAGGATCGTGAGGCCGCCGCCGCCCCTGCCGCCGGAGCGCTGAGGTTCGGGTCCGGCCCTGAGGCCTAGAAGCGCCGCCGCCGCGGAACCGGAGGGACACCGCACCGGACAGCCGTCGCCCCGGGCTCCCCGCAGCTGCCCGGACCTCCCTCCCCCTGCACCTCCGGGTCCCACCGCTCGCCCCCGCTGCGGCCCCTTCGCCCTTATCCCGCCCCTCGAAACCACAGATCATCTTTGGATTCTTCCCCAGAAGCTTCAAGGTAACTTCGTTCCTCCAGCACCGCGGCTTGCCCGCTTCCCTTCCTCCCGGTTCTCCTGGGGAACCTGCAGGGCACCGGACTTGGGAAGGCCTGGCCCAGGCAGGCGAGGGGTGCGGTGGGGTGGGGTGCGGGAGAGGAGCGCCGGTCGCACTTGTCTGATTTACCTGCAGATGGTTCTGATGATACCTCATTCACTCTACCTCCCTCTCCCCTTTTTCTCCACCTTTTGAGATTGGAGGCGTTTTCTTGTCCCCCTTTTTCCACTGGCGGGGGTGGGGAAAAGGGGGGGGGGGTTGTGTAGTGAGGAGGATTCTGTAGCAGCGTGTCTTTTCCAGGGCTTGGGGTGTATGTAAGCATCCCTAGAGCTAAACCTCCCCCCACCCCCCGCGGGATTATCCTGAGCCTTGGAACTGCCCGGTGCCCGCTGTTGAGAGGATGATAAAGCTTTGGGCTCCCTGGCTTAGGTGAAACCTGTTTCTCTGGGCTTTGCACGGACCCGCTGTTCCCTTACATTCGATTCAGCTATGCTTTTTAGGGTTGATATCCTTGACGTTTGTTCTAGGTTGGGGACATAAGTGGCAAATGATTTAAGAAAAAAAAAAAAGCTAACTTCATTTCGTCCTTAGAGGTGGGAGATGAATAAAGAAGAGACAGAGTGATGGAGGAACAGGATTTGCAGAAGTCTTGTGTTGTTAGGGTTAGAATGAAATCTAAATAATTCACTTTCAAGATTGGAAAATCCGCTCCTAAATTTACAACATACAAATGTGATGTGGCGCTTCTTGCTGATGCAGTCATTTTATTTTAAAATGAGCATACATTTTCTATAGTATTCATAGTTTGCAATTCCATTTTGAATGTCACATTATGTTGAAAGATAAGTTACATTTAAAAACAGTTTTTAATGAAAGACTATCAAGGAAATCCTCAAATTTCCATTCCTTGACATCATAGGTATCCTGCACTTCTCTGTGCTTTTTGTTTTTACTTTGCCAGAATGCAGATAATTCAGGTAACTTTTTTTAGTCTTGCACATTTAGGAAGGAACTCCCATACTGTTATTATTTATTTGTTTATTTTAGTTGTAGATGGACACAGTACCTTTATTTTATTTATTTAGTTTTAGGTGGTGCTGAGGATCGAACCCAGTGCCTCACACTTTAGGCAAGTGCTCTATCACTGAGCCACAATCACAACCTCTTCTCTGCTCTTATGTAGAAGTTAAAAACCACTGTTTTATGTATTGGAATGACACATGAGTAATTGCATTTCAGCATTTCCCCTGTATATTTTATTTCTATCAGAGTCTGCCATTAATCTTGCATGGAATCTCAGTGCCGTGCATCTATTTAACTTGGTGAATGAAATTGAGCCTAATACTTGTTACTTTTAGGAAACAGCCTTTAATAGCCTTCATTTTAATTTTTTGAGAGGGTTAAAAAGTAAAAGAACTGTTCAGTTCTATCAGTTTGATGGAATGAAATTGGTATTTGAACTTCAAAGTCTAAACCCCAAGGGAACTCAACTTGGTTGTCTAAGGCTGTGAAATTATGTTTTCAGTTCACCTTGGTGCATGGTTTCTAATGGTTTTGATTATTATGCTTTAATAACTTAAGATGGCTTCATTCAAAAGGAAGACTTCTTTAAAATGATTTTAATTATGCCTTTTGTGTGTTTTGCTTATGAGGGATCTAGCCTGTCCTCATTTGCAGTGTGGTGGTTCATGGTAGCAAACACTGCAAGTTGTGTTAATAGTCATACTTAGTTTCAATAACTGTAAATGCACCTTGCCATGTTACAGTGGTGTAGATTCTTGAAGTACAGTAAGGGTTTCAACCCCAAAGTCTATGCATAATATTAAATATGTTAGGAAAATTTATCTGTGGGAATTTTTCAGCTGCAGAATAACTTCAAAATTACTTCAACAACCATGAGACGAGCTTTGCAATTAAATTGGGCAGATAGCATAGAGGTCTTCAAGTCTAGATGAACATCATTTTATTGCTTTGAATGGAGTAGCACAAACATTTGGGTTATGATATTGTTTATATGATAGTAATTACTGTTTTTCACAAAATTCTCATGTTTTCTTGTAAGACTTTCTTTAATTAAATAACTTACCTTTTTTTTTTAATGGTACTGGGATTAAATCCAGGGATCTTTACCACTGAGCTACATCTCTAGCCCTTTTTATTTTTTATTTTGAGACAGGATCTTGTTGAGTTGCTTAGAGCCTTGCTGAGTTGCTGAGGCTGGCCTTGAATTTATAATCCTGCCTCAGTTTCAACCAGTTGCTGGGATTATAGGCATGCCCCACTGTGCTTGCCTTATTTACCTACTATAGCACATATTCTTATTTTCATGATTATTATATGTGAGAATTTTAGAATTTATGTAATTCCATGTATGCTTCCACCTTGGGAAAGTGTTTATGATACCTCTTTCTCTTCAGTAGGGATATGTCCTCAGCACCAACTACTCCTCCATCAGTGGATAAAGTAGACGGATTTTCTCGGAAGTCCGTCAGAAAAGCCAGACAGAAGAGGTCACAAAGTTCCTCGCAGTTTAGGTCTCAAGGCAAGCCTATTGAGTTAACACCTCTGCCGCTGCTAAAAGGTAAGGCTCATGACCAGGTGATTCTTTTTCAGTTGATCTTTTTGTATCTATGTAATTTCCTTTTTTGTACAGTTTCATATCTGTTAAAATTTTGTGTTGCAAATTGAAAGGATGGGAGGCTTCAGACACATCAAGTTACTGGTGTGTGTGACCAAGTATACTTATTTTCCTTTTTTAAAAGCTCAATTCATTCTAAATAGCTGTGGACAAATGAAGAGAAACTTATGAGGAGACTCTCAAACTAAGTTAAAAAACTTAATGGCAGAGTCTGGGTTTGTGTTTTTCATTTTTTCTTTTGCTGACATTTAGGTGGATGCACTGTGTGCAATGACAACTACAAATTATATTGTCTTAGGAAGTAAAGAAGATGGTAACATGAAGAAAATGGTTTTGAAAAAAGCTAGTTTTAAAAATGAAAATTTATAATTGAGTAATGCATTCTTGTTTTCATATAGTAGAAATAAAAAAAGTATATGATGATCATACTTGCCTAATAGTTCTTCTGGAGTCCATTAAGAACTGCTATTTTTCTAAATAAGATCTTTAATCTTTTGTTTTAGTATATGGATAGTGTTTGTCCTTTTAAATATTCATGTATTTGCCTCATGTTTATGAACAGATGTTATTTGAAATGTATTAGGACAATGGCTGTTATAATGTGGAAACTTTTAGGATCTACCTTTGAAGATGGAATTTTGACTGCTGAATATTTGAATGGGGAGGAAGGGAACATGAACAACACAATAGATTTCAGTAGTTTAGGAAAACCAGACATTTACTAGTTCATTAATGCATGTTTATTTTCAGATGATATAAGAAAAACTGGAATGTGACAGGAAAAGATCCTCACTGTTTAACCTAGGATATTTCAAGCCTGTTTTTCCCATGCGAACACTTTTTTTTTTTTTTTTTAAAGAGAGAAGGCAATTCATAAATAAGATTCCAATGTTTATATTTGCAGTTGGTGGAAACTAAATAAAACTAATACTGTAAAGATGATTTATCTGTCATTTAGTAAAGATGGACTTTTATGAACTTTGGGGGAGAAGAGAAGATTTTTGCCTATAAAGATTTTGGTGGCCAAAATGACAGTAGTTTGTATGAGGCTTCAGAAGGAAAATTAAGGAAAAATTCTGGGATAAAACCACCAATGTTTGAAATTCACAATTGGGGAGATGCATTAGATTCTTTAATACCATTGAATCTGAAGTAGACATGTAATTGGTATGATCATCTAGATCTGGTGAAGGTTTATTTTTTAAAAAAATTTTTATTTTTACAGACTGCATTTTGATTCATTGTACACAAATGGGGTACAACTTTTCATTTCTATGGTTGTACACCATGTAGATTCACACCAGTCATATAATCATACATATACATAGGGTAATACTGTGTCATTCTGCTATCTTTCCTTCCCCCACCCCCTCCTGAAGGCTTATTTTTTGAAAGCCTAGATTAAACTAATTTGAAAACTTAATTATTGCATTAATTTCTCAGGGCTCATGGTAAACATTTCAATTAGAATTTAACTGACTATTCATAGCCAAGGTGTTGGTTTTATAGGTAGTGAAAGAGACATGCATGAGAAACACTTGAACCTGTATTAATACTCTGCTGTCCCTTTTTTAATTGTGTAAAACACAATATAAAATGTACCATTTTAACCATTTTTAAGTTTGCAATATAGTGGTATGGAATATATTTACCTTGTTGTGTAACCATCACCACCATCCATTTTTCACAATCTTTTCGTTTTCCCCAACTGAAACTCTGTGCCCATTAAACACTTTGTTTTCCCCTAACCCCTAGTTCTTGGTACCACCATTGTACTTTTTGTCTCTGAATTTCAGTCCTCCAGGTACCTCCTCTAAGTGGAGTCATGCAGTTGTCCTTTGGTGATTGGCTTAGCTCACTTAGCATAATGTGCTCAAGGTTCATTCTTGTTGCAGCATATGTTAGAATTTTATTATTATTATTACAGTTATTACTATTTTTGGTACTAGAAATGTAACTTGGGGGCCCTCTACCTCTGAGCTACATTCGTAGTCCTTTTTATTTTTTATTTTGAGACAGGATCTCACTAAGTTGTTTAGGGCCTCACTAAATTGTTTAGGGCCATGCTAAGAACTTGTGATCCTCCTGTCTCAGCTTCCCGAGTCCTGGGATTACAGGTGTGCACTACTCTGCCCAACTAGAATTTTATTCTTTTTTAAGGCTGAATAATATTTCAGTATATGTATGTATTACATATTGTTTACCCATTCCTTCATCAGTGAACATTTGGGTTGGTTTCACCTTTTGACTGAATAATGCTGCTGTGAACATGGGTGTAGAAATATCCGTGAAAGTCCCCGCTTTTATTTCTTTTGGGTACATACTTAGAAATAGAACTGCTGGATCATGTTTAATTTTTTTGAGGAATTGCCATATGGTTTTCCAGAGCAGCTGCACCATTTTTCATTCTCATCAGTGATGCACAAGGGTTCTAATTTCCCCACATCCTCTAACACTTGTTATTTTCCATTTTTTATTTTTTTCTAAAAATAAGATGCAAAGTGGCATTTCATTGTGCTTTTGATTTGCATTTACCTAATGATTAATGATGTTGAACATATATTTTCATGTGCTTATTGTCTGTACATAATATTTTTCTCAGTTTTAGAGGCTAAATTAAAAGTTTTCTGAGAATTCTTCAAGAATATTATTTTTTGTGAATTTGTGTATTTTGCTATTGTGGGAGAATTAGAAAACAATAGGACTAGACACCCACAAACTTGTTTTTAGATTGACTCAAATTGATTATTGTGTAGAAAGGATGTTCTAGGTAAATATTCTGGAAAATATTCCACAAATAAGATTTCCATATCTATAAAATAATAAAGAAGTACAATTATACGTAGAAATACGTATTTGCTGTTGATTTTTATAGTGAATGTAGAGTTTGTTAAATGACCTTTGTTTTCCTTATAGTGAATTCTGTGTGTCCTGTTTTCACTAACTTTTTGGAAGTAATTTTATAGAATACAGAAAGAACATAGGAATTTGTTTTTTCAGTCTTTTTTAAAATTTGAAGTAGGAAAGACCAGAATAAATTGTATATGCATGCTGAAGAATAGATAATTAATTTAATTTTCTGTAATATTTCTTTACTAATTTAGAAGGTTTGAGTTAACTTTATTTGGGATACATTAAAGTTGCAATTGAATTTTATGAATTGCTTTAAAGAATAAAGTAAAAGACATATCAAACTCTTTAACTTCAGAGGTGTTTGAATATGGAAATTGTGTAAGCATAATTGTCTTTAATATGAAGTTTTTGAAATTTGCAAATATCAAACGTTAATAATCACTTGATTTGTATATGTATTGTCCAAATGTTTATGCATTACAGTGTTTGACACTTATAATACTACTTTAATTCTTAGCATTTTTTTTTTTTTTTTGCGGTGCTGGGGATTGAACTCAGGACCTTGTACTTGCAAGGCAAGCACTCTACCGCCTGAGCTATCTCCCCAGCCCAATTCTTAGCATTTTAAAAGTTTGTTTTCTGACAATACTGTAACAAAGCGAAGGGAAAGTTTTGTATTTTGCCCTTTTTTCCTTGTACGAGGGGTTTTGAATTTTGCATCACTGTTATTTTCTGTAGACAGTAACAGCACCATGTAGTTCTGTATAAATATCTAGTGAGTGACTTGGCTCAGCTATGTGTAATGAATTACATGAACTTTGCAAATTACAGACATTTTGAATTTTTCGATTTTGATTTACTTCTGAATGTGTCTTTGGAGAGTTCTAACATTTTTTAACCTGAATGACTCTTCCTCATTTTTCCTGATGAGGAAAACCCAGTAGAAGTTTAACATTTTAGGTTTTTGATAAGAAAGTAAAGACTTGGACATTTTCTTTGTGTCTACACAGCAGGACATGCAGCAGTTTTTGACAGTTATCTAGGTAAGACTACAGAATAATGACAGTCAAAATTAACACTTAGGCAAACACACACATACACACACACCACACACAAATGCTCATACTTCTGTTAATAAGTAATAGTAATACCTGGTTAGGGGATGCATGTTTTTCCCTCCACTTTTTCTCCTTGCTGGGGATCGAACCCAGGGCCTAGCATATACTAAGCAATCTCTCTACCGCTGAGCTATATATCTCCAGCCCCAAAATCACTAAAAAAAAAAAATTAAGCTTAATATTCAGCTTACATTTTTATTTTTTAGGGTGATAGTTTGTAAGAATTACAATTTAAAGGTGGTTTTTATGCCTTTCTAATGATTGAAGTCTTGTCTTTTGTATCTGCTTTGTGTAGTGTAAAACTAAAATGTGCAGTATAATTCCAGATTTCTATAAAGAGCTAATGCACTAAGGTGCATTTATAATAATAATCTCTTAAATGTTTTAGTGTTTACCATCTTTGTGCTTTGTGATTCGTTGTGGTACAGGGAAAATTGCATGGGCTTTGTTGGCCTGAAAGAGTCTTAGTTCACCCACAGCTGTGTTTGTCTTGGGCAAGTGAGTTAACTCCTGAAAGTCTTGGTTATCTATAAAATGAAGAGGATGATGCAAATCAATAGCTGTGGTGGTGCCACATTCAATAGACACTAGCTATTGTTATTTTATCTGGGATTTTGGAAGTTAGAATATGAATAATATGGAATTATTTTGACATTTTCCTAGCAAAATATCAAAATTGGAAATTTCTCTGAAAATTATAAACTGAAGCATGGTTTTGTAGTCATGATTCCTTTCAACCAAAACATTAAAAAAAGTGTAAATGTTTTGAATTTAGTATGCTAGCTATTCTAAATAACCTTATCAGCAGGTTTTCATATATAGCACTGATATCTTGCCATAATATTTAGTGTAACTTTTTAATTTACTCATTTTTTGTATATGTTAAATACATGCTTTAAATTTCAAAAGGTACAAAAGTATGTGTAGTGAAAAATCTTCCTTCCTCTTGATCTTATTCTAGCTTCCCTTCCTAGCAGCAACAGTCATAATATTCTTCTGTAGTAGGTATAGAGATTCTTAAAACTTTGATTGAATTTGAAATGCAGTGAGCAGCCTAAAATTATATTTACATATTATATGCATATGTCTTTTTTAAGTGGGGTCATTCAGTACAATTTTTCAGATTTCAATGGGGTATATAACTCTAAATAGGTTGAAAACCATTGATTTCTTTGTGCCTTGGATTAATGATTTTTTTTTTTTTTTTCCCCTTTTTGGTACTGGGAATCCAACCCAGGGGCACTTAACCACTTAGCCACATCCCCAGCCCCTTTTTGTATTTTATTAGAGACGGTCTCACTGAGTTGCTCAGGACCTTGCCAAGTTGCGGAAGCTGGCTTTGAATTTACGATCCTCCTGCCTCAGCCTCCCTAGCCACTTGGATTATATGCATGCACCACTGTACCCGGCAAGATGTATGTTTTTTTGGCATCTAAATTGATGTGTGTGTGTGTGTGTTAAAAAATAATCATAAGCTTTGCTTTTGAACTGGAAGAACATCTGTAAGTCAATGTGTTGAAGTTTAGTTTTATGCACTTTTGAGAGACTCTGGTAATATATTTTTTTGGGGAAGGAGTTAAAGATCTTGCCCAAAATCAAATGCCAAACTACATTATTTTCATGTATGAATGATTACACTTAGTTGTAGCAAATATGTATTTTTAGGTGGGAGTATGTTTTCTTTATATATCCTAATAGTTTGTTTCTATAGTACTGAAAAAATTCCATATAGTTATATAGGCCAATATCGAGAGTGTTCCTGTCTTATTTATTACTTAAAAGTATAGTAGTGGCATGTGTTCATGTTCCATTCTATCTGTGTTTGATAATCACAGGTTGAGTACCCTTTATGTGAAATGCTTTGGGACCAGATGCATTTCCTATTTTGGATTTTTTTGGATTTTGGAATATTTACATATATATATTTGTCCCTTGACTACCTACCTCCTCCCCTGTGCAGTTGAGAATCTGAGTATAGCATTTAAGAAATATTAAAGACCTTTATTAATAGGTACTTGGCATTTTGACTTTTAGAAAAAGTCAAGTTGGGAATTTTTACTGCATATTGAAAATGAACTTCAAAAAATCTCAACTTGATCAGATATGAAACAATTTAAAAACTTTAAAGAGTGTAGTGAGGAAAAACCAGGCTTTAAAGTCAACCTATCTATTATTACTAAAAAGAGCTGTCTTTGAATAAAAATAATAAAAACCTCATGCTCTATAGGTAATAAAGATCTTAAGTAATTAACCTGCAAAAAGCAAGCTCTTAAGGTCTTGAGCTCCAGTCATTTTTCTTTTGGGTACCAGGGATTGAACTTGGGGACACTTGACCACTGAGCCACATCCTAAGCCTTATTTTGTATTTTATTTAGAGACAAGGTCGCACTGAGTTGCTGAGGCTGGCTTTGAACTCGCAGTCTTCTTGCCAGCCTCCTGAGCCACTGGGATTACAGGTGTGAGCCACTGCGCCTGGTTTGAGTTCCAGTCTGTATTTACTTTTTCTTTTAGCACTGAGAATTGAATCCAGGGGAGCTTTTCCTTTTTTCCTTTTTTATTTGGAGACTAGATCTTGCTGTGTTGCTTAGGCTATCCTTGAATTTGTGATCCACCTGCCTCAATGCCCCTGTCTGTGTGATTGCAGATGTGTGCCACTGTGTCTGGTTTAAGTTCCCATCTTTTTTGCATTTCATGCATTTCCTGTTCATTTCTTCTTGGGTGACTAGATGATGGCAGAGATGGTAAGGCCACATTTACTGAGCCTCCTGTTGCTTAGCCAAGGGAGTGCACACATACTCAGCTGGTATTTGAGGTGACTGCTCACCTGGGGTCTCATCTGTATGATTTGCCTTATTCTCTTCATTATTTTCCTCTCTAGGAATTTTTGGTGAGATGGGCCCTGGGGGTCTATAACCCCCAAGCCTTGTTCTCTAGTACCTGGCTATTGGCGCTCTCCATCACTCACTTTCCACACAGGAGGGTTGCAATACTGTGATTGAGGCCCACAGGTAATAAGGGCCTCACATGTAATGAGGTGGGAACCTTCACCTGTGATAAGGCAAGCATTATTGGGCCTAGCCTTCAGAGCATTTCCTTGTTCTTTTCCCATTCTTACTGTTCTGATAATTGTCTAGAGAACGCCTCTGATGTGAATAGCATCTGTAATGGTTATGGTCTTCTGCATATTTATTGCCTTAAACTAGAACTCCATCTAGGCCTGTAACATTTGCTACCTCTACGTCCTTTTCCCCTTCAGCAACATGAAGCTCCACAGTCTATTAATCTGTGCAGGTACTTCCTGGGGTTATTCTTTCTGGCAGTCTTGTATATGGTATATCTGCTATGGTGTCATTTGTCTTGATAAAAGCATATCTATAAAAGCATATCAGTAAAACCTTCCTTGTAAAGACAGTAGAATGCATCTGACATAACTTTCTCATGAATATACCACAGTGAATCTCATCGTTGTGTACATCCACAAGACTGGGATCCCAATTAGAATAAGTTATATTCCATGTTTGTATAAATATATCAAAATAGGTTCTACTATCATGTATAACTAAAATGATTAAATAAAAATTAAGAAAAAAACCAAAAACCTTCCTTGTGATGACTTTCTTGTCTCTGCCAGCAGTTATTCCTGGGCCAGTTTCCTGTACTGCTGTCCGTGGTGCTGGGCTAGCATGGGACAGGGTTGGTTGCTGCTGGGGCTTGGCCTTACTGCTCACACTTTTGGTGGTGATAACTGTGGCCAGCGCAGGTGCTCCTCCTTCTCTGGGCATGATGGCAGCTAGGCTATTGGCTGAGCATAGGGCAATCTGGGTTCTGCTTGCTACCAAATGAACTTGGTGAAATATTTTTCTTTTTTTGGTAAATTGGGGATTTAACTCAGGGGTGCTCCACCACTCAGCTCCAGCCCTTTTTAATTTTTATTTTGAGACAAGATGCCACTAAGTTGCCCAAGCTGGCCTTGAACTTGTTATTCTCTTGTCTTAGCCTTCTGAGTCACTGGGATTATAGGTGTGTGCCACTGCACCCAGCATCAGTGTAATGTTGATTGTCTAGAAACTTTTTGCTACTAATGACATGCTGTTGACTGGAAGTCTTAACATGAACAGTCAATTACACATATTTAATGTTATATGGATTATATGTAGTGAAAAATATACAAGAAGCATGAGATACCACTTTTTTTTCCTCCTTTTTGTGTTGCTGGGGATGAACCCAGAGCCTCACACTTGCTAGGTTGATGCTCTACTGCTGAGCTATATCCCTGACCCAAGAGATTTCGTTTGATGGCACTTTGAAGTTTACTGGAGGGAAGGCAGTGTTTGCATGGAGGTATTACACAACTTTAAACCAATACTCTACTCCTGAGTTCAATGCAGAAGCAATAGGAGATGGCTATAAAATTATTACAGTAGTACAGGTGTACAACAGTAAATTTTATGTAGTTTTGCTTTAATATCCCATTTTTACATTTGTTTACCTTTCTCTTGATTGTGAATGGTGCCATGTATGTTTGTGTTCGTGTGCATAAGTTCTGATGTTAACTTTTTGTAATTTTGTGTATGCTTTATGGTAGTAAATTATAAAATAGGGTGTTATATATTTTATGCATTCATGACATACATTTTTCCTAATTTTTTGACATTTCTAGCCTAGGAGCTTCATCTTTCTTTTTTTTCAAGTTGTTGCAAATCCCCAAAAAAAAAATTCCTTATGTAAGTGAACCCACACAGCTTAAATCAAGGGTCAGTGTGCTACATAATGAGATCTCTTGGGGATGGGACCCAAGTCTAAACATGAATTTCATTTATGTTTTATATATACCTCATATACATAGCCTGAAGGTACTTTTTATACAATATTTTTAGCGCACAAATGTTTTGACTGCAGCCTGTCACGTGCAGTCATGTATAGAATTTTCCATTGTATCATTTTGGTGTTAGAAAAGCTTTCAGTTTTGTAGCATTTTGGATTTCAGATTTTTGGATTAGGGATGCTCAACCTACATTTAGTTCTTAACCTAATGTACATGGTTTTTGGTTGGGACAATGCATCATGGATGGGCTTCAAGTTTCCAAGAATCTCCAGAATTTTATGTAAAGGTTACTTCCGTGGGCATTTTTATTTTGGAGGAGAGAATTCAGCCCTTCCATTCTTTTTCTTTCCCCGTAGTTTCCCCATAGCTTTTGACTTAGATTAAAAGATTAGAATTATTGTCGTTGTTTTCTGAGTATTGTGTTACTTGTGTGTATGTGTGGACACTTATATTAAGCATTGTAAACTGTAAAAGAAATCACGAGTTGGGTCTGTCCAGTATGTAACCAAAACAGGGCATGTAAATATTGAACTGCCAAATGAGTGTTCTCATAGGTGAGTTGGTCCTTTTTTTACTTAGGACTTTCTTCCCTGACTCCATAGCATTTTTCAAGTTTTACCTTAATGAAACTACCTTGGTATCTTCCTTGGCGATCTTTAAGAACAGTCTTCTTTGAAGTTTATATCTTCCTATTGTTTCTTATCTGAAATTATTTTATCTGTTTGTTACTTGTATGTTATCTGTCTCCCCCCGTTAAGAAATATAATCTTTGGTGTAGAAACCTTATTTTTATAATCTAGCCATGTATGTAGTTTGCATTCAATAAATATTTCTTATTAGTTGACATCTAGGTGGAAATTGACTAGTTAAGTAATAGTAACATAGGCACAATATTTTTTCCTTTCTAAATAATAAAACATTTTCAAAATCCAGGCCAGCTTATTTTAATAAAATAAATTTTAATGTAAATTTTGTTTTAACTTATAACTTGCACCAAATCATATGAATCTATTTAATGAAGCCTTTTTATTTTTAAAGGATCAAATGCTGTGATTGTTCACTTAAAATCTTGAGTGTTTTTTAAAATTTTTTCTTATTTGTTCTAATTAGTTATATACTACAACAGAATGCATTTTGATACATCATTCATAAGTGAAGTATAACTTCTCATTCTGGTTGTACATGATGTAGAGTTATACCAGTCATTTAATCATATATACATATAGGGTCTGAGAGTGGTTTTGTGCTCTGGTAATTCCACATGTTTCAGGTTAAAAAAAGAAGTGATATGTTGTGGAGAAAGGATGGAGTAGATTTTATGTCCATTACTTTGGGGTTTATCATTTTGTGTTGCAGAAGTAAAGATATTAAGTACAATGAATCCCTTTTATCTGTTGGTGTTTGGGGATCAATTATAGGCTAATCAGATGACCAGACTTCATATAGTGCAAGAGAGATTAGCATATCTGAAATTTATAATGGACTTTTAGAGCAGGATTTTATGATCAGTTTTCTCTCATTTGTAAAACTTACATTTTTAATAATGTTGGTTCATCTTAGTAATAAGATTTTGTAGTGCTTGAAAAAGATCAGTAAAGTTTCTACATAACTTCAAAAAGGCTCTGGGTAGTTCTTTTGTTTACAAAGATGGCATCCTATTACTATTAAGTTTTGTTCCACCTTTTGTATTTGAAGATTGTTTGAAATCAAATATGGAATTTTATTCTCATGTTATAGTAGAATTGAGCATTTAATGAACATAATTTTTTTGGGGGGGTTCTGGGGATTGAACCCAGGAGCCCAACCCCTGAGTTACACCCCCAACACATTTTGTTTATTATTTTGAAACAGGGTCTTGCTAAGTTGCTGAGTCTGGCCTTGAATTTGAGATTCTCCTGCTTCAGCTTCCCGAGTCACTGACTGTAATGAGCATCTTAATTGAATGGTGTAATTTGCATGTATTACTCAAGCAAGGCAGATGGTCTCTTTCACATAAGAATGTAGACCCTGGGGTCATACTTTACCAGGGTTTAATTTCTGGGTCTGCTGCTCACACCTATTTGACTATTATGCCTTGATTTTCTTATCTGTAGTATTGAGAGAGTAATAGGACCTACCTCATAGAATCAGATTAAATGACATGAAACAGGTAAAATATAGTTCTGTCTGGGTACATTATAGGAACTAGAGAATATGAACTACCGTAATTATTGGAAAAACTGTGCAATGGCAAATCCTTATTAGTGTTTTCCAGTTTGTTTTTATTCCTTTAATATATTACATAGATTTATTCCCATTTAAGGAAAAAAATAAGAGCATATAGAGCTGTGAGAATTAGACTTTAATTTATTTTTTTAGTTTGAATATCCATATATATTTTCACATATATATTCCTATATAGGTTTATATATATTCATATACATGTATATATGAATATACCTTAATGGCAACCAAATTGCTGCTTATACATTTTCATATATTTTCAGTTACAGAATCATAAACTATAAATAAAACAAATTGTAAATATCCATTTCAAAAGAAAAATAACTATATACAAATTTATATTCATTTAAATATTTTCATGTATATTTTTACATATATATTCATTTTTGTATTCCTATATATGGATAAAAATGTTCAATTCCTAAACTAACCCTATTTTTCTACATTAGTGCTATACCTACCAATACACCTCAGAGAAACTGCTATACATATAAACCATAACATTTTACATGACTGTACCTATGTATTTGGGGATATAAATTCATAAATTCACATAAAACATATAGATATTTTATATATCTACTCATTTCCATAGGCATAACCCAGATTTCACATGTAATATAACAATATTGCTTACCTTAAAAATATCCATAGGTAAAATAATATTTATGAATTTTTATATATAATATTATCTCTGTATTCATATTTATATTCATATATATTGATATATATGTTCCAGAGGTAATCTGTCCCCTAAACCAAAACTGTAACTCAGAACTAAACCTAACCCTATCCATAATCGTGAGTCTTTTAAACAAAAATTTATAAATATGACTGAAGATCCATATATATTGTTTCACATATATATTCTGTATATGTTTATATATTCACATATATATACATATATGTGTGTATATGTGTTCTAATGGCAACCCGAGTCCTATCCATATATTTTCATATATATTCAGGTACATAATCATATCCATCTTACCAACTCTGTAAACATCCATCTCAAAAGAAAAGTAACTATATACAAATTCATATCTACTTAAATATTCATATATATTTTTACATATATATTCACATTTGTATTTATACATATGAATAAAAATGTTCAAACCCAGTTATTGTGTTGTGGTCTATTTGATTCTTGAAGTTGAGGAGGGTTTGATGTATGTAGATGCTCCATTATTTGGGGCATAAATATTTATGATGGTTATGTCTTGATATATAATTCCCTTAAGCAGTATGAAATGTCCTTCTTTGTCTCTTCTGATTAACTTATCTGAAGTCTACTTTATCTGGAATGAGGATAGAAACCCTTGCGTATTTATGCGATCCATGTGAATGATGTTATTTCCCATCCTTTTACCTTCAGTCTGTGGATGTTTTTGCGATGAAGACGCTCTTTGCAAGTGCGTCTCTTGGAGACAGCATATTGTTGGGTCTTGTTTTTTAATCCAGTCTGCCAATCTGTCTTTTGGTTGATGAGTTTAGACTATTATTGTTCAAGGTTATTATTGAGATATGATTTGTGTTCCTTGTCATTTTGGTTTATTTCTAGTTTTTAACTTGAATTAGTTTCTCTTTGATTGACTATTCCTTAGTGTATTTACTTTCTTCATTGGTTTTAACTTTTTTTGTTTTCCATTTCATCTTCATGGAGTATTTTGTTGAGAATATTCTGAGTTGCAGGCTTTCTGGTTGTGAATTCTTTTAATTTTTGCTTATGGAAGTTTTTATTTCAGTTTCAAATCTGAAGCTTAATTTTCCTCGCTGTAGGATTCTTGGTTGGCATCCATTTTCTTTCAGAGCTTGGTATTTGTTATTCCAGGACCTCCTAGCTTTAAGGATCTGGGTTGAGAAATCATCTGGGATCTGGATTGGTTTTCCCCTATATGTAATCTGCTATTTTTCTCTCTTAGCCTTTAAAATTCTATCCTTATTCTGTATGCTAGGCCTTTTCATTATAATGTGCCTTGATGTGGGTCTGTTGTAATTTTGCACAGTTGGGGTCCTATAGGCCTCTTGTATTTGATTTTTCCATTTCATTTTTTAGATTTGGGGAATTTTCTGATATGATTTCATTGAAAAGATCGTGCATTCCTTTGGTTTGAATCTCTGCACTTTCATCTATCCCAATAAATATTAAATTTGGTCTTTTCATGTTATCCCATATTTCTTGGAAGTTCAGTTCATGGTTTCTTAACATCATCTCTCTGGTCACCTCTCTTTTCAAGGTTATATATTTTGTCTTCATTGCCTGAGGTTCTGTCTTCCCAGTGGTCTAAGTCTGTTGGTGATGCTTTCTATTGAATTTTTGATTTGGTTTATTGTTTCCTTCATTTCAAGGATTTCTGTTTGTTTTTCAGCATCTCTCTATTGAAGTGATCTTTTCCTACCTGTATTAGTTCTCACCTCATCCTTTACTTCACAGATCAGTTTAACTGTGTACATTCTAAACTCCTTCTCTGACAATTTTTCCTCTGTGGTGTTGATGGATTCTGTTATTGGACTATCTTGGTTTGCTTGGGATGGTTTGATCCCTTGCTTTTTCATGTTGTTTGTGTGTCTGCCCATCTAAAAGAATGGATCTGAGTCAGTAGAGTTTCTACACTGTGGACTTAAAGAGTGTCCTTGAAGGTTTCCAGTACCTCACTGTTTAGGGGAAGACAAATAATACCATGACCAATGCAAACAATACATAGTATTACCCAAATAGTTCCTACTATGACATCTACAATGTTAATTATCACAATAAACAAATGATATGATCATTTATTTCCTGTAATAAAAATGGCAAGTTTGCAAAAGGGTTTACCTTTTCAAATGGTGGACATGGAGAGAACAGAACTGATATAGGATGTGATGATAATGAGGGAGGAGAGAAGACAGAAGTAAAAGATTAAAGGGAGAGTGAAAGAACAGTAGAAATTGACTGTTAGCAGAAGAAAAGAGAATCAAGGGAAAAAGGAGAAAAATATATATAAAGCAAAAATTTTTAAAATTAAAAATAAAAGAATACAAAACAAAACTAAAGCATACAAATCAAATATCCTGGTTCAGAAAAAACTAATCTATGTAAAATAACTGACTTCAAAAATGCTTGAGATAAGAAGAAAAAACTAGGAAACTATATAAATGTCCATGTACCATGAAGGTCATAATTAAACAGTGAAAAAGAGTTAAAAAAAAGAAAAAGAAAAACTTTTTTTCTTTTTTTAAAATACATTTTTTTAAGATTTTGATAGACTTTTATTTTATTCATTTATTTATATGTGGTGTTGAGGAGCGAACCCAGTGCCTCATACATGCTAGGCAAGCACTGTACCCCTGAACCACAACCCTGCCGCAAGAAAAAAAAATCTTGATGAAAAGTTGAAGAATTCTTTCCTTTGGAGTTCAAAATATTCTCAGCTTCTCTTCTGAGCAGTTTTAGGTGGGGTCTTCTGGAGTGTGATGCTCCGCCCTTTGGATGGCTGCAGTGAGAGGAAATCCGTAGCTGGAGTTCCTGAAGGCAGGGTTTAGATTTAGGCGGGCTCCAGGTTCTTCGCTGAAAGCTAATTGGTCTGGAGATTTTAAATCAGCCACCTCCTCTCCATCGCCCAGTACTTGCTGGTCTTTGCTGGAAGATTTTACCCCAGGGATCTCCCCTGGGTTCCACTGATGTGTTGGGGGAGCCCCTTAAGTCACCTGCAGACCCCATGTTTCCTGGTCTCAGGTTCAGTCTCCAGTTTGTCTCCCCGCAGTCCTTCCGAGTTCCTGTCCTTATGGGTCTCCCAGCTGGCCCTGCAAGCAGTGAGATTGGGGTAGATTGGGTGGGGTAGAGCTGGGTGTGTTTCTGTGACCAGTTGTCTGCTGTGTAAACCTCTCTCCATGTTTGATTTTCTCCTGGTCACTTAAGCACAGTCTATATCAGACAGCGTGTGTTTACTGGGCCTGTATTTCAGGCCAAACTCGGGTTTGCCAGGAATCCGCCTTCTCCATTGCTGGCCCCTGAGCTGAAGCTGCAAAATGGTTCCCTCCTTTGTCCTCCACACGCTGCTCGGAGAGAGGGCGGTTTCTTTCCCCACACAAGGATGTCATGCAGCGAGTCCTTTAGTCTTTTTGTTGGGCAGTGTCCTCGGTCTCTGAATGCTTGGTACCAGACATGCCTTGGGCTTCCCCAAAGTGTGGGTTCATTTCATTCTCTTATCCCTCTACAATGCTCATGGAGGGACCCCTCTGGCTGGTGCTTCCGCATGGCTGTGCTGCTGGGGATTTTTTCCTTATTGTATCTAACCTCCTGTGCCCCTGGTCTGCTTTGAATGTCCAGTTTTAAGTTCCAGTAAAGCCCCTCCCGTTTTTTTTGTTCACCCACCTTGTGGAGAAGCTGCCTGTCTGCTTTCTTGGTTTCATGCCACGAAGTAGTAAGGAATGTGACCTCTTCTATTCCTCCATCCAAGAATTAGACTTTTAAAGCAAAAAGGAGAACTAGTTCTTATGGAATCATATTACTATTACTGTTCTGTTAATATCAGTTTCAGACTGACTTCCTGTTTCTGAAATGAGAACCTACAGTGGCTATTACAGTTATTTTTAAGGGAAATTCCATTTGTAGAGAGTGATGAGGTAAAATTATTGTTAGATAAACTAATTTTGATAGTTGGCTACCAGGGAAGGATCTCCAGACTTTCCTGTAATTCTTACTTCTAACTATTTCCCTTACATTTGTGCTAGTATACAACTATATAATATACATTAAAAATTCACAAATTTTAAAAAGATGATAAAAAAGAGTAAAATAGATGTTCTAATACTTAAGTTTTGCACCTGCCTTTTCCCTTGCTCATCCTCCACTGGCCAGAGCACAGCTTTGAGATTTTGCTTTAAAGAGAGAACCTTCTGCTGGGTGTGGTGGTGCAAGCTTGTAGTCTCGGTCATTTGGGAGGCTGAGGCAGGAGGACAGCAAGTTTGAGGAAGCCTGGACAACATGGTGAGACGTGTCTTAAAATAAAAATTTCTGAAAACACCTGAGGATATATCTCAGTGGTAGAGCATTTGTCTAGCGTGTGTGAGGCCCTGAGTTCAATCCCCAACCCTGACAAAAAATGTGAGAAAACCTTTTCAAGTTTTAAGCTAAACATGTTAGTTTTGTTGCATTTTGTTTTAAACCACAGTCAGGAATAGTCGAATGGGAACATTTGTCTTTGCCTTCTTGAAGTTTTTGTCTGGGCTTTTGAGTTTATTATACCCAAAGAAACAAAATCTGAATTGAGAATTTTACCAGTGTAAGAAGTATCAACCATGGTTCTTAGTTGAGGGTTCCTATCTTGTGGTTGATGGGTGAATTTTAGAGGGCCCTTGATCCTCTTGAAATTTCAGCTAGTATTTGGGATCTCTGTGCAGACAGCTTCTCAAGGAGTTCACCAAAGGCAAAGAACTACTGCTCTGGGTGGGAGGGCATCAGTTTTCTCACTCAGAGCACAGAGAATTTGTCATTATAACTCAGGTCTGTATAGGGAGATCTCATGACTAGGAGTTTCTTATTCTGTATGTTGGTTCCAGTTTTTAATTTGTTTGGGTACCCAACAGAATTTAAAAAGATGTTCAAAGATAGAAATTACTGTGTGACTATAGTGTAATTATTTGCAGATTTTTTGATCATTTGAAAAAATTAAGTTGGGTAGATAGGAGTACCAGTGGTAAAATTGAGTGTACCTATAAAAGAGCATTTTTATCCAGAACAGCTGTGGACCTAGAAGTTGAGAGGGGACATTCAGGTTGTTTTTGCTGGTAAAGAAATAGCTTGGCAATCTGTGAATGAGAGAAGTAATATCTGTTGACTGCTGTATTGCAGGCATTGTACCACATGGTGTCTCATTTAAGCCTTCCAACACCAGTGGCAAGGCTGTTGCTGTTAACTGGGAACCAAGTAACTTGCCTACTCCTGCAGAGAGGGTGGGGGTTGGGACTCCAGGCTACTGGCTCCAAAGCCAGTGCATCTTCTGTTTTGGCCAGTAGAAATAAAGGAACCCAGATAATAATTGAAGCTAACCTAGCTCTCACTCATGCTGTGCTGGGATGATGTACTAAGTGAATTATCTTACTGCCAGCTCTTTATAAGAACCCTGAAAATTGTGAGGAGACTGAAGTAAGAAAGAAATCAGAAGAGTCATGGGAGCAGCTAACCAGCAGCAACACGCTGTCGGTGATGGGGAAGAGTCATGGTACAGCAGGGGACCAGGACTCTGGGCTCCTTGAGCAGGAAGTGGGGTGGGTAGAGAGGGAGAAGATGCTTCTCTGACTCCTATTTGATTCAAGACTGGCCCCATAAAGGCATGACAGCAACAGGGTAGTGCACAAGGGTTTGGTACACCGTGGCAGTGTCCTTTATCGTTCATTCTTCTTCTCTCTTTGGGGAACCCACTTTTTGTGGATAAAGGACTGGGTTCAAGGCTGGGCACTAATTCTGACTTTGTGAATTGAGAAAACTTATTTAACCTCTTTGGGCTTTAATTTCCATTTTTGTAAAATTGGAATCATATTTCCCCGGGGTGGTTGTGGGGTGTAAGGGAGGTAGGGTGGGCAAACTGCATGATGCATGGTTAGTTGCTTAGAAATATTTCTTCCCTTTCTTTCTGTTTGCCATTCATCTTTTTTGGAGTCAGCCCTGTGGACGCAGATCTTGTTCAGAATATGCAGTGTTGTGAGAAAAGAGGTATGGCAAAAGTACATTTGTTATGTAGTTACCAAGAAAAACTTATCTCAGCAATGTCAGATTTTAATTTAATTCAGGGTTGCTTTTGCCTAGGACACTGTTCTAAGTAAAATGATAAAACATTAAGAAGAACATGGAAAAAGATTGGGATTTGGCATCATTTCAGGTAAAGTATCATCTTCTAATAAGGAAATATAGGCTTTGGAATTGACCTTTGACCAAGGGCAACGGCGATAGGGGCTTCTCTTCTACCATACCTTATGAGGAAATTCAGTGAGAATTCACAGTGAGTTCAGCAGGCTTCTAAGGAGCTGTCTTGTCTTAACAGTGTAGCAATCGCAGCTGTTGCTGCCTTGCACATTATAGGCATACAACACTTCTTTTTGAATGAATATTTTGAAACTAAGACATTTGTAGGAAAAGGGAAGTTTTTGAGGGTCAGAAGGCTACTTTCAGCCTTTGTCTCATTAAGTTAGTTTTTCAGAAAGATAGACATGAATCAGTAAGATTGGTGTTTATCTCTAATTTTGAGCAACAGTCAAAATAACTTGGAAACAGATTGACACGGGACTTTTTGAGTAAAAAGGAAGTTTTAATAGTCCTCCTTCTGTACTGTCTTTAATTTAGCTATCTTAACCTCTTCAGCTCTATCTATAGCTGATGGAACTAACTGGTATGTAGTTTGTTTATTTTTTTCCTTCCTTTCCTTTCCTCTTTCTTTCTTTTCTTTTTTTTTTTTTTGTGCTGGGGATTGAACCCAAGCTCTTGAGCATGCTAAGCAAATGTTTTAGCATTGAACTACATCTTCAGCCCCTAAAGCCAATACATTTTAAAAATTATATTTATTGTTTTTTTTTAAATTTATTTATGTATTTTTTGAGACAGGGTCTCCCTGTGTTACCCAGCAGATCTCAAACTCCTGATTTTAAGTGATCCTCTTATCTCATCCTGCTGAGTAGCTGGTACTATAGGAACAAGGTGCTTTGCTCAGCTTATATTTATTTTCTGACTGGTACATAAAAACATAAAAATGGTATCTATTAATGTGATATTGTGATAAAAGTCAATACATTTTTCTTTTCTTTCTTTCTTTCTTTTTTTTTTTTTTTAAATCTTGAGTTCTGGAGATTGAACTCTGAGACACTTAACTACTGAGCCACATCCCCAGTCCTATTTTGTATTTTATTTAGAGACAGGGTCTCACTGAGTTACTTAACGCCTTGCTGTTCTTACACTGGCTTTGAACTGGTGATTCTTCTGCCTCAGCCCCCCAAGCCACTGGGGTTGCAGGTGTGCACCACTGTGCCCAGCCAAGTGAATACATTTAAAAAATTTTTAAAAAATTTGTTCTTTTTATACATGACAGTAGAATGTATTTTGACATATCATACATAGATGGAATATAACTTCCCATTCTTGTGATTGTAAATGATGTGGAGTTATGTTGGTTATTCATATATGAACATAGGAAAGTTATGTCTCATTCCTTTTACTGTCTTTCCCATTCCCATCTCTCCTCCCTTCCCTCATTGCCCCCTGTCCAATCTGGTGAACTTCCGTTCCCCTTCCCCCTGCCTATTGTGATCAGCATCTGAGTATCAGAGAAAACATTCAGCCTTTGGTTTTTGGGTACTGGCTTATTTCACTTAGCTGCCTCAGTTCCATCTATTTACTGGCAAATGCCATTATTTTGTTATGGCTGAGTAATATTCCATTGTCTATATATACCACATTTTCTTTATCCATTCATTTACTGAAGGGCATGTAGGTTGGTTCCAAAGCTTAGCTATTGTGAATTGAACTGCTATGAACATTGATGTGGCTGCGTCACTATGGTATGCTGAAAAGTCAATACATTTTTTTGAGGAATGTTACGTTTTGATTCCTTCCACTGCCCGTGTAGTTTCCCTAAAGGTTGAGTCAAGGCACATCTTTAAGGTAGCCCTTTTGTAAAGAGTCTGTGCTTAATCCACAGTTAATCCTTGTCAGTGCACAGTTCTTTTATGTAGCTTCTTTTATTTCCCTTTGAGTTTTGCACATACTTAGGATGAATTCAAATTCTCCACTGAAGATCTTTGGGAACTGTTTTTTTAAGCAGTTTACTTTAAGATCATTTTTAGAGTAGATGAATCTGCTTGGTTCTCAATGACTGACACCATTCCTAAACAAGAATGCATTCAAGTCACATTGATTTCTAAACTGTCACACTCAAGTAGTATACATCTATGGAATTTGCCATTATCTTTAATCGGACATCATGTTCTCAGGATTAAAACTGTAAAAAAATCTTGATGTTCCCTTGAAAATTGGAATATTAAATCAATATAACTGAGATTTCCCTTACATCCTGTGCTTTTTTTTTTTTTTTTTGGCCTTGGGACTGAACTCAGGGGAGCTTTACCACTGAACTACATCACCAGCCTTTTTTATTTTTTATTTTGAGACAGGGTCTTGCAAAGTAGTCCAGGCTGGCCTTAGAATAGAATCTTCCTGCCTCAGCATCCCGAGTAGCTGGGATGAACAGAACTGTACCACTGTGCCTGGCTCTATGTTTTTAGATTATTATCAACAATTCAGTCCTGGAATAATTCTTATGGTTATCAGTGCCCTCATCACTTTGAACTGTCCTGGGTATCATAATATTCCCCCTTATATGAATTAAGATTTGTATTGAACAATGACTTCTGGGTTACAAAGGGATTTAGTTTTTGCACCTGTCTGTAAGTCTGTGCATAAGTTAAAAACCACACCCAAGTACTACTAATGCCTTTAATGGTAACCTGGCATTTAACAATAATTTTCATTTTACTTTAAGAAAGTTTAAAGATATTTTAATCAAAACCACTTAAAATGAAGTTCTAAAACTCAATAGCTTTTGTCTGGAGTGTGGCTGAGTCTTGAGAGATCTGTCTGGGACTTTTCAACTGTGAGGAACCCTCATGTAGACTTGGGCTGTTGAGAAAACTTTGCACTTCTCATAGTTCTGATTTAAAAAAATGTGGGACAGAGCTGTATTTCATTGTATTTACATTTATATCATAACATTGTAAAATATATTTCAAATACTTGGGGAGTTTTGACTTTTCTGGTTTAGTGAGATGTTCTACTTTTGAGATACTCAAGCTTGGGAATGGTAGACTCCACTTATACTTTTGAATTATGGGGAAGCTTGATTGAAACAGATTGTGTGTAAATGTTTTTCAAAGCATGTATGAAGTAAACACCTAATAAAGGAATCTACATATGACCTGGCTAATTTAGTAGTCTCCTCCCAGGAATGTAAATTCTTATTTACGTACTTATGAGCTCCATATTATGATTCACTCATTCATAAATTTCTTTCAAGCAGTTGGTATATCACTGTTCTGGGAACATAGTGATGAGCAAAGTTGGATTGGTGTCTGTTATTCTAGGGAGAGAAGACATGAGTTAACTAAATGGACAATTCCAAGAATGCTAAGTTCTTTTGGGGAACTATGGTAGCCTCAGGGGAGATTTCTTGGAGGAAGTGATATTTAGCTGAGATTTGAAAGATGGAGCTTATAGGTTGATGCGGTTCTTCTCAAAAGGTCATGGGATCTGGAGGTCAGAGGGTGGGTAGGTTTTTAAAGTTGTCAGGGGCCACATTATCCAGGCTGAGGTAGAGAGTTTGTCCTTCCTCCTAAGGGCATTTGTACATCCATAAATAATACAACCACAAAATATATCTATCACCTGTAGAACCCCCTGTCAGTTATGAGAAGTAACATTTCCCCTCATGTTTATATATTCTTGTGTTCTGCTTTTTTTTGATGTGCAATGTGATGATTAATAGTATTATGTTGGAAGCTTACTTTGAGATAGTTTATTATTGGAGGTGGAATTTTAAAAAGTTCTTTTGTCATGATAGCATTACGCTTGTCATATTTTATGGTCTTGTGGTTTTTTGGAAAACAAATCACTTAATCATTGTTTTCTTCAGGAAAAAAAGAATAATTTTAATTTGAAAATGGAAAAAATATCAGATCTTTTAAAAATATAAGTGAAATTCATCTGTAGGTTTATCTCTACTCTGTAGTTGGTACTGTGTTAGTAAGGTGCATAATGTTAAGTTTTCGAATATTTTTAATTCTCTGTTTTGTGATTTACTGTTTGAGTAGTGGGGACAGTAGATTTACTTACGTTTAGAAGATTAGAGCTAAAATTGTCAGTACCAGTTGAAGTTCAATAAATGAGTATATAAGCAGTACTAAAATCATACACAGGCAAAGCAATAAACTTTATGATGTTATAATTATTGTGAAGGTTAGAAAAACAAATAATTGAAAGTATTTCAAATTTGACAAATAGAATGAATTTAATAATTGAATACACCTCTTTGTCACTTGCCAATTTAAAATTTTTGTGAACTGTTGTGATGTAAATTATTGAAAGTTCTCTCTACTCCATTTTGTAAGGGCTGAAAATTGGAGTGTTTTTTAATACCAGTGCATGAAGTGGAACTGGACTTGTGATGGTCTACATATGGAAAAAAAGCATCAGTTATGATTATTTCAGTCTCTGACCTGTGGGGGTCTAACAACATAAATAAAAAGACTGTTGAATCTGGAGTTTTTTGATAGTCAGTTCTTAAATGATCACTCTTGTACCTAAATGGTCAATGTATTTCAAAATGATTTTAGTCTTGGTTAGTCAGACAATGTGTATTCTGGTGAGTGTAGATCTATACTTAATATTAAAATAATCTTGGTGAAATTATATTTCTTTGCAGTTTTACTTAGTGGTATATTCTTTTTTCATTTGTGTTAATGTAGTATATTCCACTTATATTTCTTGACTAGAAGAATATCTGTGTGTGTGTGTGTGTGTGTGCATTTATTTATTTTTCTGAGCAAGGCTGTTTACAATTGTGTTTTTTCTCTCTCTCTGTCTCTGTTTCTCTCTTTCTTTTTTGGGTTCTGGGGATTGAACTCAGGGCCACTTGACCACTGAGCCACATCCCCAGCTGTGTTTTGTATTTTATTTAGTGACAGGGTCTCACTGAGTTGCTTAGCGCCTCACTTTTGCTGAGGCTGGCTTTGAACTTGTGATCCTCCTGCCTCAGCCTCCCAAGCTGCTGGTATTACAGGTGTATGCCACCGCACCCAGCTACAGTTGTGTATTCTCTATTAAGAGAATAATGTCTCCCCATCAGGGTATCGTAGTTAACAATTTTATACTCATTTCTACCCATAAATGTGAGGATAATTGACCAGGTAATTGCCACTTTCCTTATGGGCTAGTCTTGAAGTTCTGCTTGATTGATTTGGAGATGTGGAATGATTAAGAACCTGGTGGCTATGAGGAGTGAATGAGTTAATGTAGCTAATGGTTAGAACATGTCCCAGCTCATGGTAAGTGACAAACACACACACAAATATCTTTATATAAATATTTATTTATATATAAATAAATGTCTTTTTCATTATTGCTGTTATTATCTATTTATAAATACTGTTATCTGAGTCTTAAGTGTGGTTCTTAAATATATCATGTAAGATGATTTCTTTTTGTATATTGTGTTTAGGAAGGTGGGTGTTTGTTTTTTAAAAAAATTTAGTTCATCCATTGATTATAGTAAGTAAAATAATATATCACTAGTACATTTCCTTGATAAACTTTAAAAAGTGTTTAAAAAGAATTTTTGAGTGAAGTAACATTTGAAAAATATCAAAATTAGTACATCGCTAAACACAAGGACTAATCTAGCCAAGTGCGAGTGGCATTGCGTCACGACAGATGTTAAAGCATTGTGTCCACCTAGTCTTCCCAGCTGATGTGTGTGGTGAGTTGGAAGAGTTAGAGATTGGGGAATTGAATGTATATGATGACAATGAATATCTTCACTGTGAAGCAGTAGTTGGGAAATAGCTATTAATCTTGCACTTTTATCAAGTGGGAGCTTTGAGAGAAATCTTAAAAAAATTGAAAGAAGATACTAGGAATTTTACAAAAAAGTATCTTTGAAGCAGGTGGCTTAGAATATGAGTTTCATGTGTTAAATTTTTTTTATCTGTGAATTTTTACTTAGAGCTATTTTTATGCATTGAAATTATGGACTGTGCACATGTAATTTTGATTAGTGGTGAAACCTGTATTTAGTCTTTATACACACTTAAATATTTTTTTTTTCTCCCTCATGGGATGCTATGGTTTTTACAGTGTCCCAAACACTAATTTTTCATACTTATCTCAAAATAATGACTATTGTCATTGACATGTCTTCAGCTTCTGTCAAGGCTAGAGAATGTATTCACCTTGTGGATTTTTTTCTTTCATAATAAATTCAAATAAAATAAGTGGGCTAATGAACATGTTCATAAAATCAACATGTACATGTTTTTGAAGTGTGCATATAATAAAGGAAATCAAGCCTTTAAGAAAGCACTGACAGTTCAGTGTTTGGTAAGTGTGATTGAACTGAGATGTCAGCCAGAATTCTTTCTTCCATGTTTCCTTCTTGAGCTGGTAGATGCTGAAGTTTATGTTCTACTAAAGAATTTGAGGGCACAGTTGTACAGGACTATGATCGTAGCAGTTCAGGAGGGCTGAGGCAGGAGGATCGTGAGTTTAAATCAAAGTCAACCTCAGCAATTTAACAAATTTCTAAGCATCTTAGCAATACCCTGTCTCATGGACTGGGAATGTGGCTTAGTGATTAAGTGCCTTGGTTCAATTCCCATTAAAAAAAAATATATATATATATATATATATTATATATTTATATAAACACCGAGACTGGAAAGTGAAAGCATTAGTCACTTTAGGTGGGTACTGTTTGAATCTAGCTTTATTGAAGTTTGGGACAGCTTCTGTAGTTTTTTTCCCCTCCATTCCTTAACATTTTTTTTCAAAACTATAAAATTGATTTTATACTCTGAGAAATGACAATAAGTAAAGAATAATTTCCCAATAATTTTTCTCTATAAAATAGAAAGCTAAATAATCAATAGCAGAAAATTGTGAAAACAAAACAACTGAAAGTAAATGTAGAGAGTAAGAATACAGGTACTAAAAATGAGTCTTCAAAGCTTCTAGAATACATAGGGCAGAAGTGATGCAGCCATCAAAGTTGAGCTGAGTAAATTCACCCCCTCCACACCCATGGGCAAAGATTGGAGATGTAGAGTCATTGACCAGTACAGTTGGCTGCAGCATTTTTGTTGTTTTTTTGTAAAATTTTTATTGTTTTAATTGTTGGTAGATATTTATTTATTTATTTATTTATATGAGGTGTAAGACTTAAACACAGTGCCTCACAAATGGTTGGCAAACACTACCACTGAGCCACAACCCCAGCCCCTGTCAGCAGCATTTGTAATGGTTCCAGAGGTCTCAGTCCACAAATAGTTGATTTCCTTGCTCTGGGCCACAGGTAAGGGAGAACATCATGGTGCAAGGGCATGGTGCAGGAAAGCAGCTCAGAACATGGAACCAGGAAGCAGAGAGGGAGAGACAGACACACACAGAGACAGAGACAGAGGGAGAGAGAGACACAGACAGAGACAGAGACTTAGAATTTTATTTGAAAAATACATTTTAACTTTTCTTTTTTTCTTTTTGTATTTTCCCCTCTTTTAGTTGTTTTGAGGGCTTGCTTAGGCCATACAGAACCACAGCCATGTCAGAAATACAAGAAGCATCATGGGATGCTAGGGAGGTTGGTGATTAAGATAAGATGTTTGGAGTTATGGGAAGAGGTTTATTTATTTACAAAAATTAAAAAAAATTAATTGTAGATGAACAAAATACCTTTGTTTTATTCATTTGTTTTTATGTGGTACTGAGGATTGAACCCTGTGCCGTGAGGTGCTAGGCACACATTCTACCACTGAATTAAAACTCCAGCCCTGGGAAGAACTTTATGAGTTAGACAGACATCTTGGAATTGCATCCAATTTTCCTTGTAAGCTGGATGACCTTAGTCAGACCAATGACCTTCTCAGAGCCTCAGTTTGCTCATCTTGAATTGGTGACAATATCTTCACCAATTCATTGAGAAGTAATGTATGTGAAATTCCAAGAGCAGTACCTGACGTATGTAGGTACTTGCTAATTGACAGTTGTCATATTATTTCCATTGATGAGGTCAGGGTCCATGTCCATTCCCAGTGTCTGGGATAGTATCTCCTCACATTCTTACTGCTCAGTGAGTACTTGTTGAGTGAAACCATCCTTTTTATATTGTATATAAAACTATACTAATTCTTAGTACAGTATTCATTCTTTTTTTCTAGTTCACATCTTAAATATCTTCTAGAGTTCCTTTTTTTTTTTTAATTTTAAGTAGAGAGTGTTTTGTGTAAAGCATTTGTGTAATAAGCTGAATATAGATTTAAAGACAAAGTTTTGTGGTTGTGACCTGCTCTGCTAACGGGAAGGTGGTGCTTTGGACAGAGGAGGATCTTTGAAAGACCTGAGATTGTCAAAGGTTTCCAAACACTTTGAACAGCTCTGGGCCTTCTGTTGAAAGGCTCTTCTGGTTTTATTGTCATTCTTTTCAGCTGTGTCTGAGGCTGACTGTGTCTAGTATGTAGGAGATGTGGAATAAATTGTTTATTGAATAAATGAATGTGGCAGTGGTTTAAATTCTTTTTTTTTTTTTGTACCAGGGATTGAACCCAGGGGCACTTTACCCCTGAGCCACATCCCCAGCCTGTGGCAGTGATTCATATATTAAGATTTAGTGGGGTCTTTTTTGGGTAGTGTTTATTTGATCACTTTTGAAAAACAAAAAACAGTATACAAGCATTAAATGAATTTCAGTGCAGCCTTGACAATAAGACCAACTCAGTATCCTGTCACATCTTGGTTTTAGACTGGGTAGGTATTTGCCATTCCTTAAGAATTGCTATTGGTATGGAAATACCTAAGAAAACTTGGAATGGAACTACCATTTGACCCAGCTATCCTACTCCTCGGTTTATACCCAAAGGACTTAAAATCAGAATACTGTGATGACACGGCTATGTCCATGTTTATAGCAGCTCAATTTACAATATCTAAACTATGGGACCAAACTGGTGCTCTTCAATAGATGAATGAATGGATAAAGAAACAGTGGTATATATACACAATGGAATATTACTTGCCATAAGAAGAATGAAATTATGGCCTTTGCTGGTAAATGGTTGAAACTAGAGAATATCATGCTAAGTGAAATAAGCCAAACCCCCAAAACCAAAGACTAAATGTTTTCTCTGATAAGTGGATGCTGATCCATAGTGAGGTGGGTGGGTAGGAAAGAAAGAAGGAACATTGGATTATTCAGAGGGGAGTGAGGGGAGGGGTGGGGCGGTGGGAATGGGAAGGGCAGTAGAATGAGACAGACATTATTACTCTTTATACATGTATGAAAAAAAATTTAAATAAAAAAATAAAGTGCAAAAAAAGAAAAAGAATTGCTGCTGGGACTGACATTGTGACAGTGGTGGAGTGCTTGCCTAGGACGTGTGAGGCACTGGGTTTGATCCTCAGCACCACATATAAATAAATAAATAAAATAAAGGTATTGTATCTGTCTACAACCAAAAAAATTAAAAAAAAAAAATTGCTGCTGGCATTAACCTGGCACTTGGCAACTCCTCTCCTAAAATACACCATAGGGAACACTTGTTTGGAACCCAGGACTTGAAGAGCATTGTCTTCCTACTGTCTCTCCTGGCTGGGTACATGGGGCATGTGTGAGTGGAGGAGTGAGCTGTGGGACAGGGGATGATATTCTAGAACTTTATCTTACCCTGGCCCCTCTTGCCTTATATGGATTTATGTCAGTTCAGACACCAATTCTGACTTATCATGATTAATGAAAGATAAGCTATATGAAAGTTCCTATTCTGGTCTTCTGTGTAGTTTCTCTTTCATCTTAGATGCATAACCTGTATATTTTTTGTTTGATTTGTATTCAGGAAATTTAAAAAGCTTCTTTTAACTTTAAACAAATGTAACTAAAAAAGAATTTTTTTTTTTTTTTTTTTTTTTTTTTTTTTTGGTGTTGTGGATTGAACCCAGGACAAACATGCAAGGCAAATACTCTACCAACTGAGCCATATCCCCAATCAAGGAAAAGTTTTTTTAAAAAAGCAAAAATATTTTTTTTTTTTTTGCGGTGCTGGGGATTGAACTCAGGGCCTTAGTGCTTGTGAGGCGAGCACTCTACCAACTGAGCTATCTCCCCAGCCCTAAAAAAGCAAAAATATTAAAGAAAAAAAAGAAAAGAAAAAATAAATAAAATAGGAAAAAAAAAAGTAAAAGGGAAAAGTTTGTGTTTGTTGTGATGGGAATGCTTTCCTTCCGCTATCTCCAGCCTGTGGAGGAGATTACCTTTCTTTTAATACACTGGAAGAAGTGAATTTTAGGTAATCTTTGCTTCTATTCCTTCACTATGGTGTATAATTAAGAGGTAGAAGGATTTAATGTGGTTTTCTAAATTCTTAACAGTAGAAGCATACTAGTTGCCTCATATTTTTGAAAGATTTTACAGTATTTGGGGAGATTTTCTTTTATTAGAAACCTCATTTCTCAGGCTCTTCATTTCCCTGGGCATAATTTGATAAGACTTAATCTGTCCTTGTGCTTTGTACTTGAAGGCGGTATGGTATATTCTGAATAGGCTAGTGCATGACCCCGAGAGGCCTTTCTTTGGTGAGTATATATTCAGAAGCAGAGGTAATCAGGATCTGTCTCCAGGAATTTTCTTTCTTCCAGGAGATTCATTTCCACATGTCAAATATAAACTGGGCTTATAAACTCTGGTGAGTACTTTCATTTAGCCATCCAAACAATTTCAGTTTCAGTTCCAAAAAAGGTAATTTTCCCCCAAGCCATTCAATAGTTAGGTTTCCTTTTTTGTTACTTCCTTTTTTTTGGTGGGGGGAGGGTAGGGTCTTATTGCTGTTGGCTTCTCTTGGGTGATCATGGATGAACTGTTTGAGAAATCAAGCCATTTTAATGCTTAAACTGAACATAGAATTTAATGTTAGATTATAGAGTTTGGAAAGTTCTGATGGCAGAATACTCATGTATAGGACCATTCTACTTGACCACAGGGGTACTATGTGTGGGGAGGTGTATATATATTTATATATATGTATTTACATATAAATATTTTCTTTATTATTTATTTTTTTTGAAGTTCTGGGAATGGAACCCAGGGCCTGACACCTGCTGGGCAAGTGCATTACTACTGAGCCACATCCCAGCCCCTTAATTATATATATATAATATATATATATATATATATATATATATATATATATATATATATTTTTTTTTTTTTTTTTTTTTTTGGCGGTGCTGGGGATTGAACCCAGGGCCTTGTGCTTGCAAGGCAAGCACTCTACCAACTGAGCTATCTCCCCAGCCCAATATATAATATTTTAGTTTTGAAAATTGCAGCATCTGATAATTAGATTTAAAAGTTGAATTGGCATAGAAGGAGATTCAAGGAAACTCTTAATGGTGTTCATCTTTAAGAAATAGGAATGTAAGATTTTATTTTCTACCTTGACATTAAAAAAATTAAAAAGCAGAAGAGTAGTCATGTGTTTTAGATATGTCTGCTTTCCAACTAATAGGAAATGAACAAATTAGTGGTAACAAAAATATATGAACATTGGTGATCATTAGATTAAACCTTTATATAGTAAGTTACAATGTGAGGAAATACCTACTGGAGTCTTTGAATATAGTTTAAATGCTTCTGCTCTATTATTTGAGGTATATATGTTAGTCTGTCCTTCCATCCTCCGTCTATCTACCCATCATCCTTCTGCCTATCCATCTATATCAACTAAGAAAGAAGTACAACTTGTGACTTCTTTGATAAAATTCATTTCTTTTCTGTAAGGAAAGAACTAAATTGTTCATCTATACAGGTAATGTTGGAAAAGTATTATTTTTGATATTGGGCAGGAGGGTAAAGTACTTGGTAGTTTTAAGAAGTAGTGTGTAGGACTTCGAAAAAGTAAATTCTTTTCATATGAAATTTTTTATTCTTTCTGTTTTCTGAAATTCTTAGCTTAGTGATTTTATTGCACAAAGTACTCAACTTCCTGACTGTCATACCACACTTTAATGAGCTACACAGTAATTTGTAATTATGCTCTTTCCTCTTCTGATCAACTCATCGATGCCGTGCCCATTCTGTGTAAATTGACTTTAGGATTGAATTTTTTTTTGTGTGTGTAATGCCATTAGAGAAATCAAGAGAGCTTAGTGGTTTGCGTTTGATTTGAGGGATAGTTAGTTACAGTCAGATTTTGTTGCTTAACAAACCCCTCCAAAACTTGGTGGCTTAAAACAACAGCCATTTATTTAGCTCACATTCTGTGATTTGGCAATTTGGACTGGGATTAGCTGCTCAATGGATCTTGTCTTCTCCAGGCTCACTCATGCACCTATAGTCACCTGGGCAGTCGATGGCCTCACTCATGTATCTGAGGCTGACTGTTGGTTGGCTAGGGCTGCAGGAGTCCCTGAGCTCTGTGTCTTGTTACCTAGCAGGTTAGCCTGGGCCTCTCCACATGGTGTTTGTACACTTCTCTAGAGCAGCAGGAGAGGGAAAAGCACATGTTAAGTACTTTTCACATCTTTCTTTGCATTATGTTTGCTATTATCTCACTGACCCAAGCCAGTTACAAGACCTGTGAAAATTCCAAGGGTAGAAAAAGATCCCTGCCATCATGGAGGAGCTCTAAAATTCAACTACAGTGGCATGACTGTAAGGAGGGAAAGAATCTGTGGCCATTTTTGCAGTCTGCTATAGATTGTCTTGATGGCATCACATCTTGGTTCAGTGAATATTCTCTATTTGAAATATATCTAGAATTCAGTCACTTTTTACTACATCCTTTGTCACCTCCTAAGCCAGTATCATCTTTTGCCTCATAACAGGGTCCCTGCTTCCATCTTTGTCCTTGTGCTCCACAGAGCAGCCATGGTAAATTTTTAAAATTAGAACTCAGGCTGGGCATTGAGGCACACATCTGTAACTCCAGCAATTCAGGAGGCTGAAGCAGGAGGATTGTAAATTTGAGGTTAGTCTCAGCAATTTAGTGAGGCCCTAAACAGCTTAGCCAGTTCCTGGCGCAAATAAAAAATGAAAAGGGCCAGGTATGTAGCTCAGTGGTAAAGTGCTCCTGGGTTTAATTCCCAGTACCAAAAAAAAAAAAAACAAAAAAAAAAACTTGGAACTCACCTTATCGTGTTAGTGGTGGCTTGTCATGAGAGCTGAGGTGAGGGCTGAATCTTTCAACCTTGCTAGAGGCAGCTGATCTCCCCTGGTCTGATGCTCAGCTAGACTAGCCTAATGATCTTTTTTTTTTTTTTTTTTCCTTTTGTACTGGGTGCCACCATGCCTGGCTAGCGTAGTGATCTTAATGAAGGGTTCATCTTATCCCCTTTAAAAATTTTTAACAGATTTTTAATTTGATGAATTTTTGCCATTTTTCTTTATAAATGCCTGTCTTTTTGGATTTAGGAATATAATGATAGTGTGCTTCTGGTTTATATAAATGCATGAATATACATATGTATGCATTGTGAAGGAGGTGGTACAGGGAGCAGATGCCCTAAACTGGCCTGGAGGCTCAGGTAGTTGTTAATATCTATCTCCTTGTACTCTCGAAATTCCTGCAAGCCCCAAAGTCTTTTACTCAGGCCTATGTATCAAAGTACGTATGTCCCACTGTGCTAAATTTCCCCTGAGCTTTACCTAACCCATGCATGGAGTTGTTGTTCTCCAAGTGTAATTTGTCTCTCACTTGACTTTCCCATAATTGATTCTCAGGCTTTGAATCTGGATTCAGTTCATCCACAGTTTACCATATGCAGGCATGTGTTTGTAATCTAACCAAACTCTTATTTGGAATAATGATATGGGATAAGAATGAATAGGAGGAAGGGCACTCTGGCCTCATAAAATAATCTGAATCACAGAATATTTAAAAATAAGGACAATTACATGATTTTAAAAATTATAGTGCATATGATAGACTAAGATATAATTGGGACATGAGCCATGGAAGCAACAATAATAGAAAGTATTTTTATTTTATTTTTAATGCTTTTTTTTTTTTTTTTTTTGCGGTGCTGGGGATTGAACTCAGGGCATTGTGCTTGTGAGGCAAGCATTCTACCAACTGAGCTATCTCCCCAGCCCTTATTTTTAATGCTTTTATTAGTGCATTATAGTTATACATAATAAGGGGGGTGCATTTTGACATAATCATACATGTGTGGAATATAATTTGCTCCATTTCAGTCCCCATTGCTTCCTCTTTCGTTTCCCTCATCCATCTCCCTGGTCCTCCTCCTCTACTCTACTGGTCTAATAATGGAAGTATTTATAATTCACAGTGGAATGATCTAAGGATTTTAGATCATCAGCAAAGTTTTTTTTTTTTTTTTTTTTTGGTTCTGGGGATTGAACTCAACCACTGAGCCACATCCCAGCCTTATTTTTTTGTATTTTATTTAGAGACAAGGTCTCACTGAGTTGCTTAGTGCCTCACTTTTGCTGAGGCTGGCTTTGAACTGGCGATCCTCCTGCCTCAGCCTCTCAAGCTGATGGGATTACAGGCCTGCGGCATTGCACCTGGCAGCAAAGTCTTTTTTTAAGAGTTATTTGCCTCAGCATTTGAAGGGCAATCCAAAGACTCTGAGAAATTTGATTTCTTCAAACCTTTGATTTGAATTAGTTAATGATTTTCATATTGAATCCTCCCAATTTGTAAGTATCTGAAAATGTGCTCCTGTGTACTAAATGTCTAAAATGTAAATTTTGAAGAGGATGAACTAAGGCATGAAACTTACTGTCCTGGCTTCCTTCCTCTGACCATTTGGGTAATCCTCTTTGGGGCTGTCTCCTGATCCAGAGATGAATGGGTGTGTACTATGTTTTGTTGTCCTAAAACTGGGTTTTAAATTTTGAGACGGGATATCACTAAGTCCCTGAGGCTGACCTAGAATTTGTGATTCTCCTGCCTTAGCTTCTGGAATTGCTGGGATCACAGGCATGAGCCACTGCATCTGGCATGCTGGTTGAGTTAGGAAGCTGGGAAACAAGGCAAATATTTCAGTGAAATGAAGGTGCTGATGATGACTGCAGGGATTATTGAACTTTTCTGGACAGGAAGGGAAAGGACTAAGAATATACATTCTGGGATCAGACTAGCTAGGGTTTTAAATCCAATTGTACCATTTACTTGTTGCAATGATCTTAGAAAAGTTATTTAACCTCTATCTGTCTCAGTTTCCTTGGTTTAAAAAAAGGGGGTGGGCGTTGTTGAGAGGGTTTGTATCTTAGGGTTGTTGTAAGGATTAAGGGTTTTTGGGTAAAAGGCTTATTACTACCATAGGCACATAGTAGATGCTAACGCAATAAGTATTAGCTAATATTTAGAGGAGACATATTTTTCTCAGGAATTCAGGAAAAGGATACCAGAGGGGCTTAAATGGTTACCTAGAGCACAGTCTTCTGGGACATTTTGGCTCCTACAAGAAAATGGAATACAGTTTGTGAGAGGGACAAAATGAAAGGTAACAGCCAGAAGGAAGAGGTTGCTTAGTCTTTAGAAAGACTGCAGCTGGTGGGAATAGTGAATGGGATGCTTTGTAGAGGAATGGGCAGGACATTTTACATGTGCATAGTGGCTCCAAATAAGTATGTGGTATATATACAAGGAGAGATGAACCCACACTGGTAATCGAGGTCAAGAGCTATAGGGGCAGGGAGAGAAACCTTGTGTGTGTAAGAGCATGTGTTTGAAAGTGGAGCTAGATGGGCATTTGACTGAGGGATTTGCAGGCTTGGATCAGGCAATCACTTTGGATTCCAAAGGCAATTAGAAGCCACTGAAGCTAGGTTTCCACAAACAGGAATGATGTGAACTAAGGATGAGGAAGACCTGAGCTTTTCCGTTGGTTTATGATAGAGGCCTAGTGTGGTGCTTCTCAAAGTTAACCAGTCAAGTGCCCCTAGGCATAAGAGAATTACCCTGCAATTTCTTCATGAAGTCTTGTTTTTATTTTAAAAATACAGGGAGTTTTGCATTTCATAATTGGTTATAGATTGAGTGTCCTTTATCTGAATGCTTGGAGGTAGAAGTGTTTTGTATTTCAGACTTTTGAATATTTGCATATGTATAGTGAGGCATCTTGGGGGATGAAACCCAAGTCTGAACATGAAATTCATTTATGTTTCATATATACCTTATGCATATAAAAGGTAATTTTAGGACTGGGGATATAGCTCAGTTTGTAGAGTGTTTGCCTTGCATGCACAAGGCCCTGGGTTCAATCCCCAGCACACCACGCACACACAGATAATTTTATGCACTGTTTTTAGTGTGTTTGCTTTTTTAAAAATTTTTTTAGATGTTAACTTTATTTATTTATATGTGGTGCTGAGAATTGAATCCAGTGCCTCATACCTGCCAGGCAAGTGCTGTACCACTGAGCTGCAACCCCAGCCCAGTGTGCTTGCTTTTTAAAAAAAAAAAAATTTTTTTTCGTTGTATATGGACACAATACCTTTATTTTATTTATTTTTTATGTGGTATTGAGGATCAAACCCAGTGCCACACGCATGCTAGGCATGCACTCTACCACTGAACCACAGTCACAGCCCTAGTGTGCTTACTTTTTGACTGCGACCTGTTACATAGGTCATGTTTGGAATTTTCCACTTGTGCGGTCATGTATACACTGAAAATTTTTTGGATTTTCAGATTAGGAATGCTCAATTTGTAGATTCTTTTTTTTAAAATTCATTTTTATTGTAAACAAATGGGATAGATCTTATTTCTCTGTACACGAAGTAGAGGCATACCATTTGTGTAATCATACATTTACCTAGGGTAATATCATTCTGTTATTTTTTTTCTCCCCCCCACCCCTCCCAACCCTCTTGTCACTCTATAGAGTCCCTCCTTCCTCCATTCTTGCCCCCTTCCCACTCCCTGTATGTGTCATCATCTGCTTATCAGTGAGATCATTCATCCTTTGGATTTTTGAGATTGGCTTATCTCACTTAGCATGATATTCTCCAACTGCATCCATTTGCCTGCAAATGCCGTAATTTTATTATTCTTTATGGCTGAGTAATATTCCATGGTATATATATATATATCACAGTTTCTTTATCCATTCATCAATTGAGGGGCATCTCGGTTGGTTCCACAATCTGGCTATTGTGAATTGAGCAGCTATGAACATTGATGTGGCTGTATCTCTGTAGTATGCAGATTTTAAGTCCTTTGGTATAGGCCTAGGAGTGGGATAGCTGGGTCAAATGGTGGTACCATTCCAAGTTTTCTAAGGAATCTCCACACTGCTTTCCAGAGTGACTGCACTAATTTGCAACCCCACCAGCAATATATGAGTGTACCTTTTTCCCCACATCCTCTCCAACACCTATTGTTGCTTGTATTCTTGATAATCACCATTCTAATTGGGGTGAGATTGTGTAGATTCTTTTCATTCTGAAAGTTGGTGTTTTTAGTAAAGTTAATTGTTTCAGGGAGGACTGCCAGGTTTATTCTGTGACTTCTGAAAGGGGTCCCTGAAGGTAATTAGCAGTTAGGGTAGTTGGATGGCATGAAAGATGGGCTTTTTAGCATTGACTTCCTTCTCAGAGGAAGTAGGCCTCTTAGGCCCCAGATGACTTCCTGTAATGCATCTGTGGAGAATTTGAAAGCCCATTCATAGTCCTTTATTGCTCAGTGCTTACCTGAGCTACTGAATTTTTTCCTCCCTAGCCTGTACTAGCACCCAGAACAGGAAGAAATGGGTGTGTTTAATATTCTTGTTCTGTCAGTGTCAGTCAGTGTGATGTTTCTAAGCTGCATTTCTGAGGTGGTTCCTGCCACTCACTCTGTTGACCTCTCTCCACCCTCCATCTTCTTTTCCCTGGCGTAAAATACCCAATCTCTTTTTGACTGCTTCTCGTTTTAACATTTTTATTGGGACATAATTTAGATACCGTACAATTCTCCCACTTATAATGTTGAGTATGTTCACAGGTTTGTACAGCTTCACTATGGTTCAATTTTGGAGCATTTTATCTTCTTAGAAGAGATTCCTTAGCCATTGTTGATCACTCCTTATTCTCTTAGGTCCATCCCTGACATACCATCCCTAGGGCAATACTGATCTACTTTCTGTCTGTAGAATTGCCTATTCTGGACATTTTATGTAAGCAGAATAATGTAATATGTGACCCTTTTTAACTAAGGTCTCTCACTTAGCATCTTGTTCAAAGTTCCTTCATGTTTTAGTATGAATCAGTTTTTCATTCCTTTTTATGGTCAGTTAATACTCTGTCATACTCATTTTGTTTATCCATTTATCAGTTGATGAACATTTGGATTGTTCCCACTTTTTAGTTGTTACAAATAATGCTGTTATGAATGTTCATGTGTGTGGACATAGTTTCAAGTTTGTTTGTTTTTTTTTTTTTTTTTGGTGAACACCTAGGAGTGGAATTGCTAGGTCATAAGATAACTCTGTTTAACCTTTCAAGGAACTGCTAATCTGTTTCCTAAAGCTGCTACACCATTTGGTATTACCACTAATACTGTCTGAGGGATTCTGTTTCTCTACAACCTTGCCAACCCATGCTCTTTTCTTTTTGATTATAGCCATCATGCTGGGATGTGATTTGCATTTCCCTGATGAACATCTTTTCATGAGCTTCTTGGCCAATTTGTATATCTTCCTTTGGAGAAATGTTTATTCAAATCCCTTGCCTTCTTTTGGGTTGTTGTTTTTATTACCCTGGGTTAAGAATTCTTTTTGTATTGTGGGAGCAGGTCTCTAATCAGAAAGATCACTTGTGGATATTTTCTCCCATTCAGTGGTTTGTCCCTTCTCTATATCCTTATTATCATATTTTTTCTTTTGTTGACTGTTTTTTGCTCATTGCTTTTTTAACCCCTAATTATTTTGAGTTGTTGAGTTTAGACTCAGAATACCTGGGTTTTGGTAAGTTTTGCCATGATCATGCTGATAGTGGGAAAGTCATCATTTGCCCTGCCACACCAGTCTGTCTTTTTGTCTGGGCATGGTGGTGTATGTCTTTAATCCCAGTGACTTGGGAGGCTGTGACAGGAGGATCACAAGTTTGAGGGCAGCTTCTGCAACTTAGTGAGATCCTGTCTTAAAAATAAAAAGGACTGTTGGCTTATTGTTAAAAAGTGCCCTGGGGTTCAAATCACCTCCCCACTACCAAGGAGATTTTTTCCCAAAAAACCCAAGTTGATTGTGTTTCTTCCCTCTACGCTAACATCCTTCTGTTTTCTGTCCATAAAGGATAAAATCTAATGCTTTTATTTGGCATTTAAAACTTTTGCAGACTGGTCCACTCTATTTCTTTACACTCCATCTCAAACATGTTGAAGGTCTCACCTAAACCTAATCAGTTATATCCTTGTCCTACTTCATGATTCTATGAATTTTTTTTCTTCACTAAGAATGCCTTCCACATCCCCTACCTCTTTTTGTGCAGCAAATTCTCTGTTTATAATCTAGAGAAATGTTTATGTTGTACTATGCAGTGTATTATGTAGTAGAGAAGTGTTTACATTGTACTATGTACTGGTGCATAATACATGATCAGTACCTTTAGCTAAGTGAACGAATGAAATAAATACTACCTGTTCTTGAAAGCCTTGCCTGACTTTTTATACGAAGTTGTTATTTCCTCTCTTGAGTTCCTAGGGTGTATATATTTCATATTATAATAATCCTCAGATTGATTTGTAATTTATTTATATTTTCTTCCTCACCCAGTGATAACTTATACGCTGTGTTCCCAGCTCAGTTTTTGGCATGTGTAATAGATTAAGATGGTCAGTAAATGTCATCTGAGAATGCTTAAATTGCTCTGTGAAACTCTTGTCAAGTTAAAAGGAACACGTTTGCTTTAGATTACTGGTTCTCAGTTTTCATGAGCCAACTTTGATTATAATTGTAGAGTATATTTAGAAGGTTATGAAGACTTAAATGCTCGGTAAAGGATATTCTCCAGGTTGCATTCCAAACTATCAGAGTATGTTTGGAGGTTGTTGGCACTAAGACCACAGCCTCCTTGCCTGGTCTTTTGAGTGTTGGGGAGGGATGAGAACAGAGTGAATGGTGAAACATTCAGTGTGTGAGTAGGTTGTTATTGTTACTATATTATGATAGCAACAGTGCATGTGAATTTCTTCTGTTTTAAAGAAGTCACCATCAAGTTTACACTTTTATCTTTAGAGCCATAAAGCTGCTTTGGGCATCTTTGGGATTTACCAGATTAGATGATTTTACTAATGTTTTAAGATTTATTTTGGAGCAGTATGTGGTATAGTGCTGGTAATCCTAGTAACTCAGGAGGCTGAGGAAGGAGGATCACAAGTTCAGTTTGAGACCAACCTTGGCAACTTAGTGAGGCCTGAAGCAACTTAGCGAAATCCTGTCTCAAAAAAGTGAAGGGGCTATGGGGTGTAGCTCAGTAGTTAAGTACCCTCTGGGTTCAATCCCCAGTACCTCCCGCCCCCCCCAAAAAAGTTTCTTTCAGTTCTAAGATTTCATGACTCAAAAGATTGTCTTCCCCATGAAACGTTTTTTGATTATTAATCCTCAGTGATTTCTGGCTTCTTAACCTAAGTCATACAAGACTTATTCATATGAACAGTGTGGTATCATTTATTCCACAAACTTTGTGCAAGATGGTGGAGTGACAAAAATGACTCAATTCAACAGCGTTTATTGAACACATATTTTATGCTATGCCCTGGGGATGGAGTGTGACTAAGAAGGGCAAGGAACTTGCATTCTGCAGGTTGTTGCTTTTTATGGGTATTGGTTTTCTTTGCCCAATTAGACTATGAGATTTTTTTTTTTTTCCTGTTTCATTCCTGTGGACATCTAACATGCTGAGTAAATAATTCTTAAGAATTACTTGATTGACTTCTTAGATGGAGTTGTTTTGGTTGTCAAGAAAAACTCTGCCAAGGAAACATAAATGGTGTTTGAAGAAAACAGAACTTTATAATTTGTACAGTAGGTTCAGGGGATTAAATGCAAGTGACTATTCAGGTAGTATGGTAGGAATAAATCTGTACAGATTCTTTTGGAAGATAAGTTTGGAAGTAGCTCACAGAATCATTCAGAACTTCTCATACTTCCTAGCCCTTTTAAAAAGATTTCATTTCTGAATAATAAACTTAGGTATTTAAATTTTGGACTCAGAGGACACTGGCATGTGATTTCAGAACTGCATGCTTAATCAGAACTTCAAAGGGTTTTTCTGTTTTGCTTTGCTTTGCTCTTAAAACCAGGCCTTTCTTAGTAAAGCCCATTTGGGCTTTAAAGGGGTGCTTGAGCTGATTGGGAATTTTTCCAAATGTTTCCCTCTTATTCTATCATCCAAACCTTCTAAATAAGGGCTTTCAAAGCCCTCATGCAGTTCTCACAGTTTCATTATATCTAAGAGGAGACAGATTTTGATTTTCAGGTATGAAAGTCATTAAAGTATGTAGTATTTTAAAATGCTTTAGGTGAAGGATAACAGTAGGAAGTATTAAAACAATATCTTTTAATACAGTGTCTTTCCTTGCAGTGTCAATGTGTGATTTTAGTGTACTGTTTTTGCGTTTATTTATTTATTTTTCTTTTGGTACTAGGAATTGAACCCAGGGGCCTTAACCACTGAGTCACATCCCCAGCCCTTTTTAAAATATTTTGTTTAGAGACAAGGTCTTGCTGAGTTGCTAAGTTGCTGATGCTGGCTTTGAACTTGAGATCCTTTGCCTCAGCCTACTCAGCCACTGGGATTACAGGTGTGTGCCACCATGCCCGGTTGCCTTCATTACTTTCTTATTGTGTCATTTCTGCTCTGGAACAGTTTTCAAATTCCACTGTGCTGAAGAAACACCTGAGGAAATGGTTCCAGTTGTTGCTTTTCATCTGTACTTCCTAGTGGTTCTTACTCAGTAGATCTCACCTGGGGAGGTGTAGGCCGGATGGTTTAGATGCCATGAACCACAGATTGGCCATGTATTTGGAGATTTCACAGTGTTCTTTTCTAATCCCACATGGGCCTGCTGGTGCTTCACACCCCATATTTGATGGCCTCAGTGCCTTTGCTGTATTCATTTTCCCAAAGATGGAAATGTATCCTCTGTCTCCTAGGAGGTAGGTTTCCTGAGAAGTCTTGTCTAATCTAGTTCACCTTGATGGTTCTTTCCTCTGACCTTCTCTATGCATAGGGCAGTTTTAAAAAGTATCACTAACTTTCCCTATGGGGTTCTTATAGGTATTCATTGTATAATTTTTGATTTATGGTCTGTAGTGCTCATCAGACCATTCCCATTTACTGTCCTACATTAGTTATCTATTTCAGGGCTCCCATATACAGTGTCAGGTGTACATGGTATAATTTGTGCTTTTTTTTTTTGGGGGGGGTTGTTTTTGAGATGGAGTCTCAAAACTTCTGTTTGCCCCTCCTGGTCTTGAACTCATGAGTTAAGGCAATCATCATGCCTTAGCCTCCAGAGCAGTTGGGACTGCAGGCATGCACCCCTACCCTGGCTTTCTCTCTCTCTCTCTCTCTTTTTTTTTTCCTGCCTCTAGATTTATTTATACAAACAGTACAGGAGGACACCAGTCCCCATAGACAGGGGCTCAGGGGTCACACCAGTCCTTCTGTCCTCACATTCACAACTTTTTATTATGGAGCCTTCTCAGGGACCTGGGCACCCTTGGGGGTGGGAGCCGGAGCCAATGCTGATACTGGAACTGGAGTTGTAACCTGGGTCTTGGCTTGGGCTTTGGCCTTTGGCCCGCAGAGCCTGTGCTCCCTGGCCATGTGAGCATGAGCATGTTTCCCGTGCTTGGGATGGGCAAGCAAGGCAAGGCGATCAAGTTTGAAGATGGCACCCTTTGGCATCTTGGGCTTAACCTCCTTTGTCTTTACCCAGGACCTTGACAGCCTCAGCACGTGCACTCATGGCCTTGGTGTATTTGCCTGCATCTTTTTTAGGCCCTTCTTGTTGTGCTTCTTGGCAAAACACATATTTCTCAGGAACTTGGGATCTACCCCCTTAAGAGATTCATATCTCTGTGATTGGGGTTTCTTGGTGCCATTGCTGTGCCATTTTTGGGATTGGTTGTGCATGGTGTGGTTCTTGGACTTGGGCATGTCTGCACCGTAAGCTGCTGCTCCCAGAGCGGTTGAGACCGGAAGCTTCCTCTCTGTTTAAAGTAGAATAATCCATTTCTCTCTGTGAGATTTTAAATGCCTTAAACGTAGGAATAACCTTCAATTTTTTTGTTCTTCACAGTATCCAGTAACTATATTTAGTTTTTTACTTCTAAAGTTTTTATTATTTCCAGTAGAAAAATAGGATAATATGATTTTCTTTTAATTAGAATAGAATTGTGCTAACAAATTGATTTAAGATTGACCACAGAGCCTTCAATTTGTTGAATGTGTCTAAAAGTTTTTTTTATAGAGTTCTTTTTTCTACTTGTTTCTAACCTGTTACATTGAAAAAAAAATTTTTTTGTAGTCATAGATGGACAGAATGCCTTTATTTTGTTTGTTTATTTTTATGTGGTGCTAAGGATCTAACCCAGTGCCTCACACATGTTAGGAGCTTACAGCCTCAGACCTCATATCTGTTACATTTTGATAAGCATGTAACAAGTAGAACCACTGAAGTACTATTGATTGAATATTATCTTATGGAATGTATAGTTGCTAAATATTTTGATGTAAAGATTCCTGTTAGAAACCGTCAGACAGGTATTTCTGAATCTTGCCCAATAAATAAATAAATAAATAAATAAATAAATAAATAAATAAATAAATAAGTCAATCAGAGGCTTAGGGTGTAGATCAGTGGAACCCTAGTGGTTCCATCCTCTGCAGCACCCAAAGAAAAAGAAAGTACAAACTTAAAATATGTAAATAGCTGAATGTATGTATGTGTGTGTCTTACCTTCAAAAAGTTTTTAAAAGATACAGAAGTCATACATGTGTTCTTATAGAAAATACAGGTAAACCTTAAAGAAGATTATAAAACTTTCAGCTCTGGAGATGATTGCCACTCCAACCATTTTGGTGTGTATTCTTTAAACTTCATTTATTTATTTATTTTAGTGGTGATGGCTCTATTTTTATGTTCTTGAAAGTAATTCTGAATTTATTTCTAAATAGACACTATTTTGGAGGGCTGCTCTATCGCAGTATAGTAGTCTGGTAATAAAAGTTTTAAAAAGTCATCACTATAACTTATATTACTGTCTTTTTCAAGTCAAATTAAGTAATTAGCTTATCTAGTTAGCAGAATATGTTCTGATTAGATCAGTGTCTTAAACCAAAAGATAAGGAACTTTTGAATATAAAGCAGTGCTTCTAGAATCCATTTTGGGACCCACTGAGTGTTGTTTTATTTTTTTAAATAGGAAATCGAACTCCAGAACATTTGTTACTTGTGGTTTGAGGAATGAGAGTATTCATGTTCAACTTACTTGTATTTTGGAAGATGGTTTACCACATAATATGTACATTTCACTAGGTATCTTCCCATGCTTCCCATCTTCCAGGCAGACAGGAATCCTCTTAATTGCTGACTAATGTAAATACACAGATTGACACCAATTCATAGAAGGAATATGATAATAGTAGAAGAACAGCCTTGGAGATTTGCTGCTTCTGTCTGTGTGTAACCTTCAGCAATTTTAACCCCTCTGAGTCACAGGTATCTTCATTTATAAGACAGGAATTAGCCCAAACAGAAAAGATTTAATTTGATAAAGTCTGCAGTCCCATTCCATTTCATTCCTTTATTTCTTCCTGTGCCCTGCCATGAACTTATCTCCTTGTGATGATCAGCAGGTAGGAATTGTTTTGAACTACATTTTCCTTCTTATTTTGGTGAAGAAGGTATTCATCCTGCTCCGTAAAATTCATTTTCCATGTTCTGGATTTTTCTGTGTTGCTGCTGGTCTTTGCTCATCTCTTCTGTTATCCTGGCTTTCTTCCTCCTCCTCTTCTTGGTGAACCTTCATTAATCTGACAAGGTTCACCTCAGATGTTACCTGTAGGAAGCCTCCTTCACTGGCCTCAGGGAGGTGCCTGTCCCTCCTGTGTACTCTCGCAGCATCCCCAGTTCTCTTAATATCATTCTCCTCAATAATGGCTTTTGGGGATTTCTTGCCTGATTTCCCCACTCACTTTAAGCTCCTTGTGGACTTTGTTAGTATCTTATTTATCTTATGTAGAGTCTAGGAGAATGAATAGAATCAGTGGTGAATAAACAGCTGTCTAAAAAAAACCAGACAAACAGAAAAAAATGTTTTGCTTTAGTGGCAATATTCAAAATGAGCTAAGATTCTGGACCATGGACCATGATGAACTCCTGGGACCTTTTTGCTTAAACCCAAACCTCAGCTCAACCTGTGGCTGTTTTGGCAAGGTCCCAAGTTGCTATTTCTCTGAAATGGGGCTAACAGTAATAGTATTTATCTTATAGTATTATTGTGAGAATTAAGTGGCCTAATAAGTGAATAGTGCTTAGAACAATGTGGTACATGGTGAGTGCTCACTCAGAATTAGCTATTTATTGTTTTTATTACTATATTACATGAGCTTTCAGGTATTTTCTGTTAATCTTCTGGTAATTTTGATTTTATGAAATATTTAATGAGCTTTCAGGTACTTTCTGTTAATCTTCTGGTAATTTTGATTTTATGAAATCTCCACACAGGAACATTTAGTCTTCCTAATAATGGTATGCAATTATTTGGGAAGCATTTTCATTGTATTACCTTTCATTGGGTTCTTACAGAAGTGAGGAAGTAAACAGGATTAGTATTATCACCCTCATGGGTGTTAGGAGGCAGGGTGTACCTTCTGTCTCTAAATCTGGTGCCCTCCACTACATGGTGCATTGATGGTTCCATTAAAGAAATAAAACAAAAAAAACACCAGACACAGTGATGCATGCCTGTAATCTCAGTGACTGAAGCAAGAGAATTGAATTCAAAACCAGTCTCAGTAATTTAGTGAGACCCTAAGCAACTTAGCAAGATTCTTGTCTCAAAATAAAAAAAGGTTTGGGGATGTGACTCAGTGATTAAGTACCCCTGGATTCAGTCCCTGGTACCCACAGCTTTCATTTAAAAATAATTTTGGGCTTAAAGTTGCAAAAATAGAGCCGGACATGATGGTGCACACCTGTAATCCCAGTGGCTCAGGAGGCTGAAGCAGGAGGATCACAAGTTCAAAGTCAGCCTGAGTAACTTAGTGAGACCCTAGGTAACTTAGTGCGATCCTGTCTCTAAATAAAATATAAAAAGATCTGGGGATGTGGCTCAGTGATTAAGGTTCATTCCCTGGTATCCCTCCCCCACAAAAAAGAAGTTGTAAAAGTAAAGAATTCAAACTGCTTCACACATCATACAGTTCACTCGTTTTAAATGTATAATTCGTTAGTTTTTAGTATATTCACAGAGTTGTATAACTATAGCCACAATCTAAGTATAGAACATTTTTGTCACCTCAGAAAGAAACCCCTGGTCATTAACTGTCACTCCCCATTCCTCTCTCTGCTTTCTCCCCAGCCCCAGGCAACCACCAGTCTACTTTGTTTATTTCTAGATTTACTTATTCTGGGCATTTCATATAGTTTTCTACCTTCTTTGTATCTGATGGACATATTCTATGTAGACGACAGGGCTATAGTGCCTCCATTTAAAACCTGGATCTCCCTCTTATAAGTGTCCGCCTGTCTATTTAACATTTAATTTGTCTCTGCCTTGGTTTCCTAATTTGTAAAGTAGGAGATAATAATATGTGTATAGAGGGTTGTGAATACAAATGCATTAACTTGAAAGCACTTAAGGCTGTTTCTGACCCCAATAAATAGCAGTCTTAACTATTGTGCTAGGATCTGTCATGCTTCTAACTGATTCATTTTGTAGTCTTCCATATTGGTGTTTATTGTTTATGTTGTTAACAGTTAACTTTTCAAGTATGTATATAAAAATTATTCAGATCATTTTTCATGTTGTGTCCTAAATCCTGAGTTTAGAATTTAGTCATTGTAAACTATGTTCTGTCACGAAGACTTAGTTGGTGAAGAGAATTGCAACATTTGGTAGTGTAATTATGCATCCTCATTTGGCACCTTGGTGAATTTATTTGAATGAGAGATGATGCACCCATCTGATTTAGTAAAAGTCAGAGTAAATCTAGGGCATTGGTTTTTGAAAACCAGTGTTTTATTTTTCATTAAAGTGAATTTGTTTCCTGATAAGTTGCTTTTGAAACTAATTAAAAAAAAAAATAACATTTATTTCTCAGACTTCCCCAGATCAAAGAGAAGGTGCATTCTTATAAGAAAAATCTCACCGTGCCCAAAATGTAGCCATCACCACCACCTCCGTACCTGAGAAAACTGCTGATAATTTAAGTGATCTGCCAGATAGTTCAATGAAACTTGAGAAAAACCTCTTGAAAATAGTAATTCATTGTCAAAATAATTTTCAACATAAATATGAATTGAATTCAGATTAGAATTTGTGAGAGGGATTGTGAAATACCAGACAAAAATTTGAAGTCACTGGGTTCGGAATCAGGAGATCTAGGATCAGGACTTGGTACCACTCTGCTGAACGACCTAGGGCTAAGCCACCTAATGTTCTCTGACATTTTTCCTCATGTGTAAAATGAGACAGTTGAATTGGAATAGATGATCTCTTGGGGCTTATCCAGAGGAAAATTAATTTGTTTATTTCTTATGATTAGTAACAAGATACTACGAACTGCTGATCAATTCTCTGTGCATTAGTAAGAAAAGGATATGGAAGAGAAATACCTAAATGTGTATTTTTGCTGTACTTTTCATTGCTCCGTGTTTATTGCCATAGCCTTTCTAGTTTCACAGTGTTGTATGATTTGTATTCTTAAATATATGCCACCATGTGTATTCTCTCTTTTTCAGGCAGCTTTGTTTTTAGTTACTGATGCTCTAGCTGGGTAGTGGAGTACAGGACTAAACTACCTTCCTTCTTTGGTGGTGGAAGTAGAAGTTGGCACCTTCTGTGTTCCATTGTGTTTGAAGCCTTTCTTCGAGTAGCTGCATTTCTTAAAAATTACCTATGAAGTATTTGCCTGTATATAAATGATTTTTGTTACATTTTGATTTTAAATTTGGATTTGTAGTTTTATGGGGGAAAATCATTGACACTTAATACACAGTAACTTTTCACTTAAAGTTGTGAATGTTTACTTTAAAGATCTATTCTGCTTGTAATTGGGAGGTTTTATATTTCATACTTTCTGACACTGGTTTTCACTTGTAGTCCACTAAAACTAAAGAGGTATGCGAAGTTATTGTAAGGGGTCAGTCATCCAAACGAATCCTCAAGTACAGACTAAATAAATAATAGGTCTTGGGTGTTAATGCATTGATATTTTTCACATGTGATTTAAAAAGTTTTATTTAAAAGTACTTATTGGATTTATTAAAATCTGTCATATTTTCTTTTATGATATTAACGATGCAGTTACTATTATATGAAGATCCAGGAAAACCTTAAAACTTTCCAGAGTCACATACATGAAGCTTAAAAACATTTTTTTCTAAAACTATGTCAAGAAGTTTGTAAAGTGATCAGAAGGACCACTGATATCATATATTTACTTAGCTATTTGCACGTGTTAAGGAGTTTCTGTTTTAAGTACCAAAAACGTAAGAGAATTTAAGCAACCTTTGCTTTGTCACATAATAAAACCCACATTATCTTTTTAACAGAAAGTCTCAAGATAAAAACAATAAACATTCAGAAAAGCTCTCAAGAGTTGGTTGACCCTATCTAGACATGCTAAGTTATAAAGAAAAGATAGTAACTCCATTTATGTTAAGATGGTTAGTTTTGTTGACACTATTGGCATTTCGCTCAAAATAAGATATAAACTGTAGAAACTAAATTCAGTTACTGTCAAAAGTAACACCCAATATATTATCATTTTGCGAATAAGAAAATGAAATTTGTTGGGAATTTGAATAGTAGAGAAACGAGATGCTAGATGGTACCACTACCATGAGAGTGTTTCTGACCATTAAAGGAGCATGTTCCATGACAGCTTAAATTGATTGATGATTTCCCAGTTTCTGGATTAACTTTGAGCAGGTTCATGTGATATTCTCAGTTACTTTCCCTGTATTCTGTTTGGAGGGGAAGAGGTGTGGTTAAATTCAGCGATGTTGCTCACAGTCAGGGAAGAAAATACTGTGGTCTTTTGATGAGGAGCCAACATTTGTCAAAATCCCACGGAGCCAGTCTTCAGATCCAGGGTTCTAATTGGCTAAAGACTTTCTTCAAAATTCTTTTACTTCCTTGCATTTTCAAAGGATAGGAAATACTGTCACACTAACATTTATGCATTTCTGTATAAAATGCTTAGAAATGATATGAGATGGGTATTGTACATTTGTAATGATAATTCTCTGATTAAGGTCAAAATGTCATGGAAAAATGGAAAAACTTAAGCAGGAGAAAAGAGTTTATTTTTAGCAATTTGGAATGTTCCATTTAAAAGCAGTTAAACTGGCTAGAGCTGTGGATGGGGGAGGGGTTCTGGAGTGGTTTAAAGGCCATCGCTATTATGGTGAGTGCCTGACATTTTGTTTTGAAGTGTGTCTGCCTGTGTATTTTAGAACCAGAAAAATTTCTTGGAAAACTGCCTTTTCTACTGTGCACCTAGATAATTTTTTTTTTATTCCAAATCTAGAATTAAGATTTTAATTTTTTATTAATTGCCAGGTCTGTCAATCTTTCAGACATTTTGCTTCTGTGATTATTCATTCAAGATTTAAGCAGAAGAAAAACCTCATCAATTAGTTTTGATCTTTTAGGTCCATAAATTGAAAGGGAAAGTTAGAATCATTTAAATTTGCATATAAGATTTTTCTAAATTAAACTATCAATGTTTAGTAAATATAAAAAATAAGCATTCTGCTAAATTAACCTACTCTGTATGTATTTTCTTAGCTGTTGATTGCTTATGGTTCAAGAGGGCAGCTGGGTGAGGTTTCTTAACTCTTTGAGGTTGATTTGGCATATTTAATTACCCCTTAAGTGGATCACTCTTAAGGGCTTAACAATGTCAGTATAATATTGATGGATAAATAATGAACACCAATGCATTCCAATGTATGATATAGAATAATCCACAAAACTTGATTTATGAAAGTGGTGACATTCACCAAAGCAAGTCTGAGACTTATATTTGAAAAATGAGGTCTGCAAACTCTTTTTAAAGTCTTAAAATGACTTTTGGCTTAAAAAAACCCACATTTTAAAATGTTCAACATCATTAGCATTACGGAACTACAAATCAAAATTAAACAGATTTTATCTCACACCAGTCAGAATGGCAGTCATCAAGAATATAAATAATAATAAATGCTGGAGAGGATGTGGAAAAACAGGAACAGTTTTACATTATTGGTGGATTTGTAAATTAGTACAACCACTATCGAAATCAGCCTGGAGATTCCTCAAAGACTAGAAATGAAATCATCACATGACCCAGCTATACCACTCCTCAGTATTTATCTCATACTACAGTGATACATGCATGCCCATGTTTATAGTGGCACAATTCATAATAGCCAAATTATGGAACCAGTCTAGGTGTCCATCAGTGGATAAATGAATAACGAAAACGTGGTATATATACACAATGGTGTTTTATTCAGTCATAAAGAAAGATGAAGTTAGATCATTTTACAAGAAAATGGGTGGAACTATTATGTTAAATGAAATAAGTCAAACTCAGAAGGTTAAGTAAGGGTCATTATATTTTCTTTTGTTATGTGGAAACTAGAGAGAAAAAGGAAAAGAAAGTTGGGGGAGGATCTCATGAAAATCAAAGGGAGTAGAGGAAAGGGTCCAAGGGGCTAGAGACAGGGAGGGGGAAAGTGCTGGGAGGTGGTATTGGCCAAATTATGTTGTTAAATTGTGTATTGTGTGCATGTATGAATATGTAACAACAAATCCCATCTGTATGTACAACTGTAATACACCAATAAAAATTGTGGGGAAAAGAGGAAAAACATCTCACATTCTTGAAAAAACCCAAACAAACCAAATTAGTATATATCTGTTCAGACTCTGTCTATGGATATACATATGTATGTGCATATTATTTTTACAGAAATAAAGATTGTGCTTTTCCCTACAGTCAGGCTATCACTGAATATTCTTGGTCCTGTTAATTTTTACTAATTGGATGGATCAGAAAGTTGTATCTAATTTTTATTATAAAACTTAAAAAAGTTCTTGTTTAAAAAAAGAACAAATAATTTGAACAGATAACTATTAGGAGCAGGAACATTCTCTCTTCTGAATAATTGATCATCATTATTGCTGAGGTTGAGAAACCTTGTGCTATAGTTTGGATCTTAAGTGTCCCCCAGAGGTCCATGTGTGAAAGCTTGTTCCCTAAAGTGGTGCTACTGTGAGGTGGGGCCTAGTGGGAGGTCTTTAGGTCATTGGGGGCATGCTCTGGATGGGGAGAATGGGACCCCAGTCTCTTCCTCTTCCTCTCTTTTCACTTCCCAGCCATGAGGTGTGTGCTTTTGCTTCACTACTACTTCTGCTATGATGTGCAGGCCCAGAGCAGTGGGGCTGATGATTATGGACTAAAACCTCCAAAAGGGTATGCCAGAACAAACATTTTCTCTTCATAAGTTAATTATCTCAGGAATTTGTTATAGGGATAGAAAGCTGACATTCTGAGTGCTATACCAGCGAGTTGTCTTTTTTCTTAAACTATTTCTTCCCCATTTTTTGTGACTACATGGCAGACTGACTTTTAGAGTGGCTGACTAACGTGGTTACTTTTGAAGACTGTGTTGTAATTTCTAGTTTGAAAAAATGTATTGCTCAGAGATTGAGACTGGAAATTGAGACTGGCAGGTCGTTAGGTAAATCTTGACTAAGCGAAGCCTGGTTTCTTCTCTGAGTTGTTTAAAGAATCAGCTTCTGAGTTTTGGTAAGCCTTTTTGGTAATTTTTGGGCTAGAAGGTTGGCTATCATTACTTTGATGGTATACCTTTCCACTCAAATGCAGAAGTAAAAAAAATCATTTAGCTCAACCCCTAAACCAAAATCAAACAAAATACCCCAAAATGAAAGTAAGATACTGGTGAGCAAGGTGAGCCTAAAGTTAACTATTGTTATACCACATTTCATGTTTGTACTTTTTTTTTTTTTGGGTGCTGGGGATCGAACTCAGGGCCTTGTGCTTATAAGGCAAGCACTCTACCGACTGAGCTATCTCCCCAGCCCCTCATGTTTGTACTTGACCTAGGTTAGCATAAGAGAGACCTAACTGGTATGACTGTCCTGAGTGCATTTCCAGTGAAGAGGCTGGGAGAGTTCAAAAGAATGTTTTGAGTCATCAGATCCTTTTAAAATGCCAGATTCTTTCCATGGGGTTAATTTAAACCTGTTATGACCCTTTAAAAAGTCTTCACAAGAAGCCTCAGAGCTATAATAACATGGAATGCTGTTTGTTTAGTAGAAGTCTTTCAAAGGGCACATTTATATTTGACCACATTTCTTATATTATCAACCATAATGTATGAAAGAAACAGGAATTTTTGGGTTCTTCACTGGAAAGAACAGCCACTTGGAGCAGAGATTCTTATGAAGTTCTTTTTCTTTTGAATAAGAAGTACACTGTTCTATTGGAAAATAAGATAGACTATTCTTCCTTTCCCAAGACAATTTAGATTTAGGTTAACATATGAAGTGTATATGAGGGGTGTAAAACTTTAGTGCTGTATTTACTTAAGATACACCTGTAATTCTTGTTCAGAGATATTAAACTAAGTTATGTTATTGAAGAAAAAAGAGTCATTGAGTTTCTTTTATGATCATAGAGGAGAAAGTTTCTGGGTTACCCAGACCCAAAGGAATGTAAGTTTTCCCTTTTGTGTTCTGTTGTCTTTCTTTGTTCCCTTTGTTTCTTTCATTGTCTTAGTTTCATGCTCTCTACTAATACACATTAATGTGATACAAACCCAAAATGTGAGCCACATATATAATTCAAATTTTTTAGGAGCCAGGTTTAAAAAAACAAAAAAGGAAACTGATGAAATTAGTTTTAATAATATACTTTGTTTAATTCAATAGATCTAAAATATGGTTGGTTGGTTCCAGTTCTTCTGCAGATACCAAAATCATTAGATGCTCAAGTCCCTTAAATAAGATGGTATAGTATTTGCATATGACCTATTAAACTCCCACATACTTGAAATCATCTCTAAATTACTTGTCAGTGCAGTGTAAATGCTATGTACATAGTTGATATACTCAATCTTTTAGGCAATAACAATGAGGAAAAAAGTCTGTACATGCTCACCACAGACACAATTTTCTTTTTCCAAAATGTTTGTGGTTCAAGGTCCTTAAATCCATGGATACTAATAAACCTGTGTGTATGAAGGGCTGATTGTATTACCTTTTTAACATGTAACTAATACAAAAATGAGTGATTTTACATTCTTGTTTAATATTATCTCTTTGAAATCTTATGTGTATTTTAGAGTCATAGCACATACAGTTATAGGTTATATTCAAGTGCTCAGTAGTTGCATGTGGACCAGCAGTTGCCATATTGGATAGCACAATTTTAGTTTATTTCCCCTCTGAAAGAATTTTATACTTACTAGTTAAGACTCTTAGGCAAAGGTTTTCATATGTTAGCACATACAGTGTTAAGAAAAATACATATATTTGTATGTGATAACCTCAATTGTTTGCAACAATATCTCATGTTTTAGTGTTGTAGTGATGGCATAAACTGGTATGGACTTTATTCATTTTATTTTATTATTATTATTTTTATTACCCTGGTTTATGTAATTTTTTAATTAAAATTTGTTTATTTTTACAGACTGCATTTTGATTCATTGTACACAAATGGGGCACAACTTTTCATTTCTATGGTAGTACAAAATGTAGATTTAACCATTCATGTAACCATAAATATACGTAGGGTAATACTGTTTCATTCTACTCTCTTTCCATCCCCCACCCCCTGCCACCCCATTTTCATTTTATTTGTAGCTGTGCATGTTCCAATTTTGCAGTGACCTGTTCTTTGAAAACAGGTTTTGTAGATGAATAAAGCATCACCCAGAGAAAAGGAAAATAACTTTTAGTTGAATTAAATTGATAAATACTCTGATAGAAACATTCAGAACCTCAGTGTCATCAAGAAGTTTGTTCATCAGTGAAATAAAGAAGTTGGGTATTTGGTGAACAGCATTGAGTGTGATGCTACATAAATTTTTGAAGGAAGAAATGGGCTTTCATTAATGACTTTATAAATTGAAGATAGGACTAAGTTGGATTTAAACTTCAGTAAATGAAACTTGGAGTTTTGGGACAAAGATGTTTTATATTGAGTGAGGTATGTGAGAGTTAGTGACACTTGAATGATGAATCAATGTGTTTTTTTCCTTCCATTTTTTTAAATTGATGCATTGTATTTGTATATAATGATGGGATTGGTTGTTACGTATTAGTATGTGTATACAACATAACAATATAATTTGGCCAGTATCTCTGAATTAATATTTTATGCTCATTTTTTTTTTTTATCTTCCAAATGTTGTTTGGTGGGCTTGTATTACTTTTTAAATCAGAAATAAACTCTCAAGGAATTAAAGGAAGGAATTCTAAATGAAAGAAAAAATTTAGATCCCCAAACCACTAATAGTACACAAAAGTGAAGAGGTTTGAAGACCTAAATTATAATTCTGCTTCTGTCATTAACCATCTGTGTGATTTGGGGTAAGTTTGTTAATATGTACCAGTTTCTTTTGATTCATTTGCAAAACCAGAAGTTAAAGTTAATTAGATTCTTTAGATCTTTTTGGCTGCCTTTTGGGCAGGTTTTCATTTTTTTTTTTTTTTTTTATAAGAAATGAAAGGGGTTAGAAACTTTGCTTCTCACAGGGCCTGGGTACAGGTGTGGCTTTATGGGCAGCTGTATTTAAAATAAATTACTAGTTATAGAAATGTGGGTTTGAGACAGTTTATCTCTGTTTATATTATATGCCAGTATCACAGATACTGTAGGGACATAGATATAATTAATTTAATTCTCAAAGGTCATACCTTATTGCAGTGTGGGTCAAATTAAGTGCTATAAGAGAGGTGTGAGTGAGGGACCCAACAGCAGAAAGGAAGGGAGAAATCACATTAGGCTTAGGTATCAGCTAGGAAGGTCTTTAAAGAAAAAGCAGCATTTGAGGGGGCATCTATGTATGTGAGTGGAGAGGGATGAGGAAGGGAAGAGCATCTGATACCACCAGACTAGGGGAATGAAGGCTTGCATGGGGTGTGTTTGAGAAAGGTTCTTGCTGAATTGCCCAGGCTGGCCTAGAACTCAGGACTCCAGTGATCCTTCTGCCTTAGCTTCTGGAGTGCTGGTACTACAGGTACATGTCACTGCACCCAGCTTATTGCACGAGCTTTTAACCTAACCATGCTAACCCCAGTTTGATTAGGGTATGGGTTTATATGGGACAGCAGGGAAGGAGGGACCAAGAAAGCAAGAATGGGATAGGAAAGGAAATGGGAAGGGAGGGATAGTGGAGTACTGTTCATCTCATGTGTTTTGCAGCTTTATATTATGGTGTAATCCTAATAATGCTGTTAATAAACACTTGTAGTAGTTTTATATCTAGTATGTGTATAATTTAGTACACATCACACAGTAAGAATGCTGGTATACGTACCTAATAGATATTTGTTTATAGAATGTGTGAGAGAGAGAGAAAGAGAAAGTAGGGGGGTGAGGAGAAGGGAGAACAGAAAGGAAAGAGGTGGTTTGAGAGGGAGGAGCTAGAACTAAAGGTAATTAGGGTACACCTTTTAGAGGAGATGCCTTTAGGGGGTTTATCTGTCACATATTTGTCATGTTTGTATGGTTACACAGACAATAAGAAATTAATTCTTATACATTATCTGTAGACTTTTTTCCTTGAATAAAAAGAAAGCATGGAAGAGGCTACTCACATTTCATAGTTGACCTTGTTGCCAGTATGCTTTGATTTGAACAGCAGCACTACCAGCTTACTTGTGAATCTGAGAGATATTAGGCCAAAATTGTACAAAAGAAATTGTTGCGTCAGTGGATAGAACATTTACTTTTGTAAAAACAAGAAAGGTGGAGAAGCTAAAGAAATCACTGTTGAGTTTGGATATAATAATTGCTTCAGGGGAAAGATTTCTTTCTTTCTTTCTTTTTTTTTTTTAAGTAAGGAGTTCCTTACCTTAAAAAGGCATTGTTCCTTAATATTGGAATATTGTCGAAGTGTATCCTCTGAGAGAAGGTGAGTAAGCTTGCCAAATTTGCTGTGGGCAATTCTTTTTTTCTGCTTAGTCTTACTATGAATTTTAAAAAAAAATCATTGGTGTACATGTGTTCATTGTAGATTATTGAAATATTAGGTCATAAAAATTAAACTTTGTGGTGCTGATTCAGTTGTTTTTAAACCTCTCTGTATCTTTAATAGCCTGAGAAAACTGTGAAGGACTTCAAAAATATACTTGGCCTAGCTTTAGAATTTGTGTTTGACCTTCTTGATCTTTTGAGTAAGTTCTGAATATTTCTTTTTGGTTTGAATTATAATATTATGTCTATGGTACTGAAAATGATTTGTATAGCCTTATGCTTGCCATCGTCTCATTCTTCAGGAGCTGCTTTTAATGGAATCAGTGCATGCTTAAGACAGATGAAAAAATATTAATAGTAGTGTTAATGTAGACCAGTTCTTTCTGAAAAGGGAATGGTTAGAATTCCTTGGTACTCTTTATACTCAATCCTGGTTGTCAGGGGAGGGTTATCATCCATTTGGGCACGTTCATTTTCCCCTCTTAGATGCTTAAGTCTATGTCTCTAAGGCTCGAATTTTCTCCAGTCCAGATTTGCTTTTCTAGCTATTGACTGGCACTTCAAATTTAGCATGGCAAATTTCTCCAGGATCTCTTCTTTTGTGATTTTCCACTTTGGGTAAAGGTGCCACCCTTTTTTGTGGTCTGAGCTCCATCTCTCTGGTCCTGAGTCTTTCTGCTGAGCCTTCAATGACTTTTTGAACCTCTCCTGCCTTGTTCTCCCACCACTGCTGTACTGCCTTTCATTTTTCCTATTGCTGGAGCCCCCAGTGGGACTCTGCCTCCAGGTTGGCCCCATTGGAGCCACCTTTCACAGAGCTGCCTCATGAGCTGATAGAATGTCTGTGGTCTTCCACTATAGAAAATGAAAACCCCTTTGACTGCCCCTGCCTTCCTCTCTGTGGCTTCCTATATCCATTTACAAATTTGCTAGACTAACTGCCAGGAGCTGTCTGGGTTGAATGCATTCATCTCATACTCCTCTCTGCTCTCACAAGGCTGATTTCTGCCCTGGAGAGCCTGTCTTCCTCTTATGCTTCTGGCCAACTTCTTTGGCTCTCCCAACACTTGGCTCAGATATATATAAGACGTGGAATTGTTTCCTCCTCAACATTCCCATTAGCTTTAATCTCCTATGGTACTTAATGCTTTGGTGCTATAATTAGGTAAATGTCTGCTTTTTCCATAAATCTATGAAGTTATTTTATTTCAAATTGTGAGCTTGCCCCTCCCTGTTTCCTTTCCTTATTCTCTTTTTTCTATTGCTCTTGTCTTCTTTCAACATACCGTATAAAGTTCTTCTTGATAATATTTATTATCTGTACCCTGTTATAACACAACATTGAGGGCAGAGCTCTTCATCTCCTTGTCTGTTGCTATAATATTATTGCCTATTACTGTGTGTCACACTTAGAAAATACACACAAATATTTGTGGAAGAAATATGTTCTTGTATGTCCAGATTCCCACTCCCATTAGCCATTGGTAAATTGAACTGATGGTGAGCAGTTTGTTCTGTTAGACTTTCTAGGTGATGTCTGTCTGTGCTCTTGTTTGGTACTTAGAGGTACATTTAATTAACTACTTTAAAGGATTTTTATACATTAAAACATTTCTCCTTTTGTACAAGTCTGAGGTACTATTAGTTTCATATGTCTTACTTTGAGATGTTTCATGCCTACTCATATTACCTCTCTTTATTCTATAAGCTGAAACTCAACAACTAAATAATTTAGACAATTTTTCCTTAAAGCTCCTGCTTTCAGAATACCATCCACATGGAGTCCAAAATCACATGTGCCCCATGGCAGCATTTTTCAAGGATTTTTGCTTGTATAAGCTAGGAACAATTTTGTGTTTTGTATTGATTCTGATTTTTTTCACATAGCATGTTGCATAGCTTGTCATTTCCAGTATATTATAAAAATCAGTATTTAAGGATCATACTGTTTTATTCATAAATATGTAGCCAGTGGAATTTGTTACCATCATTATCTTCTAAAAAATGAAAAAAAGCTCTTTAGTCCTTTCTTGTTGGAAGTTATATTTCTGTTCGACTCTGCAAAATTTTATCAGAATAAAAAACATATTTTAGACTTGAAAGTCTTACTGATAAACCTTTTTATACTTTCTCATAAAAATCAATTGAGGCTTAAAAAAATATGAAAATGTCTTGTGACCATAAGGCTCTAAATGTTAATTCAGTCCAGAAGTAACAGAACTTATTGGTATTCCCATATAAATAAACCAAATAAAGTTATTACATATTTTGATAAATGTTAAAAATAGAAATTGAGAATTTATTAGAAATACATCTGTTAATGAGGTAAACAAGTCTCCGCTTCTTTTTTAAAAAATAAACTTTTAGTATCTGGATGAATTTTGATTTTTGCCAGACTGAGGATTCTAGTTCATATTTTTGCTTTTTTCTTCTGTCTTTAAAAATCACTCACAAATTCTATTTATATAAATAAAAGATGGGCATAGTCAGAATTCTGTAATTGTAGTGTCATTAAATTCTTCAGATTGTTTGAGGTACATGTCAAAAAATCAAATCTATCACCAAATACTATTTTTGATGTCAGCTGACTAGACTCTTTCAAAAGCAATGAAACTGCCAGAGTTGAAAAAAGAATTTGCTTTCAAATTGTTGGTTACTCATTTTCTTGATAGGGCATCAGGATCTCAGTTAGCCCTTTGATGAGAGCAAAGGAAGTAAGCTGTGCTAAGGTTGGGGATCAGTGACTGGTGTGTCTCTCCCCTTCATGAAGTGGTAAAGGAGATTTTAAAAGGGAAACTGGAAAAGGAGTCTCTAAGCTCAGTCTCCAACAAGATTTCAGGCAGTTGGGTTTTAAGAAGGAATACATAAGGAAATTAAAACTTTGGAAATGGATTTTCATAAAATGATGTATGGTGAAAGATTGGCAAAGGCTGTTGAAGCTGAGTGGTGGGTATGTTGGGTTATACTTTGTACTTTTGAGTGTATTTAAATATTTGTATAATAAAAAGTAAAATGAAACAAAGCAACAATTCTGTGGAAAGTGTTACTCTGAGCATTCCAGTTTGAGGACCGTTTTCTTTGATACCACTAATACTATTAGTCATAGTGCCCTGTTATATTTAAATGAATTAATATTTTTAAATTTTCTAATTTGATAAATATGGATAGATTTACTCCACATTAAAGCTCTTTGGAGTCCTTAATAATATTGAATAATAAAGGACCCTGAGAACAAAAGGTTGAAAATTGTTGCCCTAGAATTTCCTGGTTTTTTAGTTACATGTTAATTTAGTTTCTTTAATTTTTAAAAATTTAACAGAGGACATTAAACATTTAACGTGTTTTTTTTGCTTACTTAAGTATCATATGCCATAATTTAAGACAATATTCTGGCTTTTGTGATAATATAGAACTAGCCTCGAAATTTTTTTGTCAGAGCTCAGTAAAGAACTTTACCTTTTTTTTTTTTTAAATAATTTTTTAGTTGTTGATGGACCTTTATTTTATTCATTTATTTATATGTAGTGCTGAGAATTGAAACCAGTGCTTCATACATGCAAGGCAAGTGCTCTACCACTGAGCCACAACCCCACCCAGCCCCACCTTTGGTCTTCTTGAATACTTGATGTATACTTCGCTTTGCTATTTTCAACTTCACTTGGAGAATTGCAGAAATGATGTACGATTATCTTGTGAAAGAATTAATGGTGCTTGGAAATGGCTTTGAGTAATTTTATGTTAGATTTTGAAAGGGTATCTGGACAAGGAGGTCTTCAACTCAGTCTCAGACAAGATTTCAGGCTGATGGGTTTTACGAAGAAATATGGGGGGGTGGAGTTGTGGCTCAGTGATAGAGCATTTGCTTGGCATGTGTGAGACCCTGGGTTCAAGTCTCAGCACCAAATAAATAAAATAAAGGTCCACTGACAACTAAAAAAAATATAAAAAAAAAACAAAACCACCTTTGGAAATGGATTTCCTTAAAATGATCTATGGTGAAAGATCTATGGCAAGGGCTGTTGAAGCTGTTAGGTAATTTTTAAGTTTTGAACACCACCACTGAACTGCTGTAGTTTGGATCTGGAGTGACCCCCAAAAGCCTGTGTGTTTAAGGCTTGGTTGCCAGCCTGTGATGCTGTTAAGAGGTGGAAGAACCTTTAGGAAGTAGAGCCTAGTGGAAGTAAGTTAGGCCCTTGGGGTTGTGCCATTGAAGGAGATTCTGGGATCCTGATCTTTCCTCTCTTTTCTCTTTTATTCCTGGTAGCCATGAAGTGAACAGAGCTCTCCCATGAGCTGCTGCCATGATAGACTATGCCACCAATTCTGGATGTATTTTTTTCAAGCCCTAGACTTTAAGTGGGTACTGTAATTGTATTCTTCCTAACCAATAGATTGAAACTTACTTTTCTTCATGAATTTTTATATACATTTGTATACAACTCAGATCCCATTTAATTAATATACTTCATTTTACCTGGAAAATAGAAGATTGCATAAAAGTAGAACTTTCCTGGAAAATCTAGAATGGTATTTTTTAATTTTTTTTTTTATATTTGCAGTAAAGAATTTGTTTTACATCCTGACTGCAGTACACGCATCATATATATAAATGCAAAAGTACACATGCAACCAATATAAAAATTAAATGATGCACTGGGTGTGTGGCTCAGTGTAGAGTACTTGCCTAGCGTGTACAAGGCCCTTGTTTCAATCCCTAGGAACACACACACACACACACACACACGCACAATTAAATGAAACAGACCTTTTTCAATTGGATCCTGTATTGCATTAGATGAGATACTCTATGTAGCTTCCTTATGTTTATACTTTTCTTTGAAAGAGCCTGCCTTAAAATTAATCTTTGAATTTATTTGGAAGTTAACTTTTATAGGTAATATGTCTAACTTCTCTTTCCCTCTTTTTCCTTACTCCCTCTTCCTCTCCCCTTTTCATCTCCTTTCTCTGCCACTGCTTTGCCATGTTTTGTTTCCCTCCCTCTCCTCTCTTTTCCTTTCTTTCTCTCTTTCTTCCTTTCTCCCCTCTTTTCTTCCCTTCCTCCTCAAAAGTGAATCAGTAAGATGATAGAAGACATTTTAATACAAAGATTAAAGTAAACCTTTGGCAGGCATCATTTAACTTGATATTCTTTCTTAAAGTTTTGACTTTCTTTTTTATTCTGGAGGTGTTGTCTGTAGATCTGTTTTCTTTTCTCTGCTTTCCTTATTTTTTCAGTGTTTTCTTTTTTTAATGATTGTTGTGAAGATGGAATAATATTGGTAAAAATTACTAGCATTTATTGAGTGATTCTCATGTGCCAGACATGGTTTAAGCACTTTATTTGAACTAGCCCATTTCATCTGCACATGATAAAGAAAGAACAGGGTTTCTGGTGCAGGGTTTTTCACTGTTGTGACCCTGGGTAAAATACTTCGTCTCTACATGTCTTGGTTTCTCAATTTAAGTGTGATGCCATGCGATAATTTCCGTAAGGCGAATAGAACATTGTCTGGCACACTATAAAGATTCAGTATATGTCAGCTGCTATTATTTTATTTTTTACCATTAAAGCAGATTGGCATTTCCTGACACGTACTGAGTACTCAGTGAGTGGTAGTTGTTTGCATTATTAATATTATTATATTTTATGTTTGCTTTTGAGTGATATAGTGAGTTTGGCCGAGGTAAATGTGAAATAGTATTCTTGTTTGTTTTCTTAATTTTTCAATGAAAAAAATTTTTAATGAAATGATGCATAAGCTGATACTTCATGTCTGTGATCGTCATATTTAATAGATATTGTGGCCTTCATAAAGAATAAGAATATTCCTGAGAATAGCCCATTATTTAAATGGGATTGGGGAGATTTAGTCCTTGTAAATAACCATTTCAAAATGCAGATGTATTGGATGTGCTCGTGTGTGTGTGTGTGTGTGTGTGTGTGTGTGTGTGTGTTTTAAAGTCATAGAACAAAAGACTAATACTCTATGGTCCAAATGATTCATCCTATTCTCATTTTCAGTTATTAGTGGACACTTGTCAAAGAGAATAAAGCAGCTTTATATTTTGTTACATTTGTGTTAAATATATGATCTTATTCATGATATCCTGAAAAATACTTTGTAGATTGACTACTCCTTTTTTTTTTTTTTTTTTTTTTTTTTTGGGTGCTGGGGATCGAATCCATGGCCTTGTGCTTGCAAGGCAAGCACTCTACTGACTGAGCTATCTCCCCAGCCCTGACTACTCCTTGTTAATGGGTTTGGAAGCACTTGAAATTCTTTTTCTTTGGATGGGGCGGGTACTGGGGATCGAACTCAGGTGCACTTGACCACTGAGCCACATCCCTATATTTTATTTAGAGACAGGGTCTCACTGAGTTGCTTAGCACCAAACTTTTGCTGAGACTGGCTTTGAATTCGAGATCCTCCTGCCTCAGCCTCCCAAGCCACTGGAATTACAAGTGTGCATGAAAGCACTTGAAATTCTTAGAAAGGATGGGAGCACAGTGTCTTATAATGATTTCTATGCCAGCAGTCTGGGTTCTGTGTGTTCATTAAGATAAAGTCTAGCAACATAATTAATGAATTGTAACATACCAATGTAGTAGAGCATCCAGTGCTTCTGAACTGATAATCATTTAATGATGAATGTAAATATTGAGTAAATAGTTGAGTGTGACTTAGAAGTCAAGAGTTTGGTATGTGGTATGTGAACCAATTTCAGCAGGGATCCCTAATTAAGGGATATATTAATAAAAACTTCAGTGGAAGAAGCACTTGTAATGTACAAGATATAGACTTGAATATGGTCCTGGTTACTTATACCGTGTATAATTTTGAACAAATCATGAATCTTTGGTGTAATCGACACTCCTCATTGCAAATGAGCGAGCCTTGTTCACAAAGTTGTTTGGATCAGTGAATGAAATAATACACTTTGAGGATGCTTGAAAAATTTTTGGGTACTACACAAATGTAAATTAGCATTCTTTCTGCTTTCAAACGCAGGGGCATTGTTTGGAGAGTGTTCTGACACCAGTATGTTTATGGCTTTAATTTTTTTGCTATTTTGTTTAGGTTCATCAATGCCAGTATAAGCCTCTTTTTTTTTTTTTAAACCACTAATTGTAATGAAGAATATATATATTTAAGTCTGGATATATGGACATATGCATATGGCAGCAGTGCTATAGTTAAGCATTTGTCAGAGTTTCCACTTTGAACTTTGTTTTGGCTGTGTTTTAAATTTTAGCTTGACTTTCTTGTGGGATAAAATAATAGGGCCTGAATGTTTTTAGATGGAAACTTTTTTCTCTCTTTAGTAAGTAATGAATGTGTGCTATTAAAAAAAAGTTTCATTTGATAGCATTTTATCACAAAAGGTTTAAAAATAAGTTTACAGGTAATTTTATTTCTTTATATCATTAAGTGTATTAAACGTTGTGACTCCATGGGCTGGGGTTGTGGCTCAGTGGTAGAGCACTTGCCTAGGACGTGAGAGGCATTGGGTTCAATCCTAAGCACCACATTAAAAAAATAAAAGTAAATAAAATAAAGGTAAATGTTGAAATTCCATATATATAAACACTTTTCTTTGTTATTATAGTTTTTCCTTCTAAAATTATCACTGTCTTCAATGTGTCATTCAAATTGAAAGATTACAAGTAATTTTTGTAAACTAATTTTGTGATATAAAGAACCAGAGTCATATTGAACATCTAAGTACCCATCTTAAGACCAAGTAAACTGCTTGTAACTTATAAGCTTCCTTAGACTTTCATCAGTAAATGTGTACATTGGTCTTTGTTTTACATATTAGTAAAGTGTGTTAGACACAGACTTAGAATACCTTCATGCCCACAGACTCTTCTAATGAATGCCATGTGGTACCAAGTGCTCTGGTTTTAGGTAACTTGTTGAATGACCTCCTGACTGAAGACTATCCAACCTCTAGTCAAAGCAGTAATCTGCCCCAACAGATTCCCCGACAGATGAAATTGTCGTGGTGGTCCAGTTAAAACCTTTCTCTAGGGAAGTTTGAATTTTGTCACAGAGTTGAAGACAGGAATAGAAGTTGAAAGACACAAGAAAATGAAGCAAAAAAAAAAAAAAAAAAAAAAAAAAAAAAAGTAATGTTGATGGGGAAGGTGATCATCCTTTATCATTGCTTCACTGAAATTACTCTCATTAGGGCCGATTCCAAATGAGTACTTGTCAACAGTGGGTGATACTTGTCTACATTCTCCTTGGGGAAACACTCTTTTTTTGCTTGGGTGACATTACCCAGGTTTTCTTCCTACCTCTGCTTTTTTTTTTTTGCATTCTCTTTGTTTGCACTTCCTTTGCTCAGTTTATGTTAGATTACTTCAGGGCTCCTGGCTCACTCTCTGCTCTTGTCACAGGCAGTTACATCCATCCCCTTGGCTTTAAGTTCATTCTACATACTGTTGGCTTCACTTTGACTCTTTTTTTTTTTTTTTTTTTTTTTTTAGCACTATGATTTACAAGTTTATATTTGCAAACCAGAGTAAACAAATCAGTCTTTTCCTCCAGTATTAACTGTTTAGTATTTTTCAAAGTAAACAGCCAGGCATGGTGTTGTGTACCTGTAGTTCCAGCCTTAGGTAGGAAATATGTTCGAAGCAAGACTTGGCAGGGCTGGGGATACATACAAAAGACCCAAATATTTCTCAAAGGTATAATTTACAGACCAATTTTAGTAGTCACATTGCTGTTAAAACACGGATTCCTGGACTCTAATCTGAATCATGCTTTTGGAAGGTGTGGCTTTAGGACTCTAGGCATTTTGTTCAAATGGTACAAGTCATTCTTATTCATAGATTATTTCAATCATCTCTTGACTTATCCATAGACTGAGTTTACTTATTCACCCCAAAATGGTAAGCACTGGTTGTACGTCAAACAATGTTATTGGCCAACTAGACATTGTCCCTAACCTCATGAGTTTACAGCTGTTTCTTTTTTTTTTTTTTTTTGTGGTGCTGGGGATCGAACCCAGGGCCTTGTGCTTGCAAGTCAAGCAAGTCAAGCACTCTACCGACTGAGCTATCTCCCCAGCCCTTACAGCTGTTTCTTAAGGACACTTTCAGGATACCTTTGGTTGTTGCTTAGCTACCACCCTATCCTTTCATTTTCTGAGACAAGGTCTTGCTGAATTCCCTAAGCCAGAGTCAAACTTGCCATCCTCTAGCTTCAGTCTCCCAAGTCACTAGGATCAGATACACACCACCACACCCAGCTAGTTTTAAAAGCTTTATGTAAACTGGGTGTGGTGGTACATGCCCGTATTCCCAGAAGCTTGGAAGGATAAGGCAGGAGAATCCCAAGTTCAAGACCAGCCTCAACAATCCAGCAAGACCCAGTTTCAAAAAATGTGTATATAGTACTGGGGATTTAACTATAGGGGCTCTACCATTGTGCTACATCCCCAACCCATACTTAATATTTTAAAATGACCACCCTCCTGCCTCAGCTTCCCAAATCAATGGAATTACAGGAGTGCACTACCATGCCTGACTCCCCACAAGTTTGTTTGAAGCTATTTATCATGACTTTCCAAATAAAGTCGTCGACTAGGGACTATGAACATGTCACTCCTTCCCCAACCCCAGTACTGGGGATCGAACCCATGAACACCAACACTGAGCTACATTCCCATTTTGTATTCAGGGTTTCACTAAATTGCTGAGAGCCCAGGCTTTGATTCTGGGTATCAAACCAAACATAGGGCCTCATACATGCCAAACTCCCAGCTGCTTCCTCAATTTCAGGGTGCCAACTTAAACTTATACAGGTGGAATTAACTCAACACTTACCATATACTTAAACCCTCCATGCTGCATACAGCTATGCAAATTAGTAAGACCTAGAATTGAATTCAAAAGAATTAAAACTTAAGGTTCCCCATGAAAACTGTGGTACCACATACTTGAATATGTAGTATAAACACAAAGCCTATAGATACAACATGCTATATGAATTATAATTCCCATTTTATTTTTTTCCAGAAGATAGCTTTTCTTCACTCATTAAGGACCCAGCTCCTTACATAGGCTTTGGTGGAGGTCGTGGGGCAGCACGAGCAGGTCTAAAACGGGGTGGGGGTGTTCGGTCCTTCCTGGCTTCACGAGATCGATTCCTGACCACCTTGCTGTGAATGGCACAACTCACACAGTAATGCAGCTTCACATAGAGCTTGGGAAGCACATAAGCGTTGAAAACACTTGCTTCGGAAATGTCCCTGACGGCTGCGGCCTCTACAATGTTTCGAATGATGACCTTCTTAATGGCCTTGTCCTTGGGCACACACCTAGCACAGTTCGTGCAACGAACAGGCTGCACATGGCTGCGGCCCTTTTTGGTACGACCATTATTCCTTCTTTTTTTGGTCATCTTGGAAGCGAGGACCCGAGAGAGCTCACTTTGACTCTTTAAGTGCTGTTTTTTTAATTTAAAGTTGTTGACTGAGCATTTCCATGTATATGTCTCCTAACCATCTCTAACAACATGCTCTTAGTGAAGCACCTGATGTCCTCTGCCAAGTGATTTCTTTCCTTTTACTTGATGGACAATCAACAGTGGTCTTTGATTCCTGACTCTCTTGCATCTTTTACTTCTGTACCCTTTCCTCAGAATACCTTTTATCAACAAGTATAATTGATTCACTTTAGTTATGTATCTCTACTTTGTCCACTTTGTTTTCAATCATTATCATGACTTTTACTATGGGCCTTCTATGTAGCAGTAGTCTCCTAACTGGTTTCCCTACTTTTTATCTTCCCACTTTTCATTTGTACAATACAGATCATATATTTCTGGTTTTACCTTAAAAAAACTTTCCTCCCTTGGGCTGGGGTTGTGGCTCAGTGGTAGAGCACTTGCCTGGCACATGTGAGGCACTGGGTTCGATCCTTGGCACCACATAAAAATAAAGTTATTTACTTTTTTTTTTTGCAGTGCTGGGGATTGAACCCAAGGCCTTGTGCTTTGTATATGTATGATTATATGAATGGTGTGAATCTACATTGTGTACACCCGTAGAAATGAAAAGTTGTACCCCATTTGTGTACAATGAATCAAAATGCAATCTGTAAAAATAAAAATTTAAATTAAAAAGAGAAAAAATAAAGTTATTGTGTCCATCTACAACAAAAAATATTTTTAAAAATTTAACATTTTAAAAAAAATTCAATGTTTCTTAAAATAATTTTAAATATTTAATTTTAAAAATTTAATATTTAGTGTTTTTTAAAAAATTAATATTTTAAATATTTAAAAAAACTTTAAAAAATGCTAAAATGTTTTTTAAAAAATATTTTTTAGTTGTAGATGGACACAGTGACTTTATTATTATTTTTTTATGTGCTGTTGAGGATTGAACCCAGTGCTCACATGTGCCAGGTAAGCGCTCTACCACTGATCTACAACCCCATTCCCAACTAAAAATATTAAAAAAAAAAAAATCTTTCCTTCCTCTGATGCCTTGGAGTTACCTTACATTCTGTTGTTTCCAATACTAAAATTCATGAACTTCTTCAATCAACCAACTTCTCTGTGTGGTGATATCATTTTTAGCACTATCATCATTCTCTCATCCTGGAAACATTAGTGATTTTTGACTATCTTTCTTTTCCATTGTGGCTAATGTGTGTCACACACACACACACACACACACACACACACACACACCCTGTTTCCTGCCTTCTAAATGTGTCTCAGACTCTTTCCATTCTTTCATAGCCATCAGCTCAGTGTAGGCCCTCATAACTCTTCAGGCTTGATTTTGGTGACAGTGTTTTGGTTAGTTTGATTGTCTCTCTTCAGGCCCCTGTAAAACACTTCTTCATTACGTTTGCTTGTACCTAACTTTCTCTGTTTTCAGCTAAATGATACCCATATTACACAACATTTTTCCAAATCCTTCATGGCCAGATAGTTTCTCTGTTTATCAAGGTGCTTCTAATTCTTCACTCTGGTTTCCTACTACTTCCAGTCAACTCCTGTGCCTTACACATGTATATCTTCTCTCATTTCCTCTATAGTGTGCTCATTTTCACTTCTGTGCTATTTTTGTCTCAAATGTCTTTGTACCTTCTCTTTGTTTATCCCTTGTCCTATTCATGCTTTCCTTCATTCCCATCTTGAACTAGGAACAGCTCAGCCTACCCGGATGTCTTCTTGTAAGCTGTGAAGGTGAAGGTGACCATTCAAGTTAGAATACTCAGACTCCACTTATCAAAACTTAGGAGGGATCAACAAATGTCAGGTGTTCTGGAACAAAATGGAACAACGAAACCTCTGTGTAGTTACATATCCCTGAAGAGTAAATTAAATCTAAACAAAGAATGTTTAAGTCTTTGAAGTAAGCCAGTTTAGGTGCACAGGAGGATGTTGGAAGGCCAGAGAAAACTTGAGATTATTTTTTTGAGAGATTTAACATCAACATAAAGGGGTTCTTTTTTTTTAAATTTATTTTTATTGTAAACAAATGGGATACATGTTGTTTCTTTTTGTACATGGAGTAACAGCATACCCTTTGCATAATCATACATTTCCATAAGGTAATGATGTTTGAATCATTCTGTTATTTTTTTCCTTCCCCCCCACCCCTCCCACCCCTCTTTTCCCACTATAGAGTCCCTTCTTCCTTCATTCTTGCACCCCTCCAACCCCCCATTATGTGTCATCATCCGCTTATCGGTGAGATCATCATTTGTCTTTTGGATTTTTGAGATTGGCTTATCTCACTTAGCATGATGTTCTCCAATTTTATCCATTTGCCTGCAAATGCCATAATTTTATTATTCTTTATAGCTGAGTAATATTCCATTGTATATATATATATATACCACAGTTTCTTTATCCATTTATCAATTGAAGGACATCTAGGTTGGTTCCACAGTCTGGCTATTGTGAACTGAGCAGCTATGAACATTGATGTGGCTGTATCTCTGTAGTATGCTGATTTTAAGTCCTTTGGGTATAGGCCAAGGAGTGGGATAGCTGGGTCAAATGGTGGTTCCATTCCAAGTTTTCTAAGGAATCTCTACACAGCTTTCCAGAGTGACTGCACTAATTTGCAGCCCCACCAGCAATGTATGAGTGTACCTTTCTCCCCACATCCTCGCCAACACCTGTTGTTGCTTGTATTCTTGATAATCACCATTCTAATTGGGGTGAGATGGAATCTTAGTGTAGTTTTGATTTGCATTTCTCTTATTACTAAAGATGGTGAACATTTTTTCATATGTTTGTTGATTGCTTGTAGATCATCTTCTGTGAAGCGTCTGTTCATATCCTTAGCCCATTTGTCGATTGGGTTATTTGTATTCTTGGTGTAGAGTTTTTTGAGTTCTTTATAGATTCTGGAGATTAGTGCTCTATCTGAAGTATGATTGACAAAGATTTTCTCCCACTCTGTAGGCTCTTTCTTCGCATTGCTGATAGTTTCCTTTGCTGAGAGAAAGCTTTTTAGTTTGAATCTATCCCAGTTATTGATTCTTGTTTTTATTTCTTGTGCTATGGGAGTCCTGTTGAGGAAGTCTGGTCCTAAGCCGACATGTTGAAGCTCTAGACCTACTTTTTCTTCTATAAGATGCAAGGTCTCTGGTCTGATTCCGAGGTCCTTAATCCATTTTGAGTTTAGTTTCGTGCATGGTGAGAGATATGGGTTTGGTTTCATTCTGTTGCATGTGGATTTCCAATTCTCCCAGCACCATTTGTTGAAGAGGCTATCTTTTCTCCATTGTATATTTTTGGCCCCGTTGTCTAGTATAAGAAAATTGTATTTATTTGGGTTTGTGTCCGTGTCCTCTATTCTGTATCATCGATCTACCTGTCTGTTTTGGTGCCAATACCATGCTGTTTTTGTTACTATTGCTTTGTAGTATAGTTGAAGTTCTGGTATTGCGATACCCCCTGTTTCATTCTTCCTGCTAAGGATTCGTTTAGCTATTCTGGGTTTCTTATTCTTCCAGATGAATTTCATGATTGCTTGCTCTGTTTCTGTAAGGTACATCGTTGGGATTTTAATTGGAATTGCATTGAATCTGTATAGCACTTTAGGTAGTATGGCCATTTTGACAGTATTAATTCTTCCTATCCAAGAACATGGGAGATCATTCCATCTTCTAAGGTCTTCCTCAATTTCTTTCTTCAGTGTTTTGTAGTTTTCATTGTAGAGATCTTTTACCTCTTTGGTTAGATTGATTCCCAAGTGTTTTTTTTTTTTTTTTTTTTTTTTTTTTTTTTTTTTGAGGCTATTGCAAATGGAGTTGTTTTCCTCATTTCCCTTTCAGCTGTTTTGTCGCTTGCATATAAAAATGCAAGATTTTTATATTTAAAATATAAATTTAGATTTATATTTTAAATATAAAAATATACACATAAATTTATATACACATTTATATACACATATTTATATACACATAAATTTAGATTTATGTGTGTTGATTTTATAGCTTGCTATTTTGCTGAATTCATTGATGAGGTCTAGAAGTTTTCTGGAGGAGTTTTTTGGATCCTCTAAATATAGAATCATGTCATCAGCAAATAGTGACAGCTTAAGTTCCTCTTTTCCTATTCGTATCTCTTTAATTTCTTTAGTCTGCCTAATTGCTCTGGCTAGAGTTTTGAGGGCAATGTTGAATAGAAGTGGTGGAAGAGGACATCCCTGTCTTGTTCCCGTTTTTAAAGGGAATGGTTTCAGTTTTTCTCCATTAAGAATGATGTTGGCCATGGACTTAGCATAAATAGACTTTACAATGTTCAGGTATGTTCCTACTATCCCTGTTTTTTCTAGTGTTTTGAGCATGAAGGGGTGTTGTATTTTGTCGAACACTTTTTCTGCATCAATTGAAATAACCATATGATTCTTATCCTTAAGTCTATTGACATGATGGATTGTGTTTATTAATTTATGGATGTTAAACCATCCTTGCATTCCAGGGATGAACCCCACTTGATCGTGGTGCACAATTTTCTTAATATGTTTTTGGATACGGTTTGCCGGTATTTTGTTAAGGATCTTTGCATCTATATTCATCAAGGATATTGGTCTAAAATTTTCTTTCCTTGATGTGTCTTTGCCTGGTTTGGGTATGAGGGTGATATCAGCTTCATAGAATGAGTTTGGTAGGGTACCCTCCTTTTCTATTTCTTGGAATACTTTGAGAAGTATTGGAATGAGTTCTTTTTTGAAGGTCTTGTAGAACTCGGCTGAGAATCCGTCTGGTCCTGGGCTCATGAAGGGGTTCTTTAAACACTAAGAGAAATAATAAGCCAATTGGAGACTCTGTGGTCACCTCTGGTAGTTGCATTTTGCTTGGTACAAAAAGGACATAGATGACTGCATGCTTGTCTGCTTTAGTCCACCTTAGAGTCTATTAAAAAGATTAATTCTTCCAAGAGGTCCCTTCAGTGTACATTATAGTATTAGATGAAAAAAATGAAAGTGGTTATTGATAAACCCACTCATGTTACTCTTTAGCAGAAGTGGTATACTGTATATAGGTACCAAATGCCTGGTTCCGAAGCTTAGAGGGCCCCATTTCCAGCTGTATGATGGTGGGTAAGTTACTAAACATCTCTGCAACTCAATTTCCTATATGTAAAATTATCCTATAGATAATGATATCTCACACAGCAGGGTTAATACGTGTAAACTGCTTAGAATAGGGACTGCTACAGAGTAAGTGCTTACTAAGTTTTTACTATTATTATATGTATATGATATGACTGGGAAAGGATGACTCATTTTCAGAAAGAACTATTTATTCTGAAACAGGAAATGGCTCTTGAGACTGTGAGTTCTTTTTTCATAACTGACGTGCCCTCAGCGGCTTGTGTTTATTTTGGTTTATACATTTAGTAACACATATCTTTTGACATTGTTTATAGTATTAATGATTCTATATTAGAGGCCATCATATTTTTGATTGAGGATAGATTCTGAGAAATACTCCAGTGAGGATTATATGAATGAGAATCTTCTGGCTCATCTGGATGTGGGAACCATCTGTACACAAAGCATCTGATTTCATTTGAATTTGAAATGTACGTATTTTTGATGTATTCTCTCCATTCCTACAGAGAGCCTGGTGTATTTTTTTCCAGACTTGTGTAATACAAGAATTTCTGGAATATAGATGGATGTCTTTCAAAGTGGTCTCTCCCTCTGAGTTGGCTGCATTTGGCCCTTTGCAAGGATACATACCTGTCATCAACATGCAGTGCTTCATAACATGAGCGTTTTGATTTCAGGGAAGTGGCTCAGAAGCTGTTGGTTGGTCAACTTTTTGTTATCATGGTAGATCAATGTTATAAGCTAGCAATGTCAATTGCTCAAACTCCAGAATAAGATATTTTCTTTTTTATCAAGGTAATTGAAAAAATCTGTTGGTGAAGACTTGTCTTCAAAAAAGTAGAATAGTAGAAAAGTAGAATAGGTGTGACTGGAGTGGCTTAAAATAATTTGCCCGTTCGGATGCTTGAAATTTTCTTTGTTAAAACTAGCCCATTGGATGATGCTATTTTGTTATTGTTACTATGCAGTTCTTGTAAATAGTACAGATACACTTTGTCCTAGGGTAACAACTACCACATTATCAGAGGGTAAGGCAGAATTTTTTTTTTTTTTTTTTTTTTTAAAGTGTGGGCAGATTGTGAGTGCAGTATGTGATTATGGTGAAAGTACTTGCGTGTGCCTTGGGACGTTGGAGGTCGGCTATAAAAAAGCAGGCAGGGGATGAGGAAGACAAATTCATTGCCCTGCAGTTTAAATTCCTGCTACCACATACACTGGTCTAAATAAATGTTGAGAAAGGGTTCCATTTTCAGATAAATTCTGGTTTTATGTCACGCAGCTATTTATATACCCGAGCATTGACCCATATAGTAAAAACTGAATATCTTGCAACCTCAGTTTTCTTCGTGTAAAATGGGAATATTAAGTCTAAATTGCAGGATTTTTGCAAAGCTTCAACGAGAAGACACTTAGGAGTATCCTAGCTATAATATTGTATAGCTATATACAATAACCAGACAGCCAGGTGCTGTTTACCTTCTTGTTTCTTAACCTAGTCCATTTAACCATTTAACTTATATGTAAATGAAGACTTTTTTTTCTTTTTCTTTATATATGCTAATCTTGCTTCCCACCAGACTATACTTTTTTTGAGAGCAAGTACTATTTCTTTTTCATTCTCTACACAATACATGCTTCTGTAATACCTTAATCTTTTCTTACAGTGCAAGCCATTTGACTTTTATATTTATTTAAATGACTGCTTAATTATATTCTCCTTTTGATCTGTAAGCTTCTTGAAGGCTAGAATCTTGTTTGGTTTTGCTCAGTAAGGGATATTTAAGGCCTAGACTTGTGCCTGGCATGTAAAAATGTGTTCTGCAAATAATTGTGAAATGAATGAATGAAAGAATGAATGAATAAGTTACACATGATAGATTCTAAACGAATATTTATTCTGGGAAGTTTGGAACTACCTATCATATTCCTTAGCCTGAAGCCATAAAGGAGGATATTAAAAGTGTAGAATTTTAGCTAAGATCTTAGATCTTTAAATAACAGGGTGAAAGAGAAAAAATGTTTACAAAATACTTTGAAGTGGTTCAGTATTTTGTTATTTTAGTGGAAGATCAATAATGTTTGTTTTGAATATGTTGTAAAAAACTCTTAAGTGTAAATCACTATTACTACTTTTAGTTAGTAATTGTAAGCATTAACATCCATGAGTACTGATATTAATTTAAAATTTATACTCAAGGATGAAGATGCCAAACATTGCTTGTTTGTTTCTTTCCCTTGCATAGTCCAATTGTATGGGAAGGAATCTTTGGGGATGGGTTGTATGAGAACTGGTATATCCTGGGCTTGGCAATGCTCCTTTATAATTTTTTGCTTCTCTGTCCCAAATGCTCAGTTTTTCTGCCATTTATTCATCCAAATGCTCACGTCTTTGCCTTCCAGGATTTTGGCACGAATCTGATGCAGGTCCTCACAGCTGAATCATTTCACATTGAGTCAGCACCTTCACCTTTCCTCTAATCGTATTACAATTTTTTTCTGAAGTATTCTCACTGGTTATTAGTAGGTCAAGCTCAATTTTGTTTTCTTCAAATATGTTTTATCCAACTGGACACACAAGAAAGGGGGGAAACCCTATGTATCTCAGCAGTTTATATGTTTACTGGTTCATTTTTTTTTTTTTGAAGACTGACATTTATTGAACATTTTCCATATTCTAGACATTGTACGAAGTATTTTATATAATACCTCATGAAATCCTTGAGCTATCCCTGATAGAACTCATGTTCTTTTTATTTATTTATTTATTTTTATGGTAAACAAATGCAATACATGTTGTTTCTCTGTTTGTACATGGCGTAAAGGCATACCATTTGTGTAATCATAAATTTACATAGGGTAATGTTGTTTGATTCATTCTGTTATTTTTCCCCTTCCCCCCACCCCTCTTTTCCCTCTATACAGTCCTTCCTTCCTCCATTCTTGCCCCGCTCCCTAACCCTAACTCTAACCCTAACACTAACCCCTCCCACCCCCCATTATGTGTCATCATCCACTTATTAGTGGTATCATTCGTCCTTTGGTTTTTCGAGATTGGCTTATCTCACTTAGCATGATATTCTCCAATTTTATCCATTTGCCTGCAAATGCCATAAATTCATCATTCTTTATGACTGAGTAATATTCCATTGTATATATATACACCACAGTTTCTTTATCCATTCATCAATTGAAGGACATCTAGGTTGGTTCCACAATCTGGCTATTGTGAACTGAGCAGCTATGAACATTGATGTGGCTGTATCTCTGTAGTATGCTGATTTTAAGTCCTTTGGGCATAGGCCAAGGAGTGGGATAGCTGGGTCAAATGGTGGTTCCATTCCAAGTTTTCTAAGGAGTCTCCACACTGCTTTCCAGAGTGGCTGCACTAATTTGCAGCCCCACCAGCAATGTATGAGTGTACCTTTCTCCCCACATCCTCGCCAACACCTGTTGTTGCTTGTATTCTTGATAATCGCCATTCTAATTGGGGTGAGATGGAATCTTAGGGTGGTTTTGATTTGCATTTCTCTTATTACTAGAGATGTTGAACATTTTTCCATATGTTTGTTGATTGCTTGTAGATCTTCTTCTGTGAAGTGTCTATTCATTTCCTTAGCCCATTTGTCGATTGGATTATTTGCATTCTTGGTGTAGAGTTTTTTGAGTTCTTTATAGATTCTGGAGATTAGTGCTCTATCTGAAGTATGATTGACAAAGATTTTCTCCCACTCTGTAGGCTCTTTCTTCGCATTGCTGATAGTTTCCTTTGCTGAGAGAAAGCTTTTTAGTTTGAATCTATCCCAGTTATTGATTCTTGTTTTTATTTCTTGTGCTATGGGAGTCCTGTTGAGGAAGTCTGGTCCTAAGCCGACATGTTGAAGCTCTGGACCTACTTTTTCTTCTATAAGATGCAAGGTCTCTGGTCTGATTCCGAGGTCCTTAATCCATTTTGAGTTTAGTTTCGTGCATGGTGAGAGATATGGGTTTAGTTTCATTCTGTTGCATGTGGATTTCCAATTCTCCCAGCACCATTTGTTGAAGAGGCTATCTTTTCTCCATAGCATATTTTTGGCCCCGTTGTCTAGTATGAGAAAATTGTATTTATTTGGGTTTGTGTCTGTGTCCTCTATTCTGTACCATTGATCCACCTTTCTATTTTGGTACCAATACCATGCCGTTTTTGTTACTATTGCTTTGTAGTATAGTTGAGGTTCTGGTATTGCGATACCCCCTGCTTCACTCTTTCTGCCAAGGATTGCTTTAGCTAGAACTAATATTCTTAAATTCATTTTTGTAAAGGCTACTTAAACTTTGCAATGCTTTTTTAAAACATTAATTTAGCAGTTAAATTTTATTGAGCTCCAAATGCGTTCCAGATATACTTCCATGTGTTTTTATTTTAATTTGCTCATTTAATTCTTAAGTCTACATTGTGTGGTAGGTACTATTCTTATGCCCTGATTTATACATGAGGAAAGGCACAGAGAAGCAAGGCCATTCTTGGAATCCAGGCAGTCTGACTCTGTGCCCATTATCTCAACATTGTACTACATTACCCCAGATTGCCCAGCAGGTACATAGTGGCACCTTATTAGGATTGTGCATGGCCCCAAAGGACCACCTTAGCCATCTGGAAGAATTTAAAATGGATTTCCATTTCCCTCCAAGTTCCCAATTATGCTGAAAGCAATCTAATTCGTTTGACATCTTAAAACTTTCTTTGATGTTTTTCCATAATGACAGTGGACAGACGTTTGTAAGAGTGGACTTTGTTGCCCAGTTTGGTTTTAATTTTATTACATTTAATAAGATGAACTCGTACGTCTCATATTTGGTCTAATTTCTTAAGTGAAAGATATGGTAATGAATAGCAATATGTTTTGTGAAAGGGAAAGTCATTTTCAGTGAAGAAGAGAAAATGTTTGTACTACTCAGTGGCCTGTTTAGTTAAGCCCTAGAGTCCACCATTGGACATAGAATGCCGAATTACATCAAGATCTGGGAGAAGACTGTTCTTAGAAATGCATTATTAGCATACACATCTTTAGATTTTTTAGTACCTCCTCCTACCCTGCAGACATTGTGTTTTGTGGCCAGGGAGCCAGCAGTATAGAAGGAACTTACTTTGTAAATATTTTAGCTGTAGCTAGTATCAAATCTTACTATTCAATGATTTGAAGTATTATACTTTCCAGGAACATTCACTGCCTTTTAAAAATTTCTGTATTACTGTTCTCCAAGTTTTGGTTTTGGAATCATGCACTCACATTTTTTTTTTTTAAAGTACACACATAGAAGTTTCTCTTTATTGTTTTATGCTTGAACACTACTGTTTTTTATACATGCTAAGAAATAAACTTCATTTCTGTTAATATGATATTTCAGACTTGAATTTTCTCAACTCATATATGGACTTACATTTGTATATAATTTATATTAGTATTTTTTGTATGAAGCATACATAATTAGGGTGGTGTACCACATGCTGTCATGGATTTTATTGCCCAGATTATGACTTTAATTATAAATGTATTCTGTTTACTACTTTTTGGGATTAAAGACCATTTCTCTGTACTCAGTCCAATGTCACTCTCAGGAGCTTAAGGTTTCATCTTTAAACTCCCATCTGAGGATCAGGAATGGCATCTCTAAGCTGGCATTGCATCATTGGATTGACTGATTTTTTTTTTTTTTTTTAATTTTAAACCTTTAATAAAAAGGTTAATGGTGCCTTTGAGTGGTAGTAGCTATTAAGCTGTGAATTAACAGACGTCGGACTTAATTGATGTTAATGTGTTATCTATCTGTTTTAACTTAAAAACATCCTGTTAAAACAGCTGCAAGTTCATGTTATTCTGAAATGATTTGTATTGGTGTTAATCCTCAAAACAAATGGAAAGTACATAGGCCATTTTTATCCCTGTAGAAGTTATCTCTTGGGAAAGGATCCTCAATTAACAGAAATGGTTGAAAATAATGTGTTCTTTTATTGTAAATTTGTGTGTGTTTATGTGTGTGCATGTGTGTGATGTTCAGCTGACTGTTAAGTGCTTGCTAAAAATCCTTAATTAATTTCTTTACCTATAGCAGTGACATAAGTAAAAATAGTCTTTTTTGAAGGTTTTTTTTTGTTGTTGTTGCTCATACTGCTGAATCTGGATGAAAATTGAATTTCATTGATGCTCTTGGGCACATCCAGGAAGTTTGCTGTTTCTTTTTATCAGTTTATGATTTTATGATTTGCTTCTTGTCTTACAAGTCAAATATTTATGAGAAGACAAATTATAATTATTTGCAGGTTGTAGGTAGATAGCCTTTGTTTAACTAGAATAAAATTTTTTTTAACAAAATTTTACTGTTTCTAGAAAGACTTCAGAATTTATTTTCTAAATGCTTTTAAAATAATTTTGAAGGTGTGCTAAAAATAAACATAAGTAATTCTCTCCAGAAGGTAGTCTTAACAACAGTTATAGAAGAGGAAATTGATTTCATTCTGTATTGAAGATGCTTGATAAATGTTTGTGAAAGGAATACTATTTTGTTGTGAAAAGCACTTCCTTATAAATGACTTTTACTTAATCTCACTTAACCATGTAAAACATATTTTCTCATTTTTTTAGATAAGGAAACTGATGCTAAGAGAAGCAAGTGACTTTACTAAATAGTCTATCAACTATTTGGTAAACTGTGAGGGTGTGATTCTATTCCAGAACCTGGGTTTGCAGGCACTGGGATTATAGGCACGCGCTGCGCCCAGGTTCTACCCCATCTTGTGCATCATAAATGTATCATTAAAATGTGTTTTCAATCCCTAGTACTGCCAACAAATAAAACAAAACACAACTGTAGTTTTAAATTTGCACTTAAGGACTTTTTGTATTAATGTATTAGGAAGTAATGTATGATACATTTTTCTTTCTTTAGTATAATTTTATTTCTAGAGAAATAAGTTCTAATTTAAATTTGGATACATGCAGAAATAAGATTCAATGTGTGTTTACTTACTCAACTAATATTTTTGTATACTTTCTATATTCTAGAAACTCCTACCAGGAACTGAGAATTAAAAGGTAAATAGGACATGTGAGGTGCTGGTTTAAAAAAGAAGGTCAAGCGCTGGGGCTGTGTGTGAGGTACTGGGTTCAATTCTCAGCACCACATATAAATAAGTAAACAAAAAAAAAATCACAATATAATGTTGCAAATGCTCAAGTGGAGGCATGTACAAGTTTTGTGGTGATTTTGTGCTAGTTTTTAAGGGCTACATGGCTGCCATTCCTATATTGCAGAACATATGGTTATCTTCTCAGCTTTAAATAAAATTGAAACTAGTATTGTAGTTACAGCCTGCTGTTTATGCTTCTAGGAAAAAGGGGAAACGGGAATAATGTGGCTCAGGAGTCCCCACATCTAGAATTTACCATTAAGGGGCAAAGTGAAAAGAAAGGAGACGAGAAGGAAAGGTCCAGGTAGAAAATACATATCTGTGTATTTGTGCATGTGTGTGCCGGGTTGCCAGCTCTCCTTTTTTTTTTTTTTTTTTTAAAAGGAATTTTTGTTTATTCTTAGATTGGGCTTTCTTTTTCGTTGTTACTTTAAAGGTCCTTTCTGCAGGGTCTGGTGGTGCGTTCCTGGAATCCCAGCTACTAAGTAGGCTAAGGCAGGAGGATGGCAAGTTCTAGGCTGGCCTTGGTAACTTAATGAGACCCTGTTTTGAGGGGGTGGGTTGGAGTGGGGAGAAAAAACAGCTAGCAGCTGGGGGTTGGGGATGACTGGAATTGTTCCTGAGTGGTAGAGCACTTGCCTAGCATGAGCAAGGCCGTGGGTTTAATCCCTAGTACCACCAGTGGTGGTGGTGGTGGTCTTTCTTTTTATGAAACTATAGTGAAAGTAAATCATGACCAGTTTTTTTTTTTTTTTTTTAAAAACGCCTAACTGAAAGAGAAAAAAATGGCAACGTACTTTTTTTTGTTTGTTTGTTAATTTACTGTTATGTAAAGTCCTCGAAGGAGGGAACCACTGACATGGATACTGTAGAATACTATGTAAGTTTTGGAACCCTTTTGGCACACCCAGCAAGGTCCAGGAATTCCTCGTGTTCAAAAAGTGTTGATTTCTGTGCTGCTCATGTCTCCGAGCCTGGAATAAGCCCTTAGGAAATGATTTAATAATAGAGTCAGAGGCTTTGGTGGCCCCTGTCCTGTGGTGAGTTTGGTAACAGGAAAGTAATTTTCACCTATAATTAGAAGTTGGTCAGTTTCTAAATATTTTATTTCTTGTGTTGACAAATTTCAATGGCTCCCTTGGCATTAGAAGATAACGCACGGGGAATAGAAAATAAAGTGTTGGAAACAAATATTTATCGTGTGTATCTGTGTGTGTACTTGTGTGCTTATATATTCCCTCTTTATTTTGATTGAAACATAGTGTCAGAATAACATGAATCATGTAATTTGCTGCTGAGGCTGCCATACTTGTCTGCAGTGACCTTTGAGTTTTGCTTATAAATCAGTGTGTGTGTATTTTTTACCTTTTAGAAAATGGAACTGGAGAGCTCCATGAAAGAATAATAATAAATACATGTTGATTATCTCAGCTGGGAAAAATAGTTAATATATTATTATTAAAAATTAAATTTATCCACCTACATTTGTTTACTTGTTTAGGGCTGATTTGATTCTATTGTTTTAAAACATCTAAGTATTTGAAGAAATATCTATTAAATTTTCCTTATATATTTATCTATTTATTTATGCAGTGCTGGGGATTGAACCCAAGGGCGCTTTACCATAGACCTACATACCCAGTCCTCTCTACCTTTTAGTAGGAGACAGGGTCTTAATAGTTGACCAGGCTGGCTTCAAACTTGCGAATCTCCTTCCTCAGCCTCTCGAGTTGCTGGGGATTATAGGTGTGTGCCCCTGTGTATGGCTTCCTTTACTTTTAGATTGGCAGTGGAAATACATTTATAATTCCAGTGGTGGTAATGATGACTGTTAGTCACTATTATTTATTATAGCCATCATTGTTATCATTATTGTTATTGGTGTGGAACCTGGGATATTGGTGTGGAACCTGGGATAAGACTACCTGGGATCAGATACTAATGCAGCTCTTCCTAGTGCGTGATGTTGGGTAGGTGACTCAGCTGTTCTGGATATCAGTTTCTTCATCTGAAAAACTGGAATATTAATAGTTGCCACTAATAAATAGAGGATTAACTTAGTACAATGGTTTACAATAGGTAAATGTTAATTATAGGTTATTGCCATTCTTTTTACCTTGAAACTTCAGTACTGGCCTTTTCTGCTTTTCAGTAGTCTTTTTTTTTTTCTTCCCCCCTTTGGATGGTACTATAGATTGAACCCAGAACCTTGCACATGGTAGGTAAGTGCTCTACCACTAAGTCACATCCTCAGACTCCCCCTCTTTAAAAATTTTTTTGGAATCAGGGTTTCACTACATTTCCCAGGCTGACCTCCAACTTGTTATTCCCCCTGCTTCAGCCTCCTGAGTAACTGGGATTACCGGTATGCGCCTCCATGTTCGGCTGGCGCTGGTGTCATGCTTTTGATCCTGCTGTAAAATTTGTGCTAGCCTTTCTGTAATATATGTTTTGATATGGAAAAAGTGTGTGCTAATAGTTAATGAAGTGTTTTCAGTTTTCTAATAGATTGACAAGAGTTCTAAAAGCACCCAAGTCTTCATTTACTTTTTTATAGTCAAGGCCAGTAAGAAAACAGATGTTTCCAGGGGTCTTCCTTAACTTGGAAGCTGAAAGTTTTGACTGCCAACTTTAAGTAAACTAAGAGAAAGACTTTCAAAGGTAAAGGAGATGAAAGAGGATTTTAAAGTTCTTGCTCTAAAAACAGTGGTTCTCAACCCTAGCCACACAGAAATCATATGAGGGGATATAAATTTCTGACAGTGGAAAAAACATAACCACCACCACCATTTTCCAACAGCAAACATTTTTGAACCCACTAATTTGAATATAGTAATATAGTAATTGAAATGTTCAAGAATTTAATGCTTATTTTTAGTTAATAGGTTGTATGTTGAAGTACCTTGTGTGATTCGAATGTCATGTTTGGATCCAGTTCCTAGGACATGAAGCCTAGTTTTATTATTTGATTCAATATGAAGATTTACAATTATGTCCTTGTTTTGATGAAATGTTATTGGTTAGATCTGTGATTTATCAGGTGTCAAAATCAATTTCTAATGGAAGCACAGTTCTAATAAAATGAGGTTCTTTTAAGATTTCCTGTAATAACGTGCTATATACAGGAATGACTCTGCCTATGTCTATGTTTAAAGGTAACATTGGTGACAATGAATTGGATGAACCCCAGGGACATAATTATTTTACCATGTGTGCTGGTAATCTAGTATTATACTAAGCATCTTCTTAGACCCAAGAGATATTATTCTTCGTTTTCTCTAAATATAAACTCATGTAAGACTTAGTAAGTAAAATATTCATGGATTTTGTTTAAGTTTACAAAGGGTTACCTATGAGAGACTGATGCATAAACGAACACTAAACGGCAATGTTCTAAGGGTTAGGGTGGCAGGGTTAAGAGATCATAATTTCCACGCTAGTTCTGTGTTGATCCCTGATTTTTTTTTTTTTTTTTTTTAAGTTGGAGAAGTGGAAGTAAAGGAGTTGAGTGATAAATATCTTAGAATGTTTCGAAGTGAAAAGCATTGTTAATTTAGAAGGATGCTATTTTAGATCTTTTGGAGGGAAATGTTACAAATATAATTTATAAATATATTTCATTGAATAACAGATACTGTTCATTAGGAGTTCAGTAATGTAATAGTTTAGCTTCTAATGCAAACATCTTATGGAAATATTAATTCCATGCCTTTATTTATTAAGTAAATGTTTATTCAAAACCAATCTTCCTTCCTTCCTTCCTTCCTTTCTTTCTTTCTTTCTTTCTTTCTTCCTTTCCTTTCTTTCTTTCCTTCTTTCTTTCTTTCTTTCCTTCCTTCCTTCTTTCCTTCCTTCCTTCCTCCCTCCCTCCCTCCCTCCCTCCCTCCCTTCCTCCCTCCCAAGCCACTGCGATTTCAGGCATATACCACCACCATGCCCTGCAACATTTGCTTTTATTATATTTCCCCATGTATTTTTTATTTTCATTTTTATTGATTGATTGATTGATTGCAGTTCTGGGAATTGAACCCAGGGCCTGTGTGAGGCAAGCACTCTATCAACTGAGCTATATCCCCAGCCTGTTCCCCATGTATTTTTTTGCGGTGCTGGGGATTTGAACCCAGGGCCTGTGCTTGTGAGGCAGGCACTCTACCAAATGAGCTATATCCCTAGCACCCCAATGTATTTTATAATAGCTTATGTATAAATAAGTTCTAGCCCACATCTTTTTTAAAAATTAATTTTTTTAAAAAAAATTGCCTTGTTTTATGATATGGCTAATAAATATAGTGATATGTACCTTCTACCTTCTTTATTTATTTTATTGGCATATTTGCAAATGCGAATTTAACATTCTGATTTTTAGTTGATTGGAGTCTGATAGCACCAAAACTAAAAGACACTAAACTTGAATTTTATTTCTTCTTCCTTGCTACTTGTTTGCTTTTCAGATTGCCAGTGCTTTTCATAGTTCTGATTGAGCCAAGCCTCAAGAGAAAGCTGATCTTGGATCCATGATCTTGTACCCTAAACATTAGATAGGATACAATAATGGAAGTTAATGACTAGGGAATAATGAGCTTCTGCAAATGGTAAATAACAACCAACCTTTTAAGTCATAATGAGGGAGAAGGGAGTTCTCTTTCTCACTCCTATTATGATATGTGGGCCAGGGAGAGGGACTGTGATTAAAATACATAATGGATCCTGTGGACTGTTCTTTAGATATAAGGAGAATCATTTGTTGCCACTGAATCTGAATTTGTACTCTTCTCTACTCTTTGACTGTGTCCATTTTTCCATTGCATATCACACTTGTAAATTTTAAAGTTATTTGTGTATGAACACCTTGAAGGGGCGGTAGTCATTTGCTCTAATTGTTGACAGTTGTTAGCAATGCTGGGAGATGGTGATCTAAAAGATATATGGAAAAAATGATTAATGCTAAAAAGGAGAGTAAGACAATACAGTGAGAAATGTAACTTAGTTTGTCCCTACACTGTTTTCTTGGTGGGAAGCAAATTTTGGAAATCAGTTTTAAGTGTTCTTCTAGATTCATGGAGTCTGACCTAATATGATTTTATCACCTGTTATGACTGGATCAATTTTTCTCCCCTTTAAACAAATACTAACATTGGATGGATAGTCATTGTGCTAATGACCTTCATGGTATTATTACATAACCACTTATTGATTCCTCGTTATTTATGGTATGATTCTGTGGGATTTTTCTCCCTGGGGGCAGGCTAGCTTTTGTAGACCAGGGGTTTCCATTTGAAGATAGAAAGAAGTACCCACTGTCTGATCTGCTTGGGGATTCTATGATGACCTTTAATTTTCTTTTAAGTTACTTCAGAAGTGTTTAGATTTTCAGGTGATTTGGATTTGGGAGGTGGGTAGGTAGTGTTATTTATTTAATGCATTGTGATTGGAATTTACTGACTATCTGCTTTCTGTCATTTATGAGATTTTTTTCTTTATGGCTTAGTAACTGATCCTTTTTATAAATGTCTCTTTAAAAAAAGAATATTTATATCTGCTTCTGGAACTGGTTCCATACATAGATACTAAACTTCTTTAATTTTTTTGAAACCCTTGGGACTATTCAGAGTGTACCTTCGGATCCCTGGCCTGTCCTACCTATTAATTCTACCTTTTCACAGTCCTCAGGGGCTAGGTAGATGAGAGCAGAAGGATTGGGAGCAACATAGCTATGGGGGAGGAGTACGACAGTTCCTGGGACAGCCAGTTCAAGGGACAGCCGTTACTGGTTCTTGCTTGGAGCAATTGTGGTTTTTGTTTTGTTTTAAAAGAGATAAGGTCTTGCTGGTCCAGGCCTGCTTGAATGCTTGGACTTAAGCTGTCCTCCTGCTTCACCTACTCACTTTGTCCTTCCTGTAGCTGGAACTATAGGTGAGTTTCACCACACCTGGCTCTTGGAATGTTTTGATAGGTCATTCTTTCCCCACAATGAAATAGTTTCTTGTCCTTTTTAAATCATTACTGTAAAGGCCCCCGCACCCTGCCCTGCACCCATCCCAGCTTTTGATTGCTCTTGACTGCTTAAGTTCTTCAATTTAATGGAGTTCATTTTAGAAGAATTTAGTTTGTGATAAAGGATGAAGCATAACTTTAACTCTGCATATTAATCTCTGGGGAATGGGCTGGAGGGGAGACAGAAGGGATTCAGCATGATACTTTATGAATAAGGGCACACTAGGGATTAATTTGTTAATTTCTTTCTGCTTTTTTATTTTTTCATCTACCCCCCCCCCCCCCTTTTCTGGAATATAGTAACTTTCTGGCCATTGATTGTGTTTGAATGGTACCTAGTGGTGATGAGCCCAGGCCTGGAGCCAGATTGCCTGTTTGAAACCTGTCTCCAGTGCTTATTAGCTATAAGACAGATTACTGAATCAATCTATCTTGGTTTATTTATCTAGTAAATTCTAAATAGTACCTACTGTGTAGGGTTGTTGTAGATATTAGAGATGTAATGTGTATGTTTAGAATAGTACGTAGTAAGTATACCCACTCTGTTCAGTAAATGTGTGCTATTATCATTATTCCATCTGGCAAGTGGTTAGCCTGGTTCTCATTTATCTGTGACATACCAGTTTGCATAAACAAAGGATAAATTCCAATTGCTTGACATTAAAAATGATCTAAATGTTATGGCCCAAATTTTTGAATTGTTAAGTAAATGAATCTCTTGACTGTTATTGCAGTAACTACAAATATTAATTGTTACTACTAAAAATGTTGATTTGCTCTTAGAAAGGCCATCATTTACAGATGTTTTGTTATTCTTGTGTGCTGTGTTAAGGAGGTCTCCATGTGAACATTCTGATTTTTAGGCTTTATTAAAGTCATGATTTCAAAAATTGCAATTTCCCCTGAAGATTTTAACCTTTAACCAATACTCCATTTAATAAGCTTTTTCTTTTTTTCTTTTTTTTTTTTTTTTTAAACAGCATGAAAACTTCCATTCAGCTTAAGGTGTGGGGTCTGGACTATGTTGGTCCTGTGCATGTAATTACATACTAGTTAAGACTCTGCAGTCATATTCATAAGCAGCTGTATTTAGTTTTTGCTTATTTATTTATTTTAAATACCTGAACAGGTATGGCTTAAAGAGAAAGCTTGATCTGACTATGTTTAGTTCTTATGGTCTCAGGCTAGATGTTTTAAAAACGATTGATTATAGGAGCACAGAATAAGCTGCTTATTATGCCTTAAATCCAAAGTATTTGATTTTAAGATATATTAAGTTGCTGGGGACCTTTGGAGGTGTTGGGGTGAAGTGAAACTCACTGTTTAACAGTTACTAAATTTACAACTTGTTTATGCTGAGTATATAGTGGTGATACTACATACCTTCAAATGTATTATTGTTTCTTATTCCCTAATATCCTTTGGAAAAGGTCTGTTTTCCTTTCAACTAGGTTTTGTGGTTGGGGGAATTATTTATGAGGTCCAGGGTGACTTGGCTGGTGCCCTGGAGCTTGGGTTGAGGAATATATGGGTAGGAGATGGGAGTTAATGGAGCTAGTTATGTGGATCCTGTGTATATCAGCCTAAGGCTTATCCCCGCCCTCCTCTATGGGGCTCTTGGCTATAAGGTGGGTTCTAGGGGATGTATCAATCCCCTCCAGAGAGTGGGTGACCTGCATTGCAAGGCCACTCTAGAGCATTTACTGGAAGACTGAGTGAGGATGGTTGCTAGTGACTGGCCAAACACTGTTAAGATCTTTCTTGAGTATGGGAACCTGGGAGTATGGCTAGAGACCTGGGCATTGTGTCCAGCTCCATAGCTCATTCTTATGTTGATCTCAATGACTGTGTCTAATTTTCTTTTTGAAAAATGAAGAATAACCATGCCACCTGCTTACCTCTAAGGATGTTCTGAGGAGTAATGAGTTAATTGTCTTGGATAAAGGCAGCAGATCCTACCTTGGTCATAATTTTCATTGCCTCTTCAGTGATGCTCTAGTTTAGGGAAATAAAATGGTAGAGAATATAGGAGTGGATTTGGTTGTCTGTAGCTCAATTGTGTATTTCAGATCCAACTGTAGAGCAGATTCTTTTGTAGCTGGAGAATTTAAACTAACCTAAAAATTTCTACATTTTTTTTTTTTTTTTAACCAAGCCAAATGCCTGACCTGCTGTTTGCTTGAAAAAGAACAGATGTCTGTTCTGAGAACATATTAATAAAGACGTTAGTGTTTTTTTCCCCAATGTAAGGGAAGAAGGTGGATCAAAAGAGAGTGTAGATGAAGAGAATTTGCTCTTATTTTCCTACTACTGGTGTGTGTGTGTGTGATTTAGTACCAGGGATGGAACTTGGGGGCCCTCAATCACTGAGCCACACCCCCTGCCCTATTTTATATTTTATTTAGAGGCAGGGTCTTACTGAGTTTCTTAGCACCTCACGGTTGCTGAGGCTGGCTTTGAACTCGAGATCCTTCTGCCTCAGACTCCTGAGTCTCTGAAATTTCAAGCGTGCAACACCGTGCCTGTCGGTTTTTATTTTTACTTATTTGTGTTTTTGTACCAGGGATTGAACCCAGGGGTGCTTTACCACTGAGCCACATCCCCAACCCTTTTTATTTAAAAAAAAATGTTTTTTATTTTTTATTTTGAGATAGAGTCTCACTAAGTTGCTTAGGGCCTCGCTGAGTTGTTGAGGCTGGTTTTGAACTTATGATCCTCCTGCCTCAGCCTTCTGAGCTGCTGGCTTTACAGATGTGTGCCACCACACTCATGTAGTGTGCTCTTTTTTAGAGAGTTGTTATTTTTTCATTTTGTTGGGTTTTCAAGTGTCTTTGACAAAGAAACTTCGCAAAAACAAAACAGAAAATAAAAACACACACAATAATTGCTTTTTAAATACCAAGGATGTCAGCATGAAATTAAAATGGATAGACTGACATTTCTGCTTTGAAATTTTTTTAGTAAAACTAATTTAAACCAACAGTGAAAACTTCTGACTTCACCTTATAAGGGGAAATTTGACATTTTTCAGTGTTTTTGAATTTAAGGGTATTGACATCAGTTTTTTGTTGTTGTTAAAATTTGCTTCAACCTTCTAATGGCTCTTGGGATTTTAGTCAATCTTTGGTTGCAGAATAGCAAACACAGTCAATTGTGTGGGTACATTGTAGTTTTTAGAACCAAGATCTCTGAAGTAGTGTATATGTTATCCCCTCCCCCCATGTGTAACTGTTAAAAAGAACACTATTGTCATGTGAATTCTTTTTCTTTTGAGCTTGCTTTTGAAGTAAATTTCGCAGAGAATTCCTGTTACTTAGAAATTGATGACAGACTTAAACCATTTCCTTTTTTTTTCTTAGACGTTCCAACCTCAGAGCAGCCTGAACTGTTCCTAAAGAAACTTCAGCAGTGCTGTGTCATTTTTGACTTCATGGACACGCTATCTGATCTTAAAATGAAAGAATACAAGCGCTCCACTCTTAATGAACTGGTGGACTACATTACAATAAGCAGAGGCTGTTTGACAGAGCAGACTTACCCTGAAGTAGTTAGAATGGTGAGTTTCTTTTTTCCGCCGCTGACACTTTTAAGCATCTTCCGTAGTGACTCACATATGTATTTATTACAGAGTGAGGTCTCTGGAGGTTACCTTCACAAATGAGAGCCAACCTTCTGAGAGCTAAGTAAAAGTAGTCGGCACAATACTAGAATCCGAAGAGCATGATTTCATGAGGATGAAATCCAGAACTTTTCAACTACAACAGCATTGAAGGAATCAGTAACCTCAAAATATGAAGCCAAGATTGCCAGGGTATTATTGGATTTCTGGCCTTGGAAAAAGAACAGACACAGGAAAATCAACCAAAGTTTTAGATCAGTGTTTGAAAAATATTCAGTCCTGTTGGATATCTTGCTTTTTGTCCTTCCCATTCATTGTGGTATATTAGAAATGCCTTTACACTTAATAAAATTGTGATTGTAGACTGTAGTAAAGCCCTCTCTTGGCTTTAGAACTAATCCTCTCTATAATCTCCTTGAAATCAGGGGTGATGCCTTTCACGATTTTAGAACGGTGTGTTACACTTTGTGTGTTTGTTAGGAATTAATAGGAAGAAACATTAGCGTGAGTAATTATGTTCTTATTGAGTCAATAGTTATTAGTTTTTCAAAAGTTGAGCAAAAATATGGTTGTCTGTTAGATTTCTTTGGGAGGGTTGCCTTCCTTGACATCTCAGAAGATCTTAGATCTAGAAACATGCTATTTAGGGGTGGGTAGAATGGAGGATAAGGCTGGTGTACCTACTCCTGAAATTAAGCTGCAGAGGTAACGAAAAGGTCAGTGTATCATTGGGGAGCCCATTGGGGGAATTGGCATACTCTCGTATACTGCTGAACATCTATCTAGCTTTATTATTTAGTTTATTATTTGTATTCAATAGGTGCAGAAAAGAAACAATTGTGATGGAGTAGATACGGTTAGAAGTGATAATCCAGATTTGGGAAGGGGCTTGAATTATCTTGGCTCGAGAAACTGATATATGAAGGTCGTTTCAAAACTATGCCAAATATGCCAGATCTATAGATGAATGGGTATTGGAGTTGTTATACATCCTTGTAAATACAAGAATGTAATGCTATAGTGTTTTGTAAATTACTTTTATTGTGGCTCTTGTAGTACTTCTTACCCTGAAGCAGTTTTACTTCACAGGGAACATTCGGCAATGTCCAGAGACATTTTTGGTAGTCACAACCAGGCACAGCAGGAGGATGTGTTTCACAGCTAAGATGTCTAATGGTGCACAGGACAGCCCACATAACTAAGAATTATCTGATCACAAATATCAGTAGTTGCACTGTTGGGACTCCTGCTCTTGAGTGTGTATGCTTTCTAAATTTTATCCTAAAACTAAGAATTTTCTCTAGTCTACTTGCCTTCCCCAGAGCCCAGTCCCTTTGTTATATGTAACTGTATCCTCAGTCAGCAGAGGTATACACTGTTTATAACTTTTCTCCAAATCTTCCCATTGATAATTATGAATATATAAGAATATAATTTTTTATAAATACTGTCTTTTGTAAGCACAAATAGTGGTATACTGTATACCCTTTCTGCACCTTGCTTTTTTCACTTAGTAATATATATCAGTACATCTAAAGCTGCCATGTCTTTTTACCGATTACATTGTATTTCATTTTATGACTGTACCATATTTAACCTGTACCCTATGAATATGCTCATAACCACATCAGTTTGCCCTTGTATGGAAATAATCTGTATATTTGTTTATTCATTTTTAAAGATTTTAATTTTTTAGAGCAGTTTTATGATTGCAGAGGGGAATGTCCAGAGATTTTCCATATATCCCTGCCCCGGACAGGCATAGCTTCCCCCATCACAATGGTACATTTGTTATAATTGATTAAACTTGCACTGGCACATCATAATCACCCAGAGCCCTTTGTTTAATTAGGGTTCGTGCTTGGTATTAGTATCTATTCTTTGTGTTTGGACAAATATGTAATGATGTGTATCTACCAGTTATCTCACAGAATATTTTCTCTGCGCTAAAAATCCACTGTGTTCAGTCTTTTCATTATCATCCCCATGCCCAACTCCTTGGCAACCACTGATTTTTTTTTTTTTTTTTTTACCATCTTCATAGTTTTGCCTTTTCCAGAGTATTACATAGTTGGAATCATACAGTATATACTCTCTTCAAATTGACTTCTTTTACTTAGTAATATGTGTTAAGTTTCCTTCATATCTTTTCATTGCTTGATAGCTCATGCTTTTTAGTGTTGAATAATATTCCACTGTGAGGGTGTATCACAGTTTATCCATTGAACTGTGAAGGACAGCTTGGTTACTTCCATGTTTTGGCAGTTATGAATAAAGCTCCTGTGAACACCCATATGCAGGCTTTTGTGTAGTCATACATTTTTTAATTCCTTTTGTGTAAATAGCAAGGAGTGCAATTGCTGAATCTCATGGCAGCAGTTATGCTTAGTTTTCTAAGAAATCACCAAACTGTCTATCAGCGTAACTGTTCCATTTTACATTCCCAACCAGCAGTAAGTGAGAGTTCCTGCTTCTCCACGTCTTCTCCAGCATTTGGTGTTAATTTGTTTTTAAATAGCCTGTTTCTGGCCTATCATGTACGTTCCAGCCCCTGCCTCTGATTCACATTTTCCTTTCAAGAGCTTATTTACAGTGTTGCCACTGTTTCAGAAAGCCCAGTGCTTTCTTTTTCTTTTAGGTCCTCTGCTTCTTGGCAACCTATCCTTCTGGAGTTTGTTTGGTTTTGTCCTTTTACACACTTACCTAGTTTTTCTAATTTCCAATTTTTTGTGTGGTGCTAAAGAGTCCATAGGGCAGTGGGAAGGATGGTCTTAGTCTTTCCTACCCCACTTCATAAATATTCCATGTAAATAACATAATTCTGCTTTGTTTGCATATCAAGGTTCTCACCACCTCAGGTGCACATACAGTTTGACATTAACAGTTAAAGCTCTGTAGGAAGACTGGGAACTAAGTCTCCCTTGATCCTCCCTACTTCTGTGTTGTGACCACTTGTATATGTGTAGAAATTCTGGTGCTATTCACTTTCCTAATCCATGTCTTACCCACCTTTAGGGGGCGTTTCGTGAGGATTGATGATAACTTATGTAAAGCTTTTAGAACAGTACCTAACACATGACACGAATTAGTTAATATTTTTCTGTTTCAATAATTTTGTTATTAGATATTTGATTTTATAATCATTGGTGGAACCCATGATTTGTTTGTGGACTTAAAATGCTTTCTCAGATATGTCATTTTCCATTGCCTTAGTGGTTCTCAGATTCCCTAACTCCAGGATGATCCTGTTAATTGAACAGTTACTGTTCCCATCTCTTCCCGTCTTGGTATTATAGAATGAAACTACCTGACTAGGATTAGTGAAGACAATGATAGTATTTTTAATGCAGTATCAATGACTGTTTCACAGGCCATAATGGATACTGACTTATAACCACATGGTGTATGGTGTAAGCATCAACACCAAAAGCTCATCCAGCCTGATGGGACCCATACTTTGAAGCTGGTATTCCTGTTAATGGGAAATAAAGTGACAGATGAAACTAATCTATGAGTTAGGGAAGTCATTTCTGATGTTTAAATGAAGTCTGGATACCACCTGCAGACTGCTAGAATTAAGGAAAAAACCAACTCTTTAAAACAAAACATAACAAAATAGTACATAACTTACCCACAGAAAAATATGGGAATAGTAGAAAAATATGGGAATAGTAAAAAGTATGGGAATAGTAGAAAGAGCCTCAGAAAGTGAATATGGAAGCTGTCCTCATTTTTTATCTTTCACTTTTGTAGCACTGAGACCTTGGCTAAGTAATTTCTTCTTTTAGTCTCATTTTCTCGTTGGAAGGAGTTGATGATGATGATGATGATGATCTTTCCAACTCTGAAAACTGCCAAGTCTATTGATAAACATAGTCTAAAAATTTATGATGGATCCTGACTGTAAGTTTACAAATCATTATCTGGAATATATGATTAGGTAAGTGGTATATTTCATGTATTTCTCATGGGGTCATATCTGATGGAAAAGTAAGAACTTAGACTTTAAGTTTCTTTAAGATTAGCTATCTTATGCTTTCAATCATTTCCAGTGTCAAACTTTTGTCCTTGAGGCATGTGTGTGTGTATGTGTGTGTGTGCACAGGTGTGTTTTAAAATTACATTACATTAATACTGTTTTTGGTTCTGTTGCTTCGTATTTATTTGAAAGATTTCTTAGAATTTCTGGCTCTCCAAGTAATCCTGTGTAAATTTTTATTTACCCAAATCTGAAATCTGTATATTTTAGTTTTTGGGTACTGGAGATTGAACTCAGGGGCACCCAACCACTCAGCCACATCCCCAGCCCTGTTTTTTTTTTTTTTTTGTGGTACTGGGGATCGAACTCAGGGCCTTGTGCTTGTGAGGCAAGCACTCTACCAGCTGAGCTATCTCCCCAGCCCCCCAGCCCCCCAGCCCTGTTTTTTGTATTTTATTTAGAGATAGGGTCTCACTGAGTTGCTTAGTACCTCACTGTTGCTGAGACTGGCTTTGAACTCAAATCCTCCTGCCTTAGCCTCCTGAGCCTCTGGGATTACAAGTGTGTACCACTACACCTGGCATATTTTATGTTCTTTATATTCATACATCTTTTTCAAAAATATTTCTGTTGGGGGATACTTCAAATGTGAGATGAATTCTTATTGGTGAAGACATTGTTTTTGTTAATTCCAGGTAATATTTATTAAATGACTTACTGCCATGCTTTTGCATTTTAATTATTAAAAAAAGATGGCCTTGCTCTGCCAAGGAGCTCACAATCTGATGGAGAGAACACTTATATAAGCACCTTATAAGATAGTGTCACATGTACACTCAGAAGTATGTACAAGGCAAGGAAGGAGTAGAGAGAGTGGGTGATTGATTGGCCATGTAGGGTGGTCAAAGCAGACTTTATAGAATGAGTGAAGCCTTAGTAGAGTATTAAAAAATGAACATGTGTTTTCCAAGTGGCAGAAAATGTTGACATGAAAAAAAAACAAATTATATGATACAAAGGAATTCCCAAACCACATGATGAATACAGGGAGACACTAGGAGTGCTATGTTGTTACAGCCTTAAGAGGGAGGGAGGTAGGGAGAGAGGGAGGAAGGGAGGAAGAGAGAAAGAGAGGGAGAGAAAGAGAGAGAGAGAGAGAGAATGTGTGTATGCGCGCGTGCACGTTTTGGGGAGCAGGAGGAAGTGAATAGTGGCAGCTGAAGATGTCCACATGAGATTCTGAAAGAGTGATAGGGTCGGATTGGCATTATAATGGCAGTAGGGCAGATAGAATGGAAGGGGCTGACATTGAAGACAGAGGGGAATCATTCAGGGGAGTGTTGTTACAGAAGATGTGGAATGCAGACTAGCATAGGTGAGGAATGGGAGAAGGACAGGAGGGCTAACACTTGGGCTGGAAATGTCTCTCAGTGGTAAGCGCTTGCTGTTGTGTGAGAAAAGTTTGGTACCAGGGAGAGCAAATTTTGGATAGAAGAGCCAAGGAGTTGATTTTTGGTATGTTAATGTTGAGGTTCCCATGGGAGACCTAAATGTGGAGAGGTGGGAGATGGATTATTGTCAGCATGGAGTAGGGCAGGGGAGAGAAAGACCAATGAGAATACTCCAGATGTTACCATAGAATCACTGTGTTTCAGTGCAGTGGTACAGGGGGGAGCCAATCCAGTGGATTGAGAGTGGATCACTTAAGGAAGTTGAGATGGTGACGATTGATAGATTGCTCCCGCAATGGTGGAAACTTATGATCGCCCACCACCCGCGGGGACAATCACAAGGCGTACGCTCTTCTTGATCACAGGAACCAAAAGGACTTTATTCCACAAGTCTCAGACTTATATTGAGAACATCATCCTATCAGAGAGTAGACTACCAGGAAAGTCAGCCTATCAAGGAACAGTCTCCAGGCAGATACCAGGATTGCCTCATGTACAACAGCCAACCAGAGTTACTTCCTAAAACTTGTATATGAGTGCAGCTAAGTCTGGCAAGCTGCCAGGCGCCATCTTAGAGATCAGGCCACAGTGCGGCTCTGGGGCCCTCAGAGCCCGCCCCTGACAGAAATTTTGTTGTAATATCTTCATTAGAGTAAAATCCTATAGCATTTCCCTCTTACAAAAAGTATTCAGCCTTATCACATGTTCACTGTTGTTATTATTTACCTATTTTGTTATGACATGGGCTTTTCTTCATTTCTAAGTCTGCCTTACTCCCAGTCTGGTAAAATCTCTGTACACCTCAAATTGTGATTTTCCCAAAGCTAATGTAGTTTCAGTAAAATATGGTGAATGGTTGTTTTCTTCTTTTCTATTGAGCTCTTTCCTTTACTCCCTTTATATTGTTTCTTGGCCACCACTAACTTTGTTTTTTCCCAATCTCAGATTATATCATGTCACTTGGTTATCTAAGTACTTTATCTTTTATAAATTCTTTGATTTAATCAGAAATCATAGCTCTTATTAGCCTCTTAATAGAATAATATTGTTTTGTGGGAGGTTATGAAGTCACAATTAAAGATCTCAGGGTTTGCCTGTACATATTCTTAGAGTGCTTTGTTAACTCCATTACATATGCTATTGGCTGAAGGAAAGAGGATTTTTTTTTTAAATAGGATCATGACTATCTAAATGAATGATGATGACCTGGGAAAAATAAGAACTTTTCATTTTCCCTCTTCCTGCATCTGTTTAAGAAAATAACTATATATTCTGGCTAGAATTTGCCTTAATGGATTCAAAGATATTACAGGCTAGAGCTGGGGCTGTAGCTCAGTGGTAGAGCACATGCCTAGCCTGCGTGAGGCACTGGATTCCATCCTTAGCACCACAGAAAAATAAACAAATAAATAAAGATATGTTGTTCATCTACAATTACCAAAAAAAAAAAAAAAAAAAAAAAAAAAAAAAAAAAGAAAGAAATTACAGTCTTGTATTAATAGCATAGAGCCATTGGAGGTAAGTGGGTGGTGGTGGATTGTTTAAGATTGGAAATAAAAGTAATGGAGGAGAATTGAGTGATAGGTGAGAAGCACATTTAGTAACTGAAGTTATTGAGAAATTTTGAGGACAGGATAAAGCTAAGAGATAGGACCTGAGAATTAGATTAGAAAATTTAAGATTTCCTCAGTACATAGGAAAAAAGTTAAGATTTAATAATGAAAGTTACCCCAAAGACATTTTTAGAAGATCAGGAAGAATTCACTGCTCAAGATTCGGAACTGACTATTAGCCTTTGTAATTTGTCAGAGTGTAGTGAAACTGGGAGGTACTTTGTTCTTTCCTGTATTACTGTCGTAAACTGTCTCTCTGTACTATTCAAGTTAATGCTCATTTAACAATATTTACTTAGCATCTTGGGGTGCCTACAGATTGGTTTCATGGGGTCAGTGAATATGTAAACTTTTGTATATTGTTAGGTATTTTTGTGGGAGAAAAATCATTCGCTTCTGATTAAACTTTCAAAGGTATATCTGACTCAAAATTGTTTGATTTTGCCATGTATGCACTAAACATCTATGCTAGATATTGCTTAATTGGAAAAAGATTAGAAAGAAATAGTGTTCTCCCAATTTTGTCAGCAACTAAAGATGAAAAATGAATGTGTTAGAATGACTTCACCAGTGACCATCTGGGCCTGGAGTTTTCTCTTTGGGAAAGTTTTTGGTAGTGAATTCAGTTTCTTAAATGCATGTTTGACTGTTCAGATTTTCTATTTTATGATGGTTCTGATAAATTGTTAGAATACGCAGCTTAGAGTTTTAGTCCTATTTGAATGCTTACAAGTTCTTCACGAAGATGTGTAGTAATAAAAGAGGATTGCCAGCTCTTGTATACTTTCCATTGTTAGCAGCACAATAATCTGTGGCAACTACAGTGCGTGAATTAATTCAATCTTCACAACAACCCTGAGATAGGTAGTATTATAGATACCACTTTATAGATATGGGAAAGGAAGTAGAGAAGTTAAGAAATTTGTCTAAAGCCATGCCACTCACTTGAGTAACAGCTTTGAATCCCGAAAATCTGGCTCTAGATACCATACTTTAGCTACTCTGCCATAATGTGTCCCTATAATCATTCTTTCCTGTAAAGAATGACGACTGAACTGGGGTTGTAGCTCATGGTAGAGCACTTGCCTGACATGTGGGGCCTTGAGTTTGATCTCCAAGTGTGCAGCATGTATGTTTGTGTGTGCATGCTAACACACACACACACACACACACACAGAGGACTAAAGTCCTAAAGGTTGGATTCCTACCTTGGTATTGTTTTGTTTTGTTTTTCTTTTTCCCGTGAGCTGTTCTAAATAGATGAAAAGTCCTTCCCTGTATCTCTTGCTACTTCTGACAAGGCTAGTTTAAAATAGTAGGTTCTGGGGTTAAACAGCTTCCCCCTTTACTCCCTCTCCTTTCACCATCTCACTGCCCTATACAATAACTTTACATGACCTCTGCGTAATTCTTATATTGATAACACTGCTTCTCAGCCTTTCCCCTACCCTAACCGTCTTTTCCTAGTATTGGAAGATATATATTGACTTGGGTTAAGGAGGAGCCCAGGAGGAGGGTTTTGCTATTCAAACCTCACTCTGTTCCACCAAACTACAGTACTTGAGATGATTCTGTTCCCTAAGTTCACATGCTCCCTCATGCCACTTGCCTCCCTGTCCCACCATTACAAGCTTCATGTAGCTGATTTAGCTTGGTAATGTGCCATCTTTGCAGTCTTGTTTGTGGTTGACTTGGTTGAGCTCACAAGAGACTCAGAAGGGAATTCAAAGGGCCAGTGTATGAAGTTAGAGTGAGAAAAGCACTTCTCAGTAGAGAGTTGTTAGCATATGTAGTCTGCCATCTGAATCCATTGGTTCTGTATCCCTTTCAACCAAACAACTGATGATAGAAAAATATTTGAAAAAAATTGCATCTGTACTAAACATATACAGACTTTTCCCCTTCTTATTACCTAAATAATGTAACAAGTATTCAATGGCATTTGCATTGTATTAGGTATTATAAGTTATCCAGAGATGATTTAAAGTATATGGAAGGATGTTGGTAGGTTATATGCAAACACTATACCACTTTATTTAAGGGATTTGAGCATCTGCAGATTTTGGTGTCCATAGAGGGGTCCTGGAGCCGATCACTCATAGGTACCCAAGGATTGTATTTGAACTATGCCTTCTCTCCCTGCAAGCAAGCTGTTGGGGCAGTCAAGGAATTCTTAAGTTGATTGGTCAACCTGCATTTGGAGCAAGGGAGTTTGATGATTTGCACATCATCATTCCATCTTTATGATGGCCCCTGTAATCCTTGAAAGCACTAATATACGTACAACCTGCTTTTCCTTTTTATTCTCCTGCTTGGATAAGAGGTACAAATAGACCTGGACCCAACCTAGCCACTTAGTTGTGTGATTTTAGGTGTGTGGTCACTTTAGAAGGTTGTTGTAAAAATTAAAATATGAAAAAAGTTTAGCACAGTTATCGTTATTCATGCTACCACCTATGATATCTCTGATAGACCTATCTTTTCCTTTAAGATGAATTTATACATTTTCCTGGTTACAGTGAGGTCTTGCTGGCCTGCAAGTTTGTTTGTTGTTTTTTTGGTCATCTTTGAGATGACTTCTTGGCTGTTAATTTTAAACTTGCCTTTTGTGAAATTTCATTTCAGGTTTTTAAATTTTTAAAAAAATTTATCATTTCTTTTTGTGAGAGAGGACCCCCTGTAAATTGGCATGTGCCCATGTGTTTATAATTATATATGTTTGTGTATATACTGCCCTTAGTTTACCTAAATAAAAAAATTTCATGTCTCTCCTACATTAATAGTTTACCATTTCTCTCCCATAAGAATTCTCTCTTAAGGAGTTTGACAGTGATTTAAAAGTGTTTAGTTTTAATTTAAATATGCTAAAGAGAGGGGTTTTACTCAGGAAGCAACTATTTGCTTCACTTACAAGCTGTAGTCCTTGTGGCTTAACTGCTTTAAAGGTTGTTCAGAGTTTTCAATATACTTAAAATTGTTTGAAGCTGTGACTTGTCTAGTGCTGATATATCCAATAATATCATCTCATTGTAGTGATAATACGTGCCTTCTGTCTCCTGCCTTCCCCCAAGAAGAGAACTGGCAGAATTTGCAGGATAAGTTATAGTACTGCATTCAAGTTTTGCTTTCTCTTTTTTTCCTACCTTTTAATATAACCTTGAAAGTGAACATGTGGTTTAGAGGTTTAAGCAATGCTTCTAGAAAAATCTACCAAGAAAATAAATGATAAAGTGGTTGGGAAATACTGCCCGTGGTATGTACAAGTGGGTCTTAGATAATTCTAGTGCTTGGTGTTAGTTTGTATGGTTTAGCTGTCTCTCTCCTGATAGAAATGAGAGAGATGTGTTGATTCATTCTCTAAGGAGGAAGCTAGTTACACCATAGTGGTGTATTTTTAGTGGGGGGAAAATGCAGAAACCTATTGTCATCAATGTGGAATTCCTAAAAAAAATTTTTTTTTAAGTTGTAGATAGACACAGTACTTTTACTTATTTATTTTTATGTGGTGCCGAGGGTTGAACCCAGCGCCTCACACATGCTAGGCTCTACCACTGACCCACAACCCCAGCCCCCTCAATGTGGAATTCCTTTTTTTTTTGTACTGGGGATTGAACTCAGGGGCACTGAACCGCTGAACCACAATCCTGGCCCTGTTTTGTATTTTACTTAGAGACGGGGTCTCACTGAGTTGCTTAGAACCTCCCCGGTGGTGCTGAGTCTTTGAACTCCTCTTGCCTCAGCCTCCTGAGCAGCTGGGATTACAGGCATGGGCCACCTCACCCAGCGGGAATTCTTGAAGCAAGAATTTGGCAAAAGAGAAGGCTGTGGTGGTACATGCCTGTAATACCAGCTACTGGGGAAACTGAACCAGGAGGATCATAGGTTTGCAGCCAGTCCCTGCAATTTAGTGAGATAGTCTCAAAATAAAAACATGGACTGGGGGTATATAGCTCAGTGGCAGAGTGCCCCTGACTTTAATCCCTAGTACCCACCCCCCAACTTCCCCCCCACCAAAAAAAGGCAAGAAAACAAAAGAGCAGGTCATTTCCAGGAGGTAGTTGATAACTGACCAATATTTAAAGTCAAACTTTATCTGTAAATGAAGAAGAAACAGAAAAAATAAAAATAAAACAAATATGTATCCACTATCCAGTGACTTCTTAAAAAGTTGCTTCTGAAAAATGGGGAGAAGATAAGGCACTATGAGAGGAAAACCACAATTACACTGTTAAATACAGGGAGGCAGTAGAGAAAAGAAAATAGGATGAGTTTCTGGCAAGGAAGAATTTAGCTATGAGAGCAAGGGATGACAGGTACAGGAAAAGATGTTTCTGAGTAAAAATAGGACTGGTTATAATTATCCGAGAAGTTGGAGAACTACGTATTTTTTTTTAATAAAATGGGTAAGCAAGCTCTACTTTGGATGTATAGGTAACAAGTAGAATGAGGCACTTAATGGGCACCTTTGGATTCCTGCAGAAGTTAAATCCTTTAGCAGAATAGGGTAAAGCACCATCTGGGATCATGCAGGCTTCCTCCTTTTGAGGGACTTTAGGCTTTTTCTCTTAGAAAAGTTTGAAAAATTGTTAAACTTAGACAACATAGAGCTGGGAAATTGAGTTTTATATTTGTGCTGCTCTTAATAACAAAGCAGGGAATCTGTTATATCCTTTTCTGGAAGGATATGAGTAGTTATTTGAGAGACAGAATACTTAGAAAGCAGTGATGTTTAAGGGCACATTAAAAATGGAAGCTAATAGGAACTGTAGTCAGTCCCTATCCCAAGAGTCCTTTCTTGGTTTTCTGTAGAGGAACTTGAACTCCAGAGGAATTGTCCTGCTCCCTAAGATGAAACTAGCACACATCAGCTGCCTTCCCTTGGAGTGGTGTTATGTGTTCCCCAATTTATTATGAGCACTAGATTTAGAGTAAGGAGGCTGTTAATCTATGGACAGACTCTGTAGTCGCATACAGGTCAGGTGCATTTTAATTATTCACCAGCCAGTTCAGGGCCTTTGTTTTACTAATGAGGAGTCACAGAGATAGTCATACCAACCCAGAGTAAGAGACAGTGACAATTTTGACAGTATTTCCCATTTATTTTTAGTGATTTCAAGAACACATACCCAGTAGTCAGAAGTATACATTAGGAGCTTATGTATTTTGTGTGTGCTTTTTTAAAGTCAAAATTCAAGAGGTTTAATTTTTCTTGTAGTATTAACTGATTTTGAACTATAAGATGTTCAGAGCAGCTATTTAAAATTTGTGTTCTTATAAAAGCCCAGTGTTGGTATTGTTTTATCAGCTTGTGTACTTTAGAAATCACTTACTTCACCAGATTTAGTAATTTTCTGGGATTTAGGATCCACAGTCCACAGAGTGTAAAGTGCAGCAAAACTCTACAGCCATAATGCTAGTGGATGTGGGGGGCACTGGAGCTTGACTAATAGGAGTGCCCTGTGCTGCAGTTACACAGTAAGCACTATGACTGTTGCAGTGTTCACATCTCTGTTTTTGGATTCTAAGATTTAATATCAACAACCTTTACTTTTCAATTCACTGCTACATTTCCAGTTTTGGAGAGAGTGAAATATAATTGTTTCTGTGTGAAATGTCATTTCCCTGTGATAGTTTTGTGTACGGAATGACAGACTCTAGATAACATTATAGTCATCATTTCAGCAGGTAAAAAGATGTCTCTTATTTGAGCAACGTTTAATCTTGAAATAGAAGTCTACTGGGAGTAGAGGATTTTTAGTTGGAATTAGGGAGTGATGAGGTGGGGAGGCAGGGATAGGTCCAGATTAGAGGGGACTTGGCCAGCCAAGTAGAGAAAGTTAGACATGATCTTGTCAATAGTGAGCAGGAAGTGGTAAGGGATTTTGAATAGGACGTGAAATGCAAATGATATTCTTACTTTTCTTTCTTTAATTCCTACAAGAAAATTTTTGCTCCTCTAAGGAGAATGAGACTGGCATTTAACACAAGATGATGAATAGTTGAGGAGGACTCTTGTCTTCATCTAGTCAGGAAGAAGAAATGGAGAAGAATATGTAAAGAAACTCTCCTTCTCCTGTATTTATTTCCCCAGGCTCATCAAAGAAAAGAAAGAAAAATCATTGACAGTTTCATTATTTCAATTCAATCACTATTCACATTTTGACCAATTTTTCCTACTCTTTTTTAAATGAGTTTGTCCCTTAATTTAAAAAAAATTAAACATTTAATATGCATATGCAATAACTTTTTTTTTTTTTTTTTAAACCCAGGGGCGATCAACCACTGAGCCTTATCCCCAACCCTTTTATATTTTATTTAAAGACAGGGTCTCACTGAGTTGCTCAGGGCCTTGCTAAATTTCTGAGACCGGCTTTGAATTTTTGATCCTCCTGCCTCAGTCTCCCAAGCTACTGGGATTATAGGCATGTGCCAGCATGCCCAGCTGCAGTAAAGTTTTAAGAATGGGTCTTAGGCAGTGAATGTTTGATGAATTTAATAATTGAATGCACTCATATGCATTACCTCAGTGAGGCCTAGAACATTGTCACCATCCCAGAAAATTCCCTTACATTCTTTTTCTGTTTTTCCTGATTTTAGTATAAATAATTTTGGATGCTTTAAAAAATGTCTTGAGCATTATGAAGTAAACATGCTTTCATGTAATTCAATATTTTAAAAAAATTATTATTCTTATGGCTGCCATTATTTATCACTGTTCACTTAACTGTTTTTCCATTTTGGAATATTTAAACAATCTTCAAATTTCCACTATGAAAAATAATAGCACCATGAACACCAGTCATTTTTAAGCAATCATATGACTTGTTGAAAAAATGTTGACAGTAGGAAAAGGAAAAAAAGAGTTAAAGACAACTCCCAAGGGTTACAAGAATTGTGACCCATTGTGAGAATAGAGAAGGTAGGAAGAGAATTCTCCTTTAGGAATTAGTGGAGGTCAGTAAGATGAGGTTGGTTTTAACCAGACCAAATTTGAGGTGATAGGGAGCTGCTCTGTGTGTAATTGGAAGTAAAGGACTTTAGGAATTCAGAATATCCATGTGCCCTGGAAACAGAGGCCATAGTGGGAAAGGCGATAGAAAACTGAGTAGTGAGAAAAGAAGAGCAGTTTACCAAGGGCTGAACCTGTTCTACTTTGAGTTCTAATGCTGAGTTTTTTTGGTTTTGTTTTGTTTTTGTTTTTGTTTTAGTTTTTTGAGTTTTGTCCATTTGTTCTTTGGATGAAATGATGACTTGGAGGCATTCATTTGAATTCTGTACTCAATATTCTGAGATCCTGAATTTACTTTAATACTTATACCTACTACTAATGTGGTTGATGCTAATTCTGAGAAAGAAAGTGAATGTGGATCTCTTGTTTTGCCATGCCTAAAATGAGAGTAACTATCATTTGATTTTTTTTTTTTTTTTTTAATTCTGCTGGGCTCTTTCCACTAAAAAGGGATTGGCATACTTGTGTAAGGAAATGAAATTACTTAAATTAGCAGAAGTTACTGGAGAAAGGAAGAAATAATTTAATAGGAAATAATTACTAAATTTTGAGTAAATAGAGTAGATCGAACAGATGTACCTTTACTTTAACTCTTTGGTGACTCACCAAATTATTGGAAAGATGTAAAACCCCTAAGAAAAAGCAGAATGAAGAGATCTCAGAATAAACATTTTAGAAGATAGCAAGCAAATGAACTGCAGTTACTACCTTAATTGTTCAGAGAAAGCTGAACCTGAAGCAGCAGCAGGGGAAATCTGGAAGTAAGCCACATCATGCCGCCTAACCCTAAGGAGCTTCAGGAACACACCTCTCAAATAAAAAGTACATGGGGGTGAAAACAAGATGTTGTGGAGAGTTTGTGTAAGTATCCAGAATTCCTATCCCCCCCACTCCCAAATCTGTGTAAAAGACTGCAGGCTTACTCTCTGCAGAGTTGAACTGGGAAGAATCTGGACTTGGGAACTTTAGGCACAACTGAGAACAATGGGTATCTTTCTGAATGTAGAAAACTATTTTGAGAAGAATTTTTTCACCATCTTCCGCACTCAGCTCACTGATCATGGATGCTTTCTAGTCGGGAGATAGATGATTTTTCTCTGAAGGACCCAGAATGCCCAGGAGCAAAGGCCTAACTACACAAGTTAAAGGGGGAATTCTTAGAGGGTGAAAGGGTGATGTTGATCAAGAATTAGCCCAACCAATCTCACTACAGGCAAGCCCAATAGTCTCCTACAGAGCCCCTGTCTTAAATATCATTGTATGTGACACTGAGATTAAGAGCACAGAGTTTCAGAGTTTTGAGTCCTCTTTCCTGACACTGCTGTGACATTAATGTCATTAATTAGTTTTATCTGATTTTGAACTTTATATAACATGAATTAAACAATATGTATGTTTTATTTTTTTGAAGAAAGAAAAATATAATCTTTTATTGCTAATATCTGGGCCACAGACCTCAAGGGTCTGTACAAATGAAAAACCCATACTATTCAATACATATAAATATAGAAATGTTTTTCATATTTTTAAACATCAAAAATTCTGCAAATCAAAGTTTATCACTTGTAGTTTTAAATAGAGTATTCACTCAGTCAGTCATAGTCCACAGTGTATCCTTTGTAAACATTTGGCTCAATATTTTTTCTCTTCTAAGATGGAATTAAGTGTAGTTTGACTGGGTTTAATTTTTTTAAAGAAAACAATCAGATAGTGGTATGGCATAAATCTTTTGTCAAATTAAATTTTTTATTTTAAGGTATTCAAAGATTCATGTGCAGGAGATTAGATGATTGTAAAAACAATACAGAGGTAACTTAGTTAAGTTTCTCCTAAAAATAATCCTGCAAAACCATAATACACTATCACAACTAGAATGCTGACATGATATAGTCAGTACACAGAACAGGTATTTCACCAGGAGGGTCCCTCCCTTGCTTTTTCATAGCCACACCCAAGTTCATTCCACACCCAGCCCTCCCTGAGCCACTGGAAAACATTGTATCTCTGTTTCTGTTATTTGCCTCTTAAAAAGTATAGATAAATAGACAGATATATGGACCCATACAATATATAATTCTTTGGGGTTGGCTTTATTTTTATTTTTTTTGTGTTTTTTTTTTTTTTTTTTTTTTTTTTTTTTTTTTTTGGGTGCTGGGGATCAAACCCAGAGCCTTGTGCTTACAAAGCAAGCACTCTGCCAACTGAGTCTCCCCAGCCCCTTTATTTTTATTTTTAAGTGCAGTGTGGTTATATATAACACTAGGGTTCATTTGGACATATTCATAAATTCATGTAAGATAGTTTTCTCCATTTCAATTCCGAGTGCTACTCCTTCCCTTTATATTCCCTCCCCTTGTTCTCCTCCTGTGATATATTTTTTGAGGGTGTCTGCTTTCTTTTTATTTAACAATTATATGTATGAAATATATCCTGTTTGTTACATACCTATAGCTTATTAATTTTCATGGCTATTTACTGTTTTATTATATGCATGTATTATAGTTTGTTTCACTGTTCATTGAACACCTAGGTTGTTTTCAGTTGGGGGCTGATATGAATGCTGCTTCTATGGACTTTCTTAACGCTAGTTGACATTAATAATGGCTGTAAATGGAGGGAGCCCAGCAATGTCTTCTTTACCTTGAATCTCCTCCCCCAACCCCCTGTCTATTTTCCTGACCTGGGGCATCTCTGAAGTCTGATGACTATGCCACAGGTCAAGGAGAGTGGAACAAAAGAAAGTCCTTTCCTTCACCCACTTTCCCCCTTTTGTCCTTTTACATTGAAATGTTGACATATTCCTTAAAATGGCTTTGTGTTTACATTTGATTTGTATTCAGTTTCTATTGATTCTCTATTCTTGCTGTCTGAGGACAGCTCCTTTTTTTCCAGTTGGCAGTGCTCTCATCTTCTGAATGAAATTCAGCATCTAAAGGGATCAAATTATTTGCAGAAACAATCAGTACATGTAAAATCAAATTGTACCAATTCATCATAACAATTATCAGCTGAATGTTTCTGCTACCAATAGCAGCAGCAACAATAACAGTAAAAACAGATTTCTTTTCTTTGTTTGGTCTTTGTGAACCTGTACAATATCATAAACCCAGTGTGGTAAAAAAGAAATACCTAATAAAGGAAAAACAAGTAAAAATAATATATTGTTGGAGAGTTAGGAAAATAGTACATGCCAAAAATTTCTATTACTTTAATATTGTTTTTGAATGTTGGCTGTGTATTTAAAAATGCCAGTTGGGCAGTGTGTGTGTGTGTTTCTTTGTTCAATTACCTGTTAAGCTTATTTTTGTCATTTTAGGAAATTCCTTCTTCTTTTCAGCAATCAGGTGTAATAAAATAATCACTGTCCTAGAGAGCCTGTTAATCCAGAATTATAGTATGACAATGCACGTGTTAACACTAAGACTGTGATCACTCACTTTAGAAATCTTTTAAATCTTAGAACTGTCAAAAGTGCATGTTTCTTAGCCCCATGCAAATCATGTACTGTGTATTTGGTTGAGTGGGTGTTTTCTCAAAGGTATGGAGCTTTGTGCACAAATGCAGTTTTATCCTTACAGTGGGAACAACCTTGCTTCAGTGGCTTGACCACACGCAGGCACCACAGTGTTTGAAATGGTCAGTGTGCTGCTTCAGCCTGCACTTGTGATAAACAAGGATGCAGTGGAAATTGTTTTGGCTCAGGGAATCATATTTAACTCAAGTGAACTTGTTTGGAATAATAACTTCTGTTAATCCTTTTCTGAAAATTATAGTTGTATTGATAATATTACATAAAAGTTATCGTTTTTAGTTTGTTAGATAATAAAGTTAGACCTGCAGTAGAGGGCCAAAGCCCAGGAAATTGTCAAATTGATTTGATTAAATTTTTGCCCCTTAGACTAGGGTGCTAAGGACATGCCATTATGCAATACTAAAGTATTTTGTTGCTTCCACAAGTTCAGATTACTTTTAGGTGGTTGTGATCATTCATGTTGATAACAAAGTTTATAAAGCATTTAGACTGTCTGAAGTTGAAAACTACAGATTTATTGTGGTAACTAAAAGACAATTTGACTTTGAAATTTATTGATTAAATGAATTGGTCAGTAAATTAAAATAAGTGCTAATTGGAAACTTAATGTTTTTGCTGTTTGTTTCCTAATCAAGTGTCATCTTAAAAGATATTTATCTCCATTTGATTCTAAGCCCCCTTGAGCATAGTTACTTTGGAATTTTTCTACTTGTTTTTACTTATCATAGATTATTTCTCTACAGTTAATTTAAAAGGGTCGAGGGTCAGGTTTGAAAGTTATCATTGGGGCCATTAAAAGTTCTGAACTTTGGTGTTACCAAAAGCAACTTTGCATTATACGAATATTGTTTATTATTTATTATTTTAGCAAATTTTGTTAGAACTTTAGTTCTCATTCTTAAGAGTTCAATGTTTAATAGAAATCCTACAATTTGAAGTTTATATGTGCAGTTATCTAATTTAGAGATATATCTTCCACATATTGTTTCAGTTGTAACTGTTTTTAAAATTTGGTATTCATGGTAAATGTTGATGGACTCCTATGAGATTGCCTATTTTCTTTCAAAATCAGTTTTACCATATCTACTTAGATTTATTGTTAGTGTTAACCTAAAATGTTTGAGAATAAAGCATGGTAACTTAGCTTCAACATTGAATTTACCGGGTTTCCCTGTGGTTGTAGATGCTTAATGAAATTATTTTGGTTTCTTTTCAGTATACAATAGATTATTGAATGAATAAGTTGGATAAAAAGAACTCGGGGATATCACTAAAGTTGTTACTTGAATGAGTAGAAATAATGGCACCTTTTAATTTGCTTGAATATTCTGTTTAATACCATTCCTGTAATTCTTTTTTGTTAGAAAATTTACTTTTTAATTGTAAACTCAAGAAAATTCATTTTATAGCTCTGTTGTCATTACTTTTGCTTTTATAATTGATATGTTTGGTATATAAATGAAATTATACCTTCATAGATAAAGGGAAGGGATGTTTTGGGGGTCAATGAATTTATCTGTTTTTTTTCCAAGACAGACATGAATGCCCAGTCATCTAGAAAATATACTGTAAAGCACAGAGATGATGGTTTAGGTTGATTTGTTATACTGTGGTACAAGGGGTCCACCAATCATATTACATGCCTGTTTTAGCAATATATTAGAAGATATATTTGCAAATTCCCTGCTAAAAGTTACATAACTAAAGGAAATTCAAAGTATTTATTAATTTTTAAAAACTTTCAGTACCTTGTCCTTTTTTGTTTGGTTTGGTATTAGTCTTGGCAGATATTTAGTGAGTAGCTAGCTACTAGATAACAGTCACACTCTTCTATTACAATATGTTAGATCTTTGCTAGTTATTTTCTCTAAACAACAATAGTAATAAAAAAATGCCTACCAGAGTCATGGTATAAATTTATAGTTTCTATAAGGATAAAGGGTTTGGTAACAATGAATTATTTTTTCTGCAGTAATTTAAATAACTGTTTAGACATATTAACTGTTGTATTGTGCTGTTATAGGTACAAAAGTATTAAATTATTTAATCAAAAATTGATAAAAATTTGCCTGAACATTTCTTGCTCTTTTGTTTATCAAGCCATAGATTTGAAAGCTCTGTAGTATCCAATACCTTTTGACCAAATCTTTGAAATTTATGTTTTTATACCACAGTTAACAGTAGAGAGCAGTAAACTAAAATACTAGAATAATAACAGAGAGCCAGGCTTTTAGAACAAACAGCCATTAGGTTCTACACCTTGCCTGCAGTACTATCCCCCCTTTGTTTAATATCTATTTAATATTAAGAACTTCTTAATATTAGTGTAATTTCAGGGTTGCCAGATTTAGCAAATAAAAATATAGGACACCTAGTTAAATTTCAGTTTCAGGTAGTGAATTAATTTTTTAGTATGACTGTCCCAAATATTGCATGAAACAGACTTTAAAAAATATTTGTTGTTTTTCTGAAATTGAGATTTAACTGATGTTGTAAATTTTATTTGGCAACACTAGTTATTTCCATGTATTGTATATTAGGTACCAGGTGTTGAGACATGAGTAAGGAGCCCTTCAGGTACTTAAAATCTAATTGGGGGGAGACAAGAAGAAGGTATGTGAAGAAGAGCAACACCAGGGTGGAGACCTTGCAGTAAAGAGGTGTTTGACAAGGAGATCGATACATTTTCTTGTTAATGCTTAGCAGGGTCATCTGGTAGGTAAACAGAGCCTTTAGGTGCTTTTGAGTGGTACTTGGAGGCCCAAAACCGAGGAGACTATGGAACAGGAGAGAAGAGAAAATGAATAGGGATGGGGGAAGTCAGGGTAAAAGGAGAGAAATAGAGAAGTAAGGTTCAACTATGGTCACCAGAGCCAGAATTGGGGTGGATTTGGTCCTTCAGAGAAGGAACTCTGAGATTCCTGCTACCTTGCAGAACTCAAATCTTCTTGCACCTCAGTTTCCTCTTTATAAGGAAGAGGGGCTGAATCAGAGTCTCAGACCTGACCTGATTCTAGAAACTCAGCAGCCGAGTTCCTAATCTTAGGGTTTCCACCTTTGAAGAAGGGTTTTCCAGGTTTTAACACCTGTTCGTCCCATATTCTCAGTCTTGCCTTCTGACCTTAGAGCCCGTTTTTGGAGGTCAAACTAATGTCTTCAAGCCTTTAGTTTGATTCCAACACACAGTGTGTATTATGTCTTTGGAATGAAAATAAACTGGACTTCCTCAAAAGACATTGCTTTATGAATGTAAATTAAAAGAGTTGAAAATAAATCCTAATGTTCTTTCTTTTGTTCATTTTTCATTATCTGTTCCTGAATGAATAAAATAAAAGACTTAGAAATAGTTTCATAGATTTTGACATATTAGGGAAGCAGTTTCCAACTTTGGAAATACCTGAAATGCATTTCAATCTAGCCACACAGACTCATTACAAAACTGCTGTGTGCTGGGGAGTGATGCTGGTGGCTACTTGAGGTCATGATACATTGGCATAAACATGTAGCTGCCATTACTTATTTAATAATTCGTTCAACCCTGGACTTTAAATAAAAAATGATTGCCAGTGATAAAGGACAATTGAATGGAAGCAAATCTATTATTTGGGACAGTGATTTTTAACCTGTTTTAGATACTGGAATTCTTTGCAGATCTGAAAAGGTACTGGTCTTGGTTTTAAGTTTGTGATTTTGGAACTCAACTATACAGTTAAATAGGTCCATTCATTCAGTCCTTAAGTCATTCATTCATGAACTATTAAGCTCTGAGGCATAGCAGAATCTGATTTTTAGCTCTTTCTGGACAATAGTCTTATATAACAAACTTAAGAGCCCATTTTCATCTTGACATGGAAAGTGTAACTCATATGCTGTGTCGTAACTTAAACTTTTAAAAATTTTTTTGTAGTGCTGGGGATTGAATGTAGGGCCTCTTGCTGCTCGGCAAACACTGTACCACTGAGTTGCATTCCCATCCCCATCCTCTAACTTAGTGTTTAAAGATTTAGAATTTATTTGGTGTGTCCCAAGAGGAATAAGAACAACTATGTAGTTTATCATCCTTATTTCTTTCACTTCAGTACAGCTTTTAATTTCCCTTTAGTTATCCATTTACATTCTTCATAGTCACACAGCTTTCTATTGCCTTTCCATCTAAATCTCTATTATAAACTTTTGTTGTGCTTCCATATAGCTATAATCTTTAAAGTGGCACCATAGTCCACTGAGTTGATGTATGTATGTGTGCAGGACAAGTTTATTCCAATTTTATGTTTTTTTGGAGAATGTTATAAATGACAGCTTTATTTAGCTTTTTCAGTCTTGTCTTAGATTGGTTCCTTATGGTGAATTCTCAAGGATGGAAGTAAGGATTCATTTATTTCATGGCATTTTCTTGCGCACCTACTATGTGCCAGGCTGGACCAAAGGTTTGGCCATTTACTTGACACTTAATGTGCTTTATTATTCTTTCCCATTGTGCTTGAGAGCTTCTTTACCAGTCTAGTCAACTCTGATTTATCTGGCCCAACAGACATGCATTCATCTGGTGAATGTTTACATTTACAAGTAAACATTGTAAAGCATGCAAGGACGGTAAATCTAAACAGCAGTGTGTCTCTACGCCTACTAGTAGTTAAGATTATTTGTACAACTTGACCTTGTTTTGACGTTATAGCTGAGAAATGAAATTTTGACCAAATCAAACTCTACAGACTTAAATATTCTTATAAATTCTTATAAATTATATTCTTATAAATATAACCTAGATTTATTAAAATCACCTAGAAAACCTTAAATTGAAATTTGATTATAGTAAAAATCATAATAAATAACAATATAAATGAACTTTTATTTTGTTGAATGAATTCCAAGTATATATTAGGAAAAAAATGTTTTGCATATTCTTGATTAGTTCTCGGGTGAGAAGACAGAAAAGTGAACAGATAGTTGCTGTAGAAGATGGTGAGCACTGTAACTGAGTTTGTTTGTCCAAGGGTACAGAGGAATAGAAGTTTTGAGGTCTCTTTACTCAGATTTTTCACTCTAGAGATGTCTCCCCCACCCTTCCCCCCTTTCCATGGCTTACTGTCATGCCTTGGTGGGGGTTTCAGGGGATACTCGTTAAAGAGTATGGTACATGGAAAATGAAAACTCAGTTTTTGAAATACATGTACAGTTTAATGAGGATTCAATATTGAGTAAAGGATACTTGTGAATTGTCAAGTGCAGTATGGCTGATTGGTTGAAGGAAGTCACAGGTGGATGGATGATTATCTACTATGTCACTGATTTCTTCACAATCATAATTTCTAATAATCATTAGCAGGGACAAAAATAATACAACTGAGCATGCTTCATTAGCCATAGCAAGACAATCCAGTATGATCCCTTTTTTCTGTCTTTCAAACTAAAGAGCAAAAAAATTGGTCTCCTTATTTTTCTAGAACACTGTGGGAATCCTGACAATCTAGGTCCCATTGTAATTCTGCAGGTTGCTGATTGTAACTTGGGAGCTTAAAACACTTGTGCATCATTTCCTCAGTGGTGAATTGGGGACAGTGGTAGTACACAGTATCCAGTAGCTATTGCTCTGTGCTCCTTAGCCTTTGAGAAGCATTTGCTGCTGTTGCCTTCTCCCTTCTTAAAACACTCTTCTCTCTCAGCTCCTGAGACCCCAAACTGGTGCTTCTCCTCCTGCTCCTTTTCATTTATTGTTCTTGGCTTTACTTCTACTTCATTTCTAAATATAGGATGGTTAAGGACTCTTTTCTGTTCCCTTATTTGTCTGTTCCTTGTGGCTTCAGATATCTTCTATGGTGCTGATGCGTCCTGATGTGTTTCCATTCCTGACCTATCCAGTTCACAAGTCCATATTTGTATGCCTGGTTCTCTGTTAGATATTACTCCTTTAATACATCCCTAGAAGAACTTTTGGATCTTTCCATCAAAACAAGCAAAAAACAATCATTTGCCTTTCCTAGTTATCTCTACTTTGGGTAAATAGCCTTAAAACTATGACTCATCCTTCATTCTTTCCCTTCCTTCACGCCATGCATTCAAGCCTGTAGCAGGTACTACCTCCAGAATCAATTTATATCATGTTTCCTCTGCCACCATCCTATTCTAGGCCATTATCATCTCTTGCCACAGCAACATCCAGGTTGTCACCTTCTTGTTCATTCTATAAATAGCTACTGGAGTGATTTTTTTTTTTTTTTTAAAGCACAAATCAGATGATGTCTTTTATCTGTTTTAAGATCCACTACTATTTTCCTGTAGTATGTAAAATAAAATCTCCTTTTTGAAGCTTATACATCTGATATTGGTTTTCATAGCTAGGGAATGGGGACATTGTGACTTTAACTAGAATATAATTACCATGAGGGGCATGGATTTATTTATTTATTTTTGCTACCAGGGAATGAACCTAGGGTCATTTAACCACTGAGCCACTTCCCCAGTCCCCACTTAAATTTTTTTTTTTTTTTTAAGTTGTAGGTGGACACAATACCTTTATTTTATTTATTTTTATGTGGTGCTGAGCCACAACCCCAACCCCAAATCCCCTTTACTTTTTTATTTCTTCTTCTTCTTTTTTTAAATTTAATACCAAGGATTAAATTCAGGGTCACTCAACCTCTGAGCCACATCCCCAGCCCTATTTTTTGTATTTTATTTAGAGATGGTCTCACTGAGTTGCTTAGTGCCTTACTTTTGCTGAGGCTGGCTTTGAACTCTTTACTCAGCCTCTTGAGCCTCTGGGATTACAGGCATGCACCTACCATGCCCAGCTGCTTTTTAAATTTTGAGACAGGGTCTTGCTAAGTTGCTCAGGGCCCTGCTAAGTTGCTGAGGCTGGATTTGAACTTGTGGTCCTCCTGTCTTAGCTTTCTGATCTGCTAGACAGGTGTGTGCCACTGTGCCCAGCCAGGAATGGATTTTTTTTTTTTTTTTTGTCTGCTTCCTTCATGATCATTTTCCTTGTACTTAGAACAGTGTGTGCACATGATGGACAATAAATGCTTATCAGATGAATAAACACATTCAGCTTATATGGAGCCCCCAAAGCTTTTCTTCTTTTCTCTTACAAAGTATTGTGTCATAGCGCAGCTTGTCTGCATTACTCAGAAAGTCCGTGGAAGTGTTCTGTGCGATGTCTCCTTCCTTTTCCCTCTCACCTTCTACACATATTCCCCCTACCCCTGGTTTAGTCATCAGATCAGAAGATATTTGGATCATTGGGAGAAGATAGGTGAGCAGGTAGGAAACAAAGTAACATGGAAATTAGAAAGGAACCCTGAGAATGCTACTAACAGCAATTTTAAAATAAGCGTTAACTTTAGAAATCTGGTAGTAGTAGATAACGATAAATTTTCATTCTTTATCACACTGTTTCAATAGTCATCAATGTACAGCTGTTCTTTGAACAACTAGCATTTAATTTGGATATTGCCTATGGCAAAAGAATGTCTAGTTTATAGAGGTTTATAGCACAGATCTGCCTTATCCTGGGCATCATTACTATTTTTGTAAACCAACTGAGAACAAATTAGGTGTGATATTTAAGGATATTAGAAATGTTCTGAAATATCTTTTATGATTTGTGTGTGTGTTGTATGTATATGTACATGAGTGTATGTGAATGCCTGAAATTTGACCATTAGCTCAAATATAAATTTATAAATTGTGAAAAAGCCTGAGAAGGGAACATTAACAGTTATTTATATCTTATTTTAAAGCGGTTAATTAGAAGCATGCTTGACTGCTAAGTAGCCAAGAGCTTTGATGGGAAGTCTAGAATCACAGGGACCTGGGATGGGGATTGCTAAATAAGGATGAGGGTAGGAAGGTACTGCACTGCCGCTTTGCCTTAGTGGCGTTTTCAGCCTCAAAATATGTGGAAAGAAGTTCCTATTCCAGTTTGGTGGCGAATTGTCTGGTTTCCCTTTGGCTGGCCACAAGTAAGTCTGCCCAGGATGTGCTTCCAGCTAACTCTGATGCTTGTTTATTTTTAGGTATCTTGCAATATATTCAGAACTCTCCCTCCTAGTGACAGCAATGAATTTGATCCAGAAGAAGATGAACCTACCCTTGAGGCATCGTGGCCACATTTACAGGTACTTTGAATTAACCTATGTTACAAAGGAAAGATCCATTAACTTGTTCATTGATTTGCATGGGAATTCCTTGAAGGCCTTTATTCACCAAGAAGTTAAATTAGAATATATTGATGGAAAAACTGAAGAATGCTTTTTATGTTTCCTACTCTTCATAATTAGGATGTTAAAAAAATAATTTCAATGCAGTGCTTTTGTGTGGGGCTCCCCCATGTTGCAGGTCCAGCTAATATTTGTTACTCTTTTATTAGAGCTTATTTGCCATCGTACACACTGGAGTTTTAAACAAGAACAGAACTGTTTTCACATTAACATTAGTTGTATATGATTAGGTCACAGAGTACATACCTCATTTTTAGCAGTAAGTATCCTGGTGACTTTGTATGCCTTTGTGCCTTTGTGATAACCACAGAAGTGTCTCTTTAATCCAGAAGGGCAAAAACCCAGTTGCAATAGCTATTTCTTCCCCAGGTTGTAAGAATGAGAAACAACTGAGAAAGCTTGGGTGAAGGCCTGTTGTGTTCTGTTGCACCGAGAAGGCCAAGTCATACAATCATATTCATGTGCCAGATGGATTAGAGGTATCACTATATCTCCTTTTCTAGCACCAGGCCCATCTATATTGTACTCTTGATCATTTTCCAACTTGTCCTTTCTCTGCTGCCTTTTCTCAAGGCCAAAATTTCTCAAAAGAATAGAATAAGGAAATTTGAAAGTATCAAACCCCAGAATCATCTTTCTATTGAGTTAGAATGTCTGCAGTGGCTGGGCGACAGATAGCAAGGAGGGAAGGTATGAAGAGAAGGAGTAGAACCCTGTACATCTCCACCCCTAGGCAGAACTCACTGCCTCTTTGTAGAAGTATGCTGATCGTTACTAGTTGACGTTTTGAAGAGCTGAGGATTGTGCAGCAGAGAGTGATGAAGCCTAGATCTAGACATTTTTATGAATTTATATTTTTCCCCACTTCTGAATTTTTGACATAAATTTGCAACTTGGTCCGTCCTGCTTTTGCAGCTCCAGGTTTCTACAGGTTCATATGTATGCCGCTTCCCCTGGTTACACCAGAGCTTTCCAGAGCTGTTGTCTCAAATCTTACTCAGGCATGTGATACATATGTGATCCTTCACCAGTGCCAAGATTGGTAGATTAAATTAGTTAAAACACTGTAGTTGTTTGATTTAAAAATTGTTTAAAATTCACTTTATTTATTTAGCAGTAGGGATTGAACCCAGGGATGCTTAACCACTGAGCTACATCCCCAGACCTTTTTATTCTTTATTTTGAGACAGGGTCTCACTAAGTTTCTTAGGGCCTGGCTAAGTTGCTGAGGCTGCCTTTGAACTTGTGATCCTACTGCCTCAGCCTCTGAGTTGCTGGAATTACAGGCATGTGCCACTGTCAGAGTTTTATTTATTTATTTTTTAACATGCCAGACATACTGTCTGTGCATTTCATAGGTATATCCCAGATTGTGACAAAATCCAATCAGACTCTTTGGAATGGGTAGGCTTCTTGTTCTGTCATATTCTTACTGCTTGACTCCAGTTCATTAGGTTGCAATTTAGTTTGAAAAAGAGAATCTCCTTGGGAAAGGCCCACATTGTATGGGAGAAAAGACAGAGAGAGATAGCCTCAAGACTTCAAGTTACTGTTTTCTCTATATTCCAAAGAAGAGATCACTCTTGTCATTTGGAAGAGCATTTTGAACACCATAAATCATGATCATCATAGGTATAAATTTCTCCTAAAATACAATAAAGTTTAAGTCAGTATTTCAGATAATCCTCCCTATGGTGAATGATTTCATAAAAATAGAATTAAATTAATTTCTGAAGCTATTAAATTTGCCACCAAAATTTCTAGCCTACGTGTGTGAGAATATTAACCATTAGTTCATCTGAAACCCTAAAACCCAAGCAACGGTGAAAAAGATAGTGATACGACCTATGCCTTTTTGGATGTAGTCACAAACCATTTCAAAAAGGCTGGTTTCATCTGTTTTGACATCCTATTCAAGCCCATAATCCATCAGGTCCCGTCTTTAGCTCAGGGGGAAATATGACTAAGACTGGATTAACTGAAGGAAATTTACTTTTAAAATTCATAAATTGTTCTTTATTCATAGTAAAGGTCAGGCCAGAAGGTGTTATCTTCTTCATCTCTTGCTTTGTGGTTATCTTTGTACAGGCTCCTGACTTGTCCCAAGAGGCTGATGTTTCCTTTATACAGTCTTCCTGCACAAAATTAGTCACTGAGAGGTGGTTTTAACTGAGAGCACTTACTGAAAATTTCAGAAATCTTCTTTTTCTATGCATTATAGGTCATTTGTATCATAGTCACCCTGAGTACTCTTTTTCTGACCAAAATAGCATGATGTTAGATTTTATTCACTTTTTCTTAACTTCATAATTAGCAATGTGCTTCCTCTTCTGGACTGTATTTTACAAGGAAGCAAAGTGTAAATATCTAAGAATAATAGCTAAGAACAAAATTAACATTGAGATGTGATTATAGGGTGGTTGGCCAGACTCATTGTATAGTTACTGTTCCTGCATATCTCTTCTTTGGTTTAAATTTGTGGTCCATACAGAATTACTAATAATAAAAAAATCAATCTTTGGAGATATTTAAAAATAGTCAAAATAATATTAAATCCATAAATTTTTACTTCATATATGTTAGTAGATTACTTGATCTTTCCTACTATCTATATTGGTGTCTTTTAAACTGGTATCATGTGGTTACCTTGGTTATTGTTTATGTATCTTCTGAAATTAGGTCTGTTTTTCCAGTAGAGTACAATTTGCAGGACTTCTGTTTATAATTAAGAAATTTTGCTGGGCATGGTAGTACAGTCCTTAACCCCAGTGACTCGGGAGGCTGAGGCAGGAGGATCGAGAGTTCAAAGAAAACCTCATCAAAAAACGAAGTGCTAAGCAACTCAGTGAAATCCTGTCTCTAAATAAAATATAAAATAGTGCTGGGGATGTGGCTCAGTGGTCAAGTGCTAAATTCAATCCCTGGTGTCCAAAAATAATCCCCCCCCCCCAAAAAAAAAAAGAAAGAATGAAATGGTCGTGCTTTATACTTGAGACTGAAAAACATGGATGCTGAATTCTTGTTGCTTATGTTCCTTAGAGAATTATCTTATGTTCCTTGAGAAGTAATTTATCTCCCCTCTCCCCCTGGTCTTTCCCTTTAGAAATTCAAAAGGGAGATTTTTGATTCCAAGGTTTAATCTATCTCTTAAGTGCAGGGCACATGTGTGCTTATTAATAAATGTGTCTGAAGTGTTTCCACCAAACCATTTTGAACTACAACTTCTTTCAAGGGACCAGAGGTAGGGAGAACACACTGCCATTCCCTCTGGAAACCCTTGCCTTCCAGGTCAGGCATGAAAGATGAGAATTTTTCACTTTGTGGGAACCAAGAGAGGGTTGAAAACCACTTTGAAGAGGTCATTTGAAGAAGGCTGACATTCTATTTGTAAAACCAAGTCTGAAGTTACAAGGCTTCTTTAGAAAGTATTTAAGTTAATGATATTCTGCAGATTCTTAGGGGGACCTGAGAGTTTATTTCCAGTGGCCTGCAAGGTCAGTACTGTTACTTGCCCTTTTCACTGAGTTGACTATTCATTGTACTATTTGTAGTATTTGTTGTAAAAGCAATAGTGGTTAAGACTGCTGTTGCTTTAGCATCAGTGAAAGGAGTTGTGTCAAACTGGTCAAGTAGTTACTGTTTTTCCTCACTACCACGTATTTATACTTTAAAAAAGCCAGTTTCACTTGAGATAGTCCTTGAAGAAGTAGTAAAAATTGTTAATTTTGTTAAATTTTAACCCTTGAGCACACATTTTAAAAAATATTCTGCATGATGAAATGGAATCTACGTGAATCATGGACTGTGGGCTGAAGATGGTGAGCTATCTTGTGGAAAGACACTTGGGTTTGTTTTTGAGCTGCAGACTGAACTGTTTTTTTTTTTTTTCCATGAAACATCATTTTTATTTGAAGGAGCAACTAAGAACTATGGTTATTAAGATATGTGTATCTGATAGATATTTTTTCTAACTAAAACAAACAAGGAAACCAGTTGGTAACATTTATTTCCACTGATAGAATTAGAGCATTCAAAGCAAAATGTAGAAATAGAATTTCAGAATACTTGTATCCGTTTTACATGTCACCTTAAGTATTACCGCTTCCCAAAGTTTAATGCAGATATAATGTGATTTTTTTTTTTTTTTTTTTTAAGAATAAAATTTAATGAAATGTGAAAGTCTTTGAAAGATCTGCCTAACTCTGTGAACTGATATTTTCCAATTGGCAAATGAATGATGTTAGGAAACCATACATGGATAAAGGGCCATTCAAACTGCAAGACAGAGGATTGAATTTTAGTGTAACAAAATATGAAAAGGTCACTGATAGCATTTCAGATTCCGTGTTGCAGCTAATTTTTAAGAAATGAGAAATTTTCCAGTTTTAGTGTAATATGAGAAAAAATACAACAATTTTGTGAAAAGACTCAAATAATCTCCTATATTCCGACTTCTAGATTGATAGGGTTTTTTTAAAGTGGATCTTTAAAAATAATAACTTTATTTTATTTTGTTTTGGATATAGTGCTGAGGATAGAGCCCAGTGCCTCAGGAATGCTAGGCAAGTGCTCCACCGAGCCACAATCCTAGCCCTAATAGGATTTTTAAAAAACATACTTTAACCAAAAAAATACACCACAACAGATTGAATACAGAAGCAGATGAGACTGTGTCTTTTATTAAGCCAGCCATTAAAGAAATTTGCCAAAATATAAAATAATACTTCTTAATAACTTTTTCGGAAAATAGTTATTTTCATAAAAATAAATGTACATTAACATGTAATGCATTTTGTTGTTTTAAAATTATATAAGTATCTATTTTTATTTCTAGTTATATTTAAATATAAAGAATAATGATATACAATACATAAATCTGTCAAAAAAATAAAAGCTTTTAGAGGTCCTTGTTACTTACTAAATGTAAAGGAGTAAGATTGATGTGTTTGCAAATGCCAATTTAGGCAATATGACAGTGAATCTCTGTGTTAGTCACTGTGCAGAAGGCTTTGTGTATAATATCACATTTGATCTTAGGGATTATCATCCCCATTATAAAACTGAAGAAATGTTTCAAAGAAATGAACTTGCTTTGTATTACACAGTAAGGAATACAGTGGGCTTTTTAAGCTCTTTGTCGGTCTCTTTAAAGTTCTGGTTTTGATATACTGTTGTATAGTACACCAGCATTTAATAGAACTTTAACATGGATTTATTACTCAAAAAATAAGAGAAAAAAAAGTAACTCCCCACTGTTTATCAAAAGTTATTTGAGGTTGCCTCTTTGTAGATGAGAATATTCTTATTCTTGGTTGTTTTTTTTTTTTTTTTTTTTGGGAGGGAGAGTACTGGGAATTGAACCAGGGCACTCAACCACTGAGCCATATCCCCAGCCCCAGCCCTGTTTTGTATTTTATTTAGAGACAGGCTTTCAACTGAGTTCTTTAGCTCCTTGCCTTTGCAAGACTGAGTTTGAATTCATGATGGTCCTGCCTCGGACTCCCAAGCCACTGGGATTGATTACATGCCTGGTTCTTATTCATTTATTTAAATGAGGATATTGTGTCACACCACCATATATTGATTGGAGGAATGTAAATTGCTATACATTTTCTGAAAGGAAATTTAGCCATGAATATCAAAAATTCTGAATGTTTGGATATCTTTTGAACTAGCATTTCCACTTTTAGAAATACTTACTTGTGAAATAATTGAAGAAGTGCACCCTGATGTATGTTCAGTGCTCTGCATTATGTCATGATTTGATAGAGAAATAATTCAGAGAGACTTAAAAAATATCTAAGCAAAGGAGATTGGTTAAATTAATTATGAGTAATGGAATTATTCATTATAAATTATAATGATCTACTTATATCTGCTGAGAATGATGGCTTAGATATATTTTTTATTATAATTTTTTTTGTTGTTGGAGATGGACAGAGTGCCTTTATTTTATTTGTTTATTTTGTGTGGTGCTAAGGATCAAATCCAGTCTCTCACACAGGTCCCTGTGTTACAGCCCTAGCCCTGGTTTAGATATTATTGACATAAGTTGTTCACAGTATATTGTTTAAATGGCAAAAGTAGTTTACCAGTCTATATAAAGATATATTTATAGTATATTAATATGTTGTAGAATGAGGTTTAAAATTAAAATGTTAACAGTGGTTGTCTCTGAATCATAAGATTAATGGTGAATTTTTATTTGCTTTGTTGACTCTATTTCTGAATTTTTAACTCTGAAAGGTTTAAAACAAAAATATAGCAGGAAGTATGAGCCACAAAAAAAAAAAAAAAAAAAAAAAAAAAGAACTAGCATGGTTCATTAATATCAAAACCCAGTGTTTAAGGTGCTGTCAATTTTGGCATAACAGGCTAGTGTTAAATAGTTTTTAATATTATTCTTAGAGAATTATAACTTGATATTAATCTGTTTGTTACAGCTTGTATATGAATTTTTCATACGATTTTTGGAAAGCCAAGAATTCCAACCCAGCATTGCCAAAAAATACATAGATCAGAAGTTCGTATTACAGGTAAGCAAATGCTTGTGATTGTTTTTGTTATTCAGTTGTTAATACTTTGTTTCATTTTCTCTTGGATATTTGTTAAAAAAATAACTCATACTGATGTTATAGCACCTCATAAATACACACATACACACACACAATGTTAATTTCTGGTACTATTTAAAGTAATAGGCATCTCACTTATTTGTGGTAGAAATATATTACATTTTAAACAGCCAGAAATGCTAATGCCTAAACCCCTGTAGTTCTTTTTTAAAGTTTAATTATAAAGGAATTTCAATTATATAACCCTGGTATGTGTGAATCTTTATGTAGCTAAAAACTTAGATTTGCATAAGGATTCTTAAAGAATTGTTGCATGGATCTGTTAAAACTGAGTTGGAAAGATCATATTGCAGAGCATAAGTAACCTTTAATAAATATTCAACAAGGGTTATTTTTTATTTTTTTGGGTACTGGGGATCGAACCCAGGGTCTTGTGCTTACAAGGCAAGCACTCTACCAACTGAGCTATCTCCCCAGCCCCTAATAAATATTCAAAATGAGAGTACTGGAGAGCTTTCCCTACTAGAAAATTGCCCAGCTTAACACTATAATTTCCCAGAAGGATTAACTCTACCCTATGCATTTGGAAATTCTGAGTGAGTGTATTTTTCCTGACTTCTCATTTTATGTTTTATGATCATAGACTTTATATTCCTTTTTACCTGGGATATGGAGTATTTTTATGGCAGTGAATTTTTAGAATATCCTTGCTCCTCTTGTTGATATTCATCAATAGAAAAATGGACAGTGGAGTCAGTTTGGTATAAAAGAATAAATATCTTATCTCCTAGGGAGCCAGAAATATAACTTCAGAATAAAAACATCAATTTGGCAGAATATTGATGTCTGTTGCCATACCAGACAAGATAAAGACTGATAACCTTCATTGATGTTCCTTTCCTAATTAAATTAATAAATTTAGAATTAAGGATAGACAGGTTGAGCCATAGCTTTTATTTTGACTGCTTTTGACACTCAGAATGTAGCAGAATCATAGGGTTCATTCCAACAGAATGCCAGATGCAGGGTACAGAGAGTTGAGAATCTTGAAGGCTTCTTTACGTACTGGGTAATGTGACTGAGTAGAGTTAAACCCAAACTTCAGAGCTCAACTCAGAACTAAAAAGGAGCTTTGGTGTCTTGCAGGGGAAGAGTGGTGGGGATAACTCATTAGCACCTGTAACCCCCTTCTAGGCAGATCATTGAGCTTTGCTGTACATTTGAGAATTTTAGCACAGCATTGGTGAGTCATGGCTTACACCTTAACATGGAAGACTTTGGATCTGACCTATTGGTTGTCAATATATATTCTCTGTCATTGGTTGCCAGTATGTGACTAAGTACTTAATTCTTTCAACCTTTTTTCATTTGTCTAATTTTGAAGTCTGTAACATCTGAATGTCCATTTGTCTTCATGCATGTCATGTTACCTTGGAACACAGTGTCCTGGTCCTGCCAGAACAGCTTAGATCTAGGTTTCCCATTCCCTTGTCTGGACTCAGTTTCTCCCATTTCCCTTCCCCTCCCCTTCCACCAAGGATTGAACCCAGTGGCACTTAACCACTGAGCCACATCCCCATCCCTTTTTAAAATTTTTAAATTTAGGGACAGGGTCTCGCTAAGTTACTTAGGGCCTTGCTACATTGCTGAGGCTGTCTTTGAGTTTGTGATCCTCCTTCCTCAGCCAGAGCCTCTGAAATTACAGGCATCAGCCACACCTGGCCGTAATCAGTTTCTTAAATGGAAAGTCTCATTAACATTCTTGAGTTTGCATGACTTTGCCAACTTATGTTAAACTTGTGGTCCTAACTGACTTATAATTGACCTTTGCATATTTTGCTACAAAAGTGTTTTCCCTTGTTCTTGTTATGCAGCTTTTAAAAAAAAAAAAGTAAGTATAGGAACATGGCATATATTTCCATGGAATATCATTTCTTTCTAGTCTTCGGAGGACTTTCTGTATCTTTTATTCTGTCATCGATCTTATTTTCTATACCTTGCATCTTTATGATATCTTCTTAAATGTGCTAATCGTTGGCGTCCTCTAAGCCATAGATTAAAATTGTTAAACTTAACCAAGACTGGACATGTCTTTAGAAATGCCCTTATTTTAACATAGATTCACTAATCAGTAATCTTTGAATTCTTTTCTTGAAGTAGTTAGAAATTTACTTAAATATTTATCATCTTTCCTGCAGTAGTTTTGATCACAAGGAGAAATCTTGTTAGATGCTATGGTAAAAGCCAGAACTTGTTGATAGGTGTTCCCCTCATTTATGAGTTGTTATAAGTTTATCATAAAAAGGAATGCCATTCATCTGCCATGTCCATGTTAGTGAACTTCCAGGGCTACTGCTATTTGATCATGCTCTAAGTACTTGACAAACCATGGAATTGTCTGTGTATCCCAGAGTTTTGCCAGAGATAAGAAATAAAGTACAAATATCGTTTGTATACTTTACCGTTTCAATGCCTTCCTCATTTTTTCCAACCTTTGCCTTCTTTATTTTCCTTCCACTTCCTTTCTTTACCCTTTAGTCTGCTGACGACTTAACCTGGCATCCAAACACCTTCTAAGAGTGAAGCCTCAATTCCCTACCTGGTTCTGAGCTCCCTTCCTGGATGGTTTGGCTGACGTGGGTCCTTCTGGGACCTTGGAGCTTGAGAGGTTTTTGCTGACATTTCATTCTTTTACCCCCATCTGACCCACATCCCTCCCATCCCCTACAGTATCTTAATTGCCTGTGCTTTGGCCACTTCTTCCCCCTTCTACACTCCCAGTTCAGGTCTGTTTTACACCTTCACTTTTTCCTTGCTTGTTTTCCCCTTGGTGCTGCTTGGTCCTAGTGTGTTTTGTACCTGTTTCAGTCTTGATGTGGAAATCCTTTTACTAATTTTTTGGCAATCCAGATGACATTTGCCTTATTTTCTTTGGGAAAATTTCTTATTTTCTGTAGGTTCTCAATAATCCCTAAAAGAGTTTGGTGAGTTGAACTTAAAACTTCTTTATTCATTAAATATAATTTACTCCAGCCATGAGATTTAAACTTATTTTCTCTTGCAGTTAGATGTATTCTTTACATGCTTTTTTCTGACTCTTAAGCCCCCATGTCATTGAATACAAAAATAAAGTAAGAATTGAGCTATTTTGCCATAATGTAGTAGAAAGTTAGGACACTCTGGGTTTGAATCTTGACTCCACTGTGTACTGTAAGTATATTTTAGGAGCTCAGACTGTGAACTGTGGGGACAGAAGAAGCTGCATTTCAGTTCTGGTTCTTTTGTGTACTTGCAGTGAAACTTTCCAGTACGTACACTTGATTACTAAATCTGAATCTACTCATTTGTGATGTGGGAATAGCAGGATAAATGAGATACCATTAAGTAAAATAGGAGACACCTCAAAATTAATAACTGTTAAGTCTGCCTAGTTCACTTTGCAGTTTGGACACAAAAACAGGATTCCTACCTTCAGTCTTAAACAGATTGAAAATCTTGGGCAAATTGTCAATGACTACCCTGAGACTCACTGTATTCTTTTATAAAATGGTGGTAAGAATCACCTTTGTTATAAGTCACAAGTAAAATAAAATGAGATGTCTTGTAAAAGTGCCTTTTGGTATTGTATTGTGTATGGGCATAGTAGTTACTCATTAAATATTAATTCTTTTCATATCCTTATATTATCTACCTACATTGGCAGGATATCTTATTTTTCTTGCCAATATTAATTTACAAATCTTCACCTTTTGAAACCCTTTTTTGTTTTTCTGGTGCCAAGGATTGAACCCATGTTGTTGTGCATGCTAAGCATGTGTTCTACCACTAAGCTACATCCCCAGCCTTGAAACAAAATTTAAAAATCCATATGAAACTTGTACTAAACTTTTGCAAAGCATGCTTGAATAAATGCACAAATGTAACATATTTCTAGATGGGAAAACTTTACATAATAAAGATACCTATAAAATCTTCAAATTAGTTTATGTATTTAGTGCAGTTCTAATTAGAATTCCAGTAGCTTTTTTATTTGAAATATTTAGAGTTCATGAAATAAATTTTTGAGAAAGATGACTGATGGTAGTTTAGTTTACTTATTAGATAATAAAGCAAGCCATTTGTCAGCACTGCAAAAAATAAAATCAAACATACTTTATAGTCACAGTTAAAACTGGTTTTTGAACAGGAAAATGGAGCATAATAGAAGCTCGAGTGGAGAAGACTTTTCTGAGTATGCTCTAAAACCCATAATAAGATGTACTAATAAATAATAGATGGGGTGTGTGTGTGTGTGTGAATATATATATATATATATATATATATATCTCAAATTGGTATAAGTTCTGAAGAAGAAACCTGGTAGTATTCTGTCAAATTAAATTTTGACCCAGCAAGTCCATGAGAAATAATCAGTTGTGTATAAAAAGATAAACATAAAAATACTGAATTAATAATAATTATAAAATTGGAAACATAATTCCTTAGTAGGAGTTAATTGAATAAACTGGACATTCATATAGTGAAATAGTCATCAGTAAAGAGAATGCAATAGAGTTACATAGACTTGTTTTTAAAGTGAAGCATGTATGTTATAGAACATGATAGGTTTTGAGCCTTCATCTGTTATTTTAGGGAAAAGGAATGTTTGTATTTTTGTCTTAGTCTGTTCGTACTGCAGTAACAGAACATGGTGGTATCCCCCTTTATCCATGAAAGATATGTCCCAAGAATCCCCAGTGGATACCTGAAACTGCAGATAGTATTGAACCTTATGTACAATGTGGTGCAAAGACAGTTGATATGATAACCCAGACGACTACTAAGTGACGAATGGGTGGGTATCCTCTACAGTGTGGATGTGCTGGACAAAAAATGATTCACAGCCAGGCAGGATGATGTGGGATTTTTGAGATTTTTCTTATGCTACTTGGAATGGCATGCGATTTAAAACTAATTATTTCTGGAATTCCTTTTAATAATTTCAGATCATGATTGTCTATGTATAACTGAAATGAAGTCACTTAAGAGGGGACTGCTGTTACCTGAGATTGGATAATTTATGAAGAACAGAAATTTGTTTCTCAGTTTTAGAAACTAGGAAGTCCAAGATCCAGGTGTTAGCATCTGTTGAGGACTTCTTACTGCATCCTCACATGGCAGAAAGGCAAGAGAGAGTGAACCCATTTGTGCAGTCGCTTTTGTGGACTGCATAAGGGTGGAACCCTTATGATCTAAACACTTCCCAAAAGGCATCACCTAAAATTGTGCATTGGGGACTAAGTTTCCAAAATGTGAATTTTGGGGGATACCTGCAGACCCTAGCAATATGCATTAATTTTGGAAGGAGATAAGCCAGATTGTTAATTGTCTGGAAGGGTATAATTATGTGTGATTATCACTTTCTATTTTATATACATACACAAATATATACTTGTAACTAAAAAATAATGAACATATGTGTTATAATCAGTAAGAGTTGTAAACAGAATTCAGTTGCGAGTACATTCTATATTCTTTTATTGCTCTGCAATTTTCATAAACCTGATCTGAATTTGTGCAATTAGCTTTCATAAACCTTTTTTTGGTAGGACTGTGTGTACCATTCTTTTATGTCCAGTATTCATTTTATTTCCTTCCTTTTGGCATTTGGATATGCCCTTTTAAAATTTGAAGCTCTCAAGAAAGCTTCCTGTATTATCTCTAGAGTCTTTTCAATCCTTGAGCTTTTCTTCTCCATCAGGAAGCAGTATAGATTGGCAGTGAAGTATAGAGATTGGCTTGAACTCAGAATCTGACATTTTTTTCATTGTGTGACCTTGAGCAAATTCTGTAACTTTTTTGTGTCTTAGTAGATGCAAAATATTTTTAATATGGTTATTAGATCATAAGGTTGTGGAGTTGTAAAGAGTGAATATCATATAAACCCTTAAAATAGTTACAGACACAGGTAAGTGGTCAGTAAATGTTGTGCTGGTCTGTCACTAATATTTTTATTAAAATCAGTTCTTGTTTTGAGAACCTTCTTTAGTTGTATTTTCTTGAATTGCTTCAGTCTGTGAAGCAAAACACTGTTTTCTATCATGTCTCAAGTATTATGAATTATTTGATATCTGACTCTTACTCAAAAAATCATTGGTACCATTTGGACTCTACTTACGTGATTCTTCTTGGGCTCTCAGGACCTCTCATATGTTATATGTGGTCTCTCATATCCCTGGATTCTTACCAAGTCAACATTGCCAGTCAGTGTCTTCCAGTCGATGTTAGAAATGAATGTTTATTAATGCCAGGAGCATATAAATTATAATGTGTGAAAGTCAGGGATAGCACATTCAGATCTTTACAGAGGACAGACAAGTGGTATATAATGAAGTAGTCTTGGTAGGATCAAAGGGAGTGCTAGAAATTGGTAATTGGCCATTCCCGCTAACCAGCCAAGTGTTTCTGGATCTTCAGGTTTTTCAAGAGAAGCTGGAAATCCAGATTGTGTATGAGCCAGACAAAACAGATTTTTTTTTTTTTTTTTTTTAAACAAGGGTTTTGAAGGTTCTTATTTGAAGGGTTTTGTTGGTTTTTATGACTGGTCTACTGGAATTTCATTGTGATTTTTTATTAAATCTAGATTTACATAACCCTTAGCATTTTTCATGCACTCATCTAAGGCTTTACATAGAAGGCTGTCAGATACTTTTCAGGTAGTCATTTCATTGAATAGTGCCCTTGTGTCTATGATAATGTTGATTTTAGACTTACATAACATGGTGATCTGCCTTCTAAAGCTACAGGTTGTAGACTACTCTAGGATTATGGATTAATTTTGTCTCTTCTCAATAAAGATCATTTTCATCTGTGTTAGGAGGGTTGGGTTTCTTTATGATTTTCTCTGCTCCTTCTTTAGAGACAAATAAATTGCCAAACCTTGGATTATTTCATTGAGTAGATTATTATGGTCAGAGTTTTAGCAGCATATTTCTAAAGGTTGCTTTCAACCACTGCAAATCTGAAAAACAGTAGTTGCTAAGAGACATACAATTCAGATATCCCCATAAACATTGGTACTGCTGAAGATTGCTATTTAGTAATTTGTATTTCACTTTTTTAGTTATATTTAACTGAAAGGTGCTGTAATTATCATTCGAATTATGCAAATCACCCAGCCTGTCCTTAAAGATGATTTTTTTTTTTAACTCAAGACAAATTGGACATGACACAGACCAAGGTGTTAAAAAACTTAAAGTTCTGAACTGAAATTCCATGAAGCCTTGAATTTTAGCTCCAATAAAAGTTATTTTCCAAACAAGTTCCTCGAATATGTCAAAATGTTTACATTACTCTCTCAGATCTACAGCAAATCAAACTTTAAAGAATTTATTTCTGCCTGGAATTTTATCAGATAGCCACTAGCAGTTAACAATAAATTGTCTCATCCTACCCTGTCCAATATGTAACTTCAAAACCTTAAAAAAGGGAGTTGCTGCTCTGGCTCCTGCATCCAGAGCCAGCTTCATGGTCACACCTTATATACCGTTGCCTCAGTCCTCTGAATGGAAGGGACTTGTGCTTGATTTAATGCTCTGCTATTGCTGTAAGAACCCAGAAAACCATGCCGGAAACGGGAACTCACATAAGGGAGTTTATTAAGCACACAGACAGTGTCTACCTGCAGGGTAAGAGAGAAAATGAGAGGAAAAGAGAAAGGGTGTGCGTGCAGGAGAGAGAGAAATGGAGGAGACAGCATGAAAGCTAGGAGGAGAGAGAGAAACATGAAAGTGAGGAGAGGAGAAGAGAGAGAAAATGGTGGGGAGCTATCCTCAAGCAGTCAAGTTCTGAGTTAACGGGACCAGAGAAGGATATTTGCAAGCTGACTGATGAACCAATAGCTAACTAGGATGTTCACAGACTGACAAGTAGTTAGGAGGCAGGGAAATGACTGCACAGGAAAGTGAGGGGTGGGGGGGGTGAGGGGAGCAACAAGAAGTTGGGAGGCGGGGAAATGAATGCAGCTGTAAAGAGGGGGGGAGCAGCTTTATATTATAGTTGCTGTCTTGAATTTTTTTTTTTTTTTTTTTTGTGGTGCTGAGGATCGAACCCAGGGCCTTGTGCTTGCAAGACAAGCACTCTACCAACTGAGCTATCTCCCCAACCCTTGAAATTCTTAGTACCGGATGTTCATTTTACCCTGGCCCCCATGAATTACATAGCTGGTCTCTGTGTCCAGTAGTGCATCATTTATACAACAGCTCTTTTTCAAATGCTGTCCAGATTAGTTGTCTTAAAATTTTAAATCACAAGGTATTCTTGAATCAGATAGAATACTTAAGGAAAAGAGGGAGGATGGACTTACCTAGTGTTTTGAAATGATTCCTGAAATTAGGAGAACAGTGTGACTTGGTAGAGTTGTTTGTATTTGTATGACTTACATCTTTGAAAATTTTATACTTAATTTCCATATGGGTCTGGACATCAGACTTGCTAGAAACTTTTGACCCTTTGTCCCTGCTGTGCTTTTCTCAGCGGTTGCCCATAGTTGCTTTATTTTATGTAGTGGTTTCCTTGACTCTTGATTCTTTGGAGTTGGGCTACCATTTGCTCTTGTTTCTTGGTTCTGGGCTATTCGACTCAGTTTTCAGGTGTTAGAATAAGTTAATATTGCTAACAAAGCCATAAATGTGGAGGTCTGATTTTAGTGTTTTTGTCAGTTTGGATGAAAACATTTAGAATACCTATTTGAATGGTTATTTACTTAAAGATTTCTGTGTTCTTTAAAATCTTACTTTACATGAAGCAGAGCAATTTTCTATTGTAGTAGAAGGCAACTGGATGTTTTGCTTGAAGTCTTTTGCTCTCAATGATTTTTAAAAATAGTTTTCATTAACAGAGTAATGTCTACTTTGAAAATTCAAAATTCAAATGTAGTGTTTGTTTTTTTCTTGGTGATGCTGGGAATTGAACCCAGGGCCTTGTGCCTGCAAGACAAGCACTCTACCAACTAAGTTATATCCTCTGAAAATTCAAATATATGGTTTATAAAGAAAAGTAACAATCCTCTGCCTCATCCTTCCCTGGAAACTCTTCTAGTCATTCAAGTCTAGATTTTTTCCATGTATTTACCTCCATATTTCTAAATACTATGCTTATACTGTTGTTTCTTGATTTTTCATTTTAGATTTTATCTATTTATCAACTTCCTGTTAGAAATTGTTGTATATCTTCTTCTGTATTTCCCCACTCCACATCCAGTGTAGTTGTGCTCCCAGAGTCCTAGGTAGAGACCTGACTGTGGGGATCCAATAAATCAGGTCTGGCCCCTTGTCCCGAAAAGCAAACAGAAAAGGTAGAGTTGAAAAACATGAAAGGAACTTTAATCAGTGTAGCTACACTGGGAAGACAAGGGACCCATGCTCTTAGCCCTGTCTTTGAGGTACTGACAATGACCCTGAGGCTTTAGGAAGGGGAATGAGGGCAAGGATTAAGAGATTTGCACAGCTGGAGGCTTTTTACAGCTGCCAACACAGGTGATCTTGATCAGGTGTGGTCTGTCCATCATCTCAGGATTGGCCAGGTGGGATTTCTCCCCAATAAGAAAGTTGCTGTTGCCTGGGGGTAGCTTCCACTTATCCCAAGATGTTTATAGAATCACATATTATTCCTAGAATTCAAGATACTGCAGAATGAAGGAGACCAGTGCAAAATGGAGGCAGAAATGTCGTCTTTTTTTTTTTTTTTTTTTTAATATTTCAGGGACACATTAGCTTTATTTTATTTATTTACTTTATGTGGTGCTAAGGATCAAACCCAGTGCCTCAGACATGTGAGGCAGGTGCTCTACCACTGGGCCCCAACCCCAGCTCGAGATGTCAAGTCTTTAATCCTGCCTTTATCCACCCATTAGACATTCACAGGCAAAATTTTTATAGATGCATCACAAAATTCAACTAAATCAAAGTTAGTGTTGACTTTAGCATGACTGTATACATGTTGTTCATAATTACTTTTCTTTTTTTGTGGAGCTTTAAAAACAAAACAAAACCCCAGAATTAATAGTTGCCTTATTGCAGAGCAAGGCCATACACAGAGCTGAAAAGACTAGAGCTAGAGCAGAGGTCCTTGGGCAACAGTTCTTTGTGATCACACCATAAGGATTTTAGACAAGTCACTCAGGGTAGCAGGCATGAATTTACTAGAAAGGATATGAAAAGGGAAACAGAGAATATTCTCAAGGGAAAAAGGGAGAGAGTGGGTCCTCTCAGAGGATTGGGACAGCACTCCCTTCCTGTCTTCCTATTTTATTGAAGGTTTCAGAGAAGCTTCCAGAGAATCTTACCCAGGACATCTCTTGACTTCTTCCTAACAGCAGGATTGCATCAGACTTTCAGATATCCACTGTGCATGGTTTTACCCTATGTAGGGTAGATTTTACTATTATAATGGCATGCTAAATATCCAATTCTAATTGAAACTTGTTCTTAAGAGATTTTATGGTTGGGGGGCTTTGCTTCTAGTAATCCTGTTTCCCTGATTCCCCTATCTGATCTGTGTAAAGGTCATAAAAGTCTACCTTCAGGGCAGACCATACTCTGCTTATCACCTTGGGCCAGCATTTCTCAAGCCCAAGAGGGCTAGAGCAGCCTCAGGCAAATTGCCGTTCAAAAGAAAGGATGGTGGGGGTCAGCACAGTGTGTCCAGTCCATGGCACCATCCCTGCAATCTCATATTCCCACTGCCCATGTCGCCACCTATCAGTCATAATATTTGCTTGCTTTTCTGTATATTGGCAACTAATTTATCCCCTAGTTCTCTGAGATGGCTATACAGCTGTTCTCAGTGTGGCCCACACATCAGCTAATCTCTCAGTTCTTTATTTTTGCCCCCCTTCTCCTTCTTTGGAGGCCTCCTCCTGGGAGCTCTGGTCATCCTGCTTTGATTGCACTGGTGGCTGCTCCTAGGCTGTTTTCCCTGTGGTCAAACTGAGACTTCCTTTTGCCACTCTTCTGGGCTTTGCCTTTTCTTGCTTAACTTCCACTCTTTCTAGGTACTTCTTAAGAAAGCATGAATGAGATGTTAATTTTCATGGAGTACTTGTCTGAAACATCTTTATTTTACCCATATACGTGATTTAACATTTTGGCTAGGTACAAATTTATATCATTTGATTCATCTGCCCTGAGGCATTTACAGAATTGCTTCATTGACTTTTAGCTTCCAATTTTGAATCAAGACGGTGTGGGCCAGCAGAATGCCTTACCCTTTACAAGGACCTGGTTTTCTCTGTAACCTTTTGAGATCTTCTCTTTGTTCCCAAGTCCAGAAACTTCCAAGTGACATTCCTTAGTTTTGGTCTTTTTTTTTCCTTTTCTTCTGCGCCCCTGCCCCCCATCTGCTGGAGATTGAACCCAGGGCCTTATGCTTGCGAGGCAGTCACTCTACCAACTGAGCTATATCCCCTGCCCTAGTTTTGGTCTTTATTCATTGCGTATCGCATCCAATGGGCCATATCTGTATTGAAATCATGTCCCCCCCAAAAAAAATATTGCATTGAATTGATGTCTTCCTTGGGTTATTTTATTTTCTGTTTTTCTATCCCTGTGACTCTCTGGATAACCTTTTAGTAATGTATTAGAACTTCTGAATCAATCCTCATTTTCTTATCTTTTTCTTTTTCCTTTTGTATGCTATTTCTTTCTTTCTTTTTTTTGGTTATACTTTTGAGGGAGTAGATTTGCTCATTTTAATGTTCTAGTCCTTCTGAAATTTTTATTTACATTATATTTTAAATTTCTAAAAATTGTTTTCAATTTTCTGAATGTTCATCTGTAATGCACTGATTTCGTTTCAGGGATCCAATGTATTTGTTTTGTCTCTGAGACTGTTACAGGTTCCTTTTTGCAGTTACTCCTTGCCTAGTGCCTGTTTCCTCTTGAGTTCCCTATGTTTGTTTTGTTTTGTTTTTATTTTCTGATCTTTGCTATTAATTCTAGTGATTCTTGACTTTGTAGTCATCTTTACATATTATTTTATCAAAAAGTTAATTAGAACCTGTGTGTATGTGTGTGTGTGTGTGTGTGTGTGTGTGCGCGCGCAGGTATATATGTTTTATTTATGTGACACTTAGCAGCTGGTGACTTTCAATAGGATAATTTGGCAGGGATCTTGTCTTTTTACTGAGAACCCCTCAGATGTTAGTTTACCTGTAGGTCTTTCCTCTTCAGGTTATTAGTTTCCCCAGAGAGCTTTTGATTTCCTGCCTTATCCAAAATTGAGAGCCTAATTAAGGAAGGCTGGCAAAGGTCTCAGGCTTAAATATGTAGGGTTTCATTTAATTTTGTTATTTTCAATAAATGCCTCATCAGCAGTGTATGAAGCTCCAAGACTAGATACTTGGTCATTTATTCTCTCTAGACTTTGTAATGCTGCATGGGACAGGGATCCAGGGGGCTCGTTTCTGCTACAGGCTTTCAACCAATCCTCCTGTTTGCATACTTCTCACACCCTGATCATCAAACATATCTGCATGCCTTCAATTCTTAAGTCCTTTAAGGGACCCTGATGTGAATTGGCACACTTCTTATCAGTGTTCCCCTTCCAGCAAAATGGAAGAACACCTAGCAAAATGGAGCAACAGGAAACCAAAGATGGTTACCTCTTGTCTTCTACTTCCATCTGTGAAAAATTTACAAGTATGTTGGATCTGCTGTCCTCCAGTGTTCTCTGCTCTTTGGGTTTCTTCCATTGTTTTTCCTTCGCTGTCATTTCAGGGAGGTTTTTTGAGGGAAGTTTCAGTTCTCTATGTCTAACTGGAAGACCCTTACTATCCTCATTTCACTATAGATTTATTATAAAGTTCAAAGAAGGGCTCTTTTGCAAAATCTCTATGCAATTCATCCTTGTTAGCCTGAGGAAAGCTGCTTTTTTTCTTTTTAAATCTGGAGTCAAATGTGTTGACAAGTCTGTCTTTGCTCTGTAATCACGTCAGAAAACTCTCTTACTTTTCTTTGACAACAGATTGCCTGTTATATTATGGATGGCACGGTTATAAATGCCAGGTTAATATTTCTTATTGGTTTTTCTGTGTTATATTTATGATATATTCTAGAAACCCCCTTTTGGTCTTTGCTTATTATACTTTTTCTTTTGTCTTATACATCATAAAATCATCAAAATTATGTTCTGTAGAGCACTAGAAAAGTAGTTTAATATTGTAGTTCATCCTTCTTTTTCATAGAACAGAATACATTTAATATTTGTGACTTTGTAATACTAGTCTGGGACCTGGTGATACCTTTTCTTTGAGAACTGTGTTACTTTTTTGTCACTGGGCCTATTTTGTGGCACAACATTATGGTGGGGAGCATGTAGCAGAGCAAAGCTGCTGCCTCATGTCTGCTGGGAAGGGGAAAGAGTATGAGAATGCAAGAGAGCTTGAGTGAGAGCAAAAGCTGGGGACCAGGGATATAATAGGACACGTCCCCCAAACTAGCTCCCTTGAACTAGTTTCCACCTCCCCCTGTTTCCATCATCTCTCAATTGTCCATTCAGCTATGAATCCATAATGGACTAATCCAGTAATGAGTTTAAAGTCCTAACCATACCTAATGAAAACTTTAATTAAATAATTTTTATTTGATTATATGTTCATTAAACTCTTTAAGATTAACTTCATAAAGCATAATTGATTCAAGTTTTACTAATATTATACCCCCTCAAACCTTCTCTTATGTTGACTGCAAATTAGTCATTAAGCCCCTTTATTATTTTACTTATTTATTTATTTATTTATTTATTTTTCCCCCATCCCCGCTGCCCCACCCCTCTACTTTTTTTTTTTTATTTATTTTTTTACGTTTACATAGGGTAATGATGTTTCTTTTTTTTCCCTTCCCCTCCACCCCTCCCACCCTTTTCCCTTTATACAGTCCTTCTTTCCTTCATTCTTACCGCTCTCCTTAGCCTAACTCTAAACCTAACCCTAAACCTAATGCTAACCCCTCCCACCCCCATTATATGTCCTCATCCACTTATCAGCGAGATCATTCGTCCTTTAGTTTTTTGAGATTGGCTTATCTCACTTAGCATGATATTCTCCAATTTCGACCATTTGCCTACAAATGCCATAATTTTATCATTCTTCATTGCGGAGTAATATTCCATTGTATAAATATGCCACAGTTTCTTTATCCATTCATCAACTGAAGGGCATCTAGGTTGGTTCCACAATCTGGCTATGGTGAATTGAGCAGCAATGAACATTGATGTGGCTGTATCTCTGTAGTATGCTGATTTTAAGTCCTTTGGGTATAGACCAAGGAGTGGGATAGCTGGGTCAAATGGTGTTTCCATTCCAAGCTTTCTGAGGAATCTCCACACTGCTTTCCAGAGTGGCTGCACTAATTTGCAACCCCACCAGCAATGTATGAGTGTCCCACCCCTCTACTTACAAGGAACAAAGTTCCTTCATTCTTCCCTACCCAACCCTTACTATGGATTAGCATCTACTTATCAAATATAACATTCGGCCTTTTGTTTTATGGGATTGACTTATTTCACTTAGCATGATCCATTTACCTGTAAATGCCATAATTTCGTTCTTTAAGGCTGAGTAATAGTCCATCATACATATATACTGCATTTTTAAAAATCCATTCATCTGTTGAAGGGCATGTAGGTTGGTTCCATAGTTCAGGTATTGTGAATTGAACTGCTATAAACATTGATGTGGCTATGTCACTGTAGCATGCTAATTTTAAGTCCTTTGGATATACCAAGGAGTGAGATAGCTGGGTCAAAGGTGGTTCCATTCCATGTTTTCTGAGCAATCTCCATACTGATTTCCAGAGTGGTTGCACCAATCTGCACTCCCACCAGCAATGCCTAAGTGTACCTTTTCCCCCACATCCTCGCCAACACTTATAATTGCTTGTATTCTTGATAATTGCCATTCTGACTGGAGTGAGATGAAATCATAGAGCAGTTTTGATTTGCATTTCTCTAATTGCAAGAGATGATGAACATTTTTTCATTTGTTGATCAATTGTATTTCTTCTGTGAATTATCTGTTGACTTCCTTACCCATTTATTGATTGGGTTATTTGTTTTTTTTGGTGTTAAGTTCCTTGAGTTCTTTAATATTCTGGAGATTAGTGTTCTATCTGAGGTAAAGATTTTTTTCCCACTCTGTAGGCTCTCTCTTCAAATTATTGATTGTTTACTTTGCTGAGAAGAAGCATTTTATTTTGAATCTCATTTATTGATTCTTAATTTTACTACTTGCACTTTAGGAGTCTTGTTATGGAAGTCAGGTCCTAAACTGACATGATGAAGATTTGGGCCTATTTTTTCTTCTCTTAGGCACAGGGTCTCTGTTCTAGTGTCTAGGTCTTTGATCCACTTTAAGTTAATTTTTGTGCAGGGTGAGAGATAGAGGTTTAATTTTATTTTATTACATATGGATTTCCAGTTTCCCAGCACCATTTGTTGAATAGGCCATCTTTTCTCCAATGTATGTTTTTGGTGCCTTTGTCTAGTATAAGATAACTGTATTTATGTGGGTTTGTCTCTGTGTCATTTTTTTTGTACCATTGGTCTACATGTCTACTTTGGTGCCAATACCATGCCCTTTTTGTTACTATTGCTCTGTAGTATAGTTTAAGGTCTGGTATTGTGATGCCTCCTGCTTCAGTCTTCTTGCTAAGGATCGCCTTGACTATTCTGGGTCTCTCATTTTTCCAAATGAATTTCATGTTTGCTTTTCTATTTCTATGAAGTATGTCATTAGGATTTTAATAGGAATTGCATTGAATCTGTATAACACTTTTGATAGTATGGCCATTTTGACAATATTGATTCTACCTATCCAAGAGCATGGGAATTCTTTCCATCTTCTAAGGTCTTCTTCAATTTCTTTCTTTAGTGTTCTGTAGTTTTCATTGTAGAGGTCTTTCATCTCTTTTGTTAGATTGATTCCCAAGTATTTTATTTTTGTTGAGGCTATTGTGAATGGGGTAGTTTCCCTTTGTTGCTTATGTATAGAAATGCATTTGATTTATGGGTATTGATTTTATATCCTGCTACTTTGCTGAAGTCATTTATGAGTTCTAGAAGTTTTCTGGTGGAATTTTTTGGATCTTCTAAATATAGAGTCATGTCATCCGCAAACAGTGATAGTTTGAGTTCTTATTTTCCTATTCATATCCCTTTAATTTCTTTCCTCTGTCTGATTGCTGTGGCCAGAGTTTCAAGGACGATGTTGAATAGAAGTGGTGAAAGAGGTTATTCCTGTCTTGTTCTAGTTTTTAGGGGGAATGCTTTCAATATTTCTCCATTGAGAATGATGTTGGCCTTGGGCTTAGCATAGATAGCTTTTACAAAGTATGTTCCTACTATTTCTAGTTTTTCTAGTGTTTTGAACATGAAGAGGTGCTGTATTTTGTCAGATGCTTTTTTGTGTGTTTATCGAGATAATCATATGATTCTTGTCTACTGATGTGATATATTACGTTTATTGAGTTCCATCTGTTGAACCAACCTTGCATCCCAGGGATGAACCCCATTTGACCATGGTGCACTATCTTTTAAATATGTTTCTGTATGTGATTTGCCAGAATTTTATTGAGAATTTTTGCGTCTCTGTTCATCAGGGATATTGGTTTGAAGTTTTCTTTCCTTGATGTGTCTTTGTCTGGTCTTAATATCAGGGTGATACTAGCCTCATTAAAAGAGTTTAGAAGGGTTCCCTCCTTTTATATTTCATAGAAAAATTTGAGGAGTATTGCTGTTAATTCTTCTTTGAAGGTCTTGTAGAACTCAGCTGAGAATCCGTCTGGTCCTGAGCTTTTCTTGGTTGGTAGGCTTTTGATGGCATCTTCTATTTCATTGCTTGAAATCGATTGGTTTAAATTGTGTATGTCCTGCTGCTGCAGTTTGGGTAGATCATATGTCTCTAGAAATTTGTCAGTGTCTTCGAGATTTTTCAATTTTATTGGACTATAAGTTTTTCAAAGTCGTTTCTAATTATCTTCTGTATTTCAGTAGTGTCCATTGTGATATTTCCTTTTTCATCATAATTTTAGCAATTTCAGTTTTCTCTCTTTCTCTTTGTCAATGTGACTAAGGGTTTGCCAATTTTATTTATGTTTTCAAAGAACCAACTTTTTTTGTCAATTTTTTAAATTGTTTCTTTTATTTCAATTTCTCATTAAACTCTTTGCAACACTTAAAAATACAAACCAATTAAAAAATAGAACTTGAAATGTTAATCATTTCTATTAATAAGGAATGAAATGGGGTGATCAGGTATCTTCTGTCATTTTGAGTAAGTCCATAGATAAAGAGATACAGACTCCATCTGGGTCTTTTTTTTTGCGGGGGTTGGGCGGGACTGTTGGAGCCTCATGTCTTTTTTTTGTACATGGAATATTGGCCTGTGGAAATGAATTGTTAATTTGCTTATTGCCTCCTGTAGTGAGCTCCAAGTTTGTTCAGCACTTTGTGTGTGCCCAGCAACAAGAACCATCCCTGGCACATGGAAAGAACTCTTGTGTTAAGTGGGCAGAGAGATGATAGGTATTACCAACCGAATCTTCTATTTAGATAGGTTGCTGGTGAGGGTGTGTGTGTACTATTGAATCTTTCATATACATTGCTATGGTTTGAGCGTCCTTCAAGACTTGGTTCCCTGGGTGGGAACCAAGCTCATAGGTCATTTGGTGTGTGCTTTTCGAAGGGATTATGGGACACCAGTCTCTCCTTGTTTCCTCCTGGTTGGAGACTTAATGATTTACTTGCATCCACATAATTGATATCCACACCATGAGGTGATGCCATTAAGGGGTGGCCCTTGTCATAGAGTCTTTGCTATGATGTTTGACCTTTTACCCTCTAAAACTGTGAGCTAAATAAGCCTTTTCTTCTTCATAAGTATCCTGTGTCAAGTATTTTGTTATAGTGGTAAAGAACTGACAAATACAAACACTCTTGCCCCATCCCACTCTTCTAACTCCTATTTCTTCTTGGGTCAGCCTGGATATCACTTCCTCTAGACGCCTTCCCTGTTACTACACTTCTTCCAAATAGAGTAGTTAGGTCTGTTTAGTATCTTATATCCCTGGCTCCTTGACATTGACTGGCTCTTGCTAGGCACACAATACATATTTAGCTGAAATACTAATTTTCTTTTAAATAAATGGATGGCACTGTAGAACCAAAAATGTTATCCTATTTTACTGCCCAGTTTTGAAGACTACCCTTCAGTTTGTGCTTCTTGCCATATATGAAGGATCATTTTTTAAAAAGTTCACAGTTCTTTCATTTGAAGAAAAGCATCAAACTGAAGCACATTCATTTTATTACTGCCTACCCAGTTATGCTTCTGCTGTCAATCTTAGCCTCATATTTTAACCACTTGAAGTTGTGCTTATGTATGTCTCGATAGCTTTTTTTGATGCTGGTATTAATTTGCTTTCACTTATGTGCTTTCTTTATGTTCTTGCAATGTTTTGCTATGAAAGACATTACTTTTGTTTTATAGCAATAGTAATGAATATATTTAAAAACTCAGTAAAAATCAGACCAATTTCCAAGTTTGTTCTTTAGCCAAAGGGACTTGCCCACTATCATTTTATAAGGTAACAGGTTATTGAGTTATAATTTATAGAACATAAAGTCACCATTGTAAAGTTTATAGTTCATTGGTTTTTAGTAATATTTACAGAGTTGTGCACCTGTTACCACCATGTAATTGTAGGTATCTCCCAAGCAAATCCATACCCATTAGTAGTCACTCCCCATTGTACTTCTAGTCTATAGATTTGCCTATTTTGGGTATTTCATACAAATGGAATCATATATGATATGACTTTTTGTGTCTGGTTTCTTTCCCTAAAAATGATGTTTGGAAGGTTCATCCATGTTGTAAAAATACTCTGGTAACACACTACTTCTTTTCCTTTGATGACTGAATAGTACTCCTTTGCATCACATGTTATCTGTCCCTTCATCAGTTGATGGTCTTTTGGGTTGTTCCACCTTTTGACTGTTTTAAATATTGCTACCGTGAACAGATTTTTGTATGGATATTTGATTTTATTTCTCTCCATTGTACACCTGGGAGTGATGTTGTTTCATCACAGAATAACTGGAAATTTTGAGGAATTGTCAAACTGTTTTCCAAAATGCCCATACCATTTTACATCCTTGCAAATAATATATGAGGGTTCCAGTTTCTTCATATCTTGGTAAAGACTTTTTATCATCCCTCTTTTTAATTATAGCCGTCAAAATAAATAGTATCTTCTTCTTTTGCATTTCTGTAATAGTACAATTGATCACTGTTTCATGTGTCTTTTAGCCATTTGTGTACATTCTTTAGGAATGTACACAAAAAAAACCCTGTCCTTTGTCCATTTTTGCATTGAACACACATTTTTAGGTTCAGTTATCCATTTTGAGTTGACTATATGGTATGGGGTGTGGGGTAGGGGTCTACCTTTATTCTTTTGCATGTGGGTATCCAGTTGTTACCAGCACCACTGGTTGAAAAGATTATTCTTTCTGCATTGTCTTGGCACCCTCGCTGAAAATCGTTTGACTAAATTTGAGGGATTGTTTTTAGACCCTTAGTTTTATTCTGTGATCTGCCTGCCTGTCCTGACAGTATCACGCTCTGTTGATTACTGGAAGCTTTATACTAAGTTTTGAAATTGAAAAGTTTGAGTCCTCCAATTTTGCCTTCCTTGCAAGATTGGTTTGGCTTTCCTGGGTATTCCCATATAAATTACAGGATCAACTAGTCAATTTCTGTAAAAACAAAGCATTTGACAGGGAATGCATTGAATCTGTAGTGCACACTGTCATTTGACCTGGGCCTTAGCTCATTTTCTTTTTTGGACTACATCTTTTAAGGCATGGTCTCATTATGAGTATGTGGATGTGATATTATCAGGATTCTCTTGTTCACTTAAAATTATAAATGATTGAGGGGGCTGGGGTTGTGGCTCAGTGATAGAGTGCTTACTTGGCACATGTGAGGCACTGGATTGGTTCTTAGCACCACATAAAAAATAAAGGTATTGCATCCATGTACAACTGAAAATATTTTTGAAAAAAAGATTATAAATGATGAAGAACATAAAACATGTTATTCTCTTATAACAAATATACTGAAATAATGAATGTTTACTCTGATGACTATTTATATAATGAGCATACCTATGTAACAAGAACCCAGATCTAAAAAGAACAATATAGGTATCACTGAGGACTTTTGATATTTTACCTTATTTTCTGGTAGAACTGAAAACTTATCATAATTGTGTATTTGGAACATAATATTAGTAGGTAACATAGCACGGTGTTTTGATGTCATGCACTTCAGGCCTTGACTGCTTGGGTTCTAATCTCAACCCTACCACTTATTATCTCTGACACCGTAGCAAGTTACTTAACCTTTCTGTGCCTCAGTTTTCTTATCTGTAAAATTGGCTTATATAAACTACTTCATTGGGAAAATTCAGATGTAGATTGCTTAGAAAAGTGCCAGATGATCATAGTAAGTGCTATATGTGTTGGCTGTTAATATTAATGTTATTGTTATTATTGTATTTCTCTTCACAACAGTATAAGCCCTTTGTCTGACTTATTTATCCCTATATTCCTGCAGACTAACATGGTGCTTGGTGCATAATAGATACTAAATACCTTTCTTGAGGAAGAAAGAAATGAAGGGAGGGATTTTAAATAATGAATGATCATATGCCTAAATTCTTTCCTGAAATGACAACTGTACTGTTTTTCATTTACCACAGCTTTTGGAGCTATTTGACAGTGAAGACCCTCGGGAACGGGACTACTTAAAAACAGTCCTACACAGAATTTATGGCAAGTTTCTTGGTCTTAGAGCATTTATCCGAAAACAGATTAACAATATTTTTCTAAGGTAAGTGGAGGGTGGGGGATCAGTGGAAGCAAAGTTGATGTTTTTATAGAAATATTAAGTATTTCAGTATTTGAACATAGTGTACTGACTATTCCAACTCACTTACTTCCCTCCCTCCCTCCTTTCTTTCCTGCCCTCTCCTCTCTTTGCTTTTAAGGTTTGTTTATGAAACAGAACACTTCAATGGGGTAGCTGAATTGCTGGAAATATTAGGAAGGTAAGTACTTTCTATGTAATTGTTAATCTCAGGTGAAATATCATTCTGAAGATTAGGTTCAGGTGGCACAGAGAAATGCTGACCTAGTTGTCTTGCTGTATATACACTGGGTCTTTCTCATTTGTGCTTAGCATGTTTCCCAACTGACTCTACAAGACACCATTTCCTCTTCTTCTTGTTCCACAATTATGCATTGCTCATTCCTCTAGAATGACTGAAAGAGCCAACAGTCCATTCATTATTGTAGAGACAGTATATCTCATTGTGGTCAGGCCAGTCACATCAAAACATCTTATTCATCCTAGCATAGTTTCTAGGCTACCCATGCTTTGCCATATCTGTTGAAAGCAAATTTATAATAGATTGGAAAGGTTGCCATTTTCAGTGGAACTATGTACTCAGGTGTAGTTCTAGAACAGCTGCTGCCTGTCGTAGTGGAACAAATTGGAAAGAGACAGCTGTTATGCAGGTTTCTATACACAGGGAGCCTAACGTTGCTGGACAATGTGATTACTTAGTCTTTCCTCCTGATATGAGGAGAAAAAGAAAGCGAACTCACCCAATTTTCTCTCATCGACCTCCTGAGGTTGGCCAGAGATTTCAGGAATGAGAAGGAATAATATCTGGAAATGGAAAGAGATATATTAAAGGAGGAAGTGAGCAAAGCAGGCATTATATGGGGAAGACGAAGAAGAAGGAAGGAAAAATAAAGTTTGGGTTTTTTTTGTTTTTTTTTTTTCAATAGGAAGCTTTTGGAAACCATTGTACTAGTTTTAAGAGCACAGGAGCCTTTGTTGGGTGTTCAGGGGTGATCATAAGCAAATTCACTTCTCTTAAACTTCTTCCTACTTAAATGAACTCTTTGAAGTAACTAAAAAGTCTTGACTGCCATTCTGGGTTTGGTGTTTTTGGACAAACAGCTGATTAAGACTTAATCAGACTCTCAAGAACAGTTTGTTTCAGTCTCACATGTTGTGGTAACATTGCTAATTCATGTCTCTTTTCTTTTTCCTAGTATTATCAATGGCTTTGCTTTACCTCTTAAGGCAGAACACAAACAGTTTCTGGTGAAAGTGTTGATCCCTTTACACACTGTCAGGAGCTTATCACTCTTCCATGCCCAGGTAGAATTTTAAAGTACAACTACTTTTTAAGCCAGATGAAAAGTTTGCAAACTCAGTGTTTCTTCTGATATTGATAGTTCCTTTATTTATTTTTTTTTAAAGTCTTGTTAAAGTTTAAAATATCCCTGAGGATAATTAGGATGTATAGATTTTTTTCTGTTCACAGTAGAACCATGGGAATATTTTAAGATGGGAGCAACTGATGTTCAGTCTTGTTTCTTTGATGATTTGCCCAAGTTCATCCAGATATTGAGCATATTGCCTACAATAGAATATATGTGGGCTCTTCAGATTTAGATCTTTGGACATTGTGTAATAATTTTTTAATGTTCTCGAATATTTTGTCCTACCTCCCTTTGCATTGGACCATCAGGTGCCCTTTTGCCCCTTCTTCTACTTCATTCACCATTTCTTTCTCACTTTTCACACAGAAATGAACATTCTCACAAGTAAACAAGTCTTCAGTATTTTTACATTTTTTTAAAAACCTTGATTACTTTAGAAAGCATATCCTGTCTTGTCCCCATTCTAATGTCTGTGCTAACACTACCTTGCATGGAAAGCTTGTCACTAAAGGACAGATAAATGGTCTAGTGGTATTTTTAATTTTAGTATTTCAAGGCTCTGACTCCTTCCCTCCAGTGGAAATGCTTTGAGTTTGCATAAAAATGTAACACAGTTTTCTGCATCATGTTCTTTAAATGTGAAATTCTGTGTTTTGAGGAAAAATTAGTCCATTATGTTTCTAATTTAGAACACTATCAAAATGGTGTTTCTGAGGGTGGACTTCTTGTCCAAGAATCTGACAAGCCCTTCACACATTTTGCCTTTTATTTTTGCAATAGGCTGTCTATCACATTTGGTGATCATTTAAAAGAATTCTTTCTTAGATGTTGTGTTAGTATCAGATTGGGACTCCGCATTTCTCTAGGTTCTAACTATGGGAGGTATAGCCTTTTATCTCTTTTTGTGAAACTGTTAGTTTGTGTTTGCCATTGCAGGCAACCAGCTGGGTCTTGAGAAAGTGCCTACCTCCCCGGTAGAACTCTTTTGAAAAGCACAGTAAAACCTAGTACTATTGATGTTAGCAAAGAGAGAAAGGAAGCCATGAGATGTAGCCCAAACTGTATGTAAATGTGATACTTTTAGAATATGTTTTTAGAATGTGATGTTTCACCTCTGCTTTTCATTAGCTGGATGCTTCCAAGTCTCAGTACTCTTTAAAAAAGAAAAAAAACCTCTTAGGACCATATTAGTGTTGGTTTTTGATTAGGAAAAGTAGCTTTTAGCTGGGCATTGTGGTGCGTACCTGTAGTCCCAGCCACTCAGGAGACTGAGGAAGGAGGATCACTTAAACCCAGGTGTTCAAGGCCAGCCAGGGCAACACAGCATAGGAAGACCTTGTCTTTTTTTTTTTTTTTTTTTTAAGAGAAGAGCTTTTATTTTGCTTGATATGTTTTATTTTTATGAGAGTTAAAATGAATTCATTGTGAAGTTAAGACCAGACCCTGGAGACATTTTAGGAAGTTTTAATAGTCTTATCTTTTGAGGCCTTGGTATAAAGAGTTCACAATTTTGTCTTTCACTGTTTTGTTTCTTCAGTTGGCGTATTGTATAGTCCAGTTTCTGGAGAAAGATCCTTCACTCACAGAACCAGTAAGCTTTCCTCCCACCCCACCTCAAGTTCAGAATTTAACTTCAGAAAAATAACTTTTCATTAAAGTGTGTATTCAAAAGTAAATACCACATTTTTTTTTCCCTTTCTTACTAGGTTATTAGGGGACTAATGAAATTTTGGCCTAAAACATGCAGTCAAAAAGAGGTAAGTGCTTACTGTCAAAGAGTAACAATAGCTTATTAAGTGCTTTGCTGAGTGCCAGGCATTGGGCTAAGCATGTAAATGTAAATCATCCAAAGCTCATTTGTAGCTCTATGAGGCAGGACTGTCCATCTCATTTATTAGTGATGATTTGAGACTTAGAGGGGAAGTAGCCCACTCAAGCATACTAACAACAGGTGAGTTGATCAGAACCCACCTCCCTAAATCCTGAACTTGGGACTTTCATCCACTGTGCTGATGGTCTCAGGTAATCCCAGATGAGACCCCACTCATGTGTCCAGTTGCCTAGTTCTGTTGTTGTCCCCTTCATAGTATTTAGATTTTGCTCTTCACTAGATATAGAAGCTATAGCAAACTGCTCACACGCCTACTTAAAACACAGTATGGATGGGATCTTAATGTGTATAATCTTAAATTATGTAATAGCCTTTAGTTTCATTCACAAGTAGCCCTAGGAAGTTCTGACCTAGAGTCATTTGTATCTTTGTTGAGACCTAAGCAGGCACATACTGCTGTGTAAGGTTTTGGGGAATGAGTCCTCAAGCACACACCTTGGAGGTGAGCCTAACTGAATCTGCCCCCGATCTATAGCCACTCTGCTGAAAGGTTAGACCTATGTGGAACTTGGCCTAGAAACTAAAGTCAACTATTAGGTTTATATTTTGTGAGAATTTTAATTGAACTTTTTGTCTTGACAAATGGCAAGGTTCAAAGTCCTGCTTCATGCAATTTCAAAAAGTCATGTAATTTCATGATATCTGTTAGGTAAAATTTAAACTGTGCATTGCTGCCCAAAACATCCCAAGATATGCCAGCAGGATCATTTTTCATGTTTTACTTGCATACTTAATTTTTTCCTAGTTATTTTCCATAGTTCCTTTTTAAATTTCCCCATCATTTTTCCATTATATTTAATATAGTTGATCAAATCAACTATTATTCCAGCTCCGTCTTATAATCGAATTGTTCTGATCTCTAGGTACATTGTGCTGAGGCCATGAGATTCACTGTGCTCTCTAGAGGGCTTATGTTAGTGTGTGTGTGTGTGTGTGTGTGTGTGTGTGTGTGTGTGTGTAAGTACAGAGGATGGGATCAGTGTATGTTGACAAGTTTAATGTGGTACCTTCATGTGGGTGAGTTTGCTCATTTGTCTTGTTCATTTGACTTTTTTCTATTCTGTTAATTGGTATATCTACTGCACAGCAGAGATCACACCCTCTCGGCAGATGGCTGCCTGCGCCACTATGTATTTCTGCATGTCTACGCAGGAGGCCCCCCTCCCATTGTTTGAAAAAAGAAGAAAAGGTGGGGTAGGAGAGGTAGAGATAGTTAGGTTGCTAGCAGTAGATGGGAAAGCCCTACAGGGAGAGCCCTTTTTCCCAGGGTCCTGGTGCAGTGTGTGAGCACCCCTTGTTCCCTGTCATGTGTAGCAAGTAGACTACTTTTTTCAAACTAGGTTGGATTCTATTTTCAATGTTGTAGGGAATTTTTGACATATATCCTGTGGTGTGAATTCTTTGTAAAATGAACATCTCTAACATGGGATAATGCATATGTTTTTGGTTTTATGTGCACATTTTTCACAAAGTGGGGTAAACTACATTAATCCTCAATGATCATGTTGATTTAAAAAAAATTGTTTTAGATATTGATAGACCTTTATTTGATTCATTTATTTATATCTGGTGCTAAGAATAGAACCCAGTGCCTCACACATGCTAGGCAAGTACTGTACTACTGAGCCACAACCCCAACCCCAATCATGTTGATTTTTAAATTAAGTGCCTCACATTTATGTTTTGCTTCTACTTATAGGTCATGTTCCTTGGGGAGCTGGAAGAAATTTTGGATGTGATTGAACCTTCACAATTTGTTAAAATTCAAGAACCTTTGTTTAAACAAATTGCCAAGTGTGTATCTAGCCCCCATTTTCAGGTTGGTAGTAAAGAGCACATGAGCCAGAGTGACCTATGCAACATGAATTGTTTTGGTTAGAGTTTTATTTGTCTTGAAGGAGGTGTAATGGATGCCAGCTGCTTTTTTTTTTTTTTTTTTTTTTTTTAATTTGCTATATTTTGTTTGTTGTTTTATTTGCTGTTGGTTTTTTATTTGAATTTTCTCACATATCAATTATCTTAACAGCCACCCTATCTTGAGCACCTTCTGCTTAATGGCCACTGTGATGGTGCCTTCTGTCCAGAATCTTGAAGTCCTGTAATACCTATAAGGAAGGCATTCTGTGTTTTATAGATTTACAGATAGGAATACCAAAACTCGAAGTGGTAAAGTAATTTATCTCAGGGAAATTGCTGGATAAGAAGTGGGCTGGTTGGGTTCCGTTTGAATTAGAAAGAAGCCTAAATAATACTTAAAAAAGAGAGAGAGAAAAAAAAGATAACCCTAATATTCTATACTGTGCTGGATGCTTTATGTACATTATTTATAAACTTCACATTATGTATGAGGCTCTTTTCCATTTTTTTTAGATGAGACTCAGATAATGCTTTGCACAAAGTCCCAAATTAATAGAGCATGGAGTTAAAATTTTGATCTTACACATAGCTTCTTACTGAAGCCCATGACCTTCCTGTGGCCTGCTCTGCCTCCTTGTGGCCACTGAGGGAGAACACAGGGAAGGTAGACCTTGGCATCAGCTTTCTTTGCTAGAGCCCTTGCTGCAGTGCTGTGGAACCTACCTAGAGAAGAAATGGGGATCAGAGTCGAAAGACACATTTGGTTTTATCCTCTGCCTGTCTCACTGAAGATCCATCTCATAAACCTAGAGGATTGACTTTACATACTACCTGTCATGTCAAAGAGATTTTTCAGATTGTGGTTTGCAACACAAAAGCACATTCAAATGGAGTCATTTGATGGGGAACTTTCCCCTAAGCTGTCATTATCCAACAGAGGCAGAGGTTGGCTCTTGCTGTTGTTTTAATTTTTGACCTGGAGACATATTCATTTGTCAAAGCAGCTATCTTATGAGAATTTAATGGTCGTGCTACAAAGAAAGGGGAAAACAAGCAGAAACCATTACATGAAGTTTTCAGGTGACATAACATGTATCTGGATAAAAATAGAAAACTGCAGAATAGTATATAGGCGCTTTGCATATTACACCTGTAATGCTTAAACGTCTGGATCATTCACCTTGTTTTTTCCTTTTCATTGGGATGTTTGGTGTAAGAGAGGCCAAGAAGCCAGGCTCTCTTTTAAATGGGCATCACTGGGGAGGTTTAAATGATGCTCAGAAGCTTAGAAAGAATAGACAATATAGTTGCTCAGGATGCTGTAGCAAAATAGCATTGACTAAGTGGCTTAAACAACAGAGATTCATTTTCTAATAGTTTTGGAGATTGGAAGACTGAAATCAGAGTGCCAGCATGGTTGGTTTCTGGTGAAGCCCTGCTTTCTGGCACGCACACTACCTCCTCACTCTGTCTTCCCATGGTCTTTCTTTGGTATATGTGTGCAGATTATTCATTCAGTCCAGATTATTCATTCTGCTCTTCCTTCTGGTACTTTTAAAACTATATCTGATACAGCCTCTAACACAGTTTATATTGGATTGGACCATGGATGCCTCTTTCCCCTACCAGGTGATCAGCACCTTAAGGATAACAAAGTAAGGAAGTTAAGAGCAGAGACTTTGGAGCCTGCTACTTGCTGGCTTATCTCCTCTAAGCCTTATTTTCCCCATCCTCAAAATAGAAATAATGGTACCAACTCTGTTGGTTCTGAAGTTTAAAGGAGCGGAACACTTAGCACAGTACCTGGCATGTAGTAAACATTCAATAATGATTACTTTCTCTGTATTCTTAGGGTCTAGCACCTAGTGAATCCCAGGAATTTTCTTGAACCAAGTGAAATAATGTAAATGGAAAGGTTCTAATTTTTCAGTCTATTAATAGGGCCATCTTGTACCATTTTTGTCTGTGTAAGACATAATTTCTTAATCTGTATGAATGAAGGAAACTACTCTCCTTTTTCCTTCTCCATATAACTACTCTTTTTAGAGATTTGTTTTTGAGGCAATCCTTTGAATTAATAAAATCCAAGATGAGCAATTCAGTCCCAACAGGCCAAGTAAGAATAAGTTGGTAATGTGGTAGGCAGAGAATGGGGATCTAAGACAGCAAGCTGATATTGCTGTAGCAGCGTCTCTGAGTCCAGAAACTAAGCAGCCATCTTTAAGCTTTAAGCATCCTCAGCTTTAAGCATTTACTAGCAGTGTGATTTTGAATAGTTTACCCAATCTCTCCAAACCTCTTGAAACCTGCTTCTTGGATGGCAGTGAGGATGGTACATTGTACCTGCAGTGCAGGCTCACTGTGTGGCCACAGGAGGTACTTAATAAACATGGCTGCTGTACAGGGATGGGCACCTGTGGGTTTTCCTGTGCATCTGTTGCTTTACGCCAACCATATGCTAGGCCATGTGGTTGCTCTAAAATATGTGGGATGAGAGAGGTAAGCCAGGAAAGGGGATCTGTAAGATGGGATGAAGTGATGGGGAAATAGTGTGGTATGTGAAAGTAGTATAAAGATGTTTGGAGTGTGAGTGCTGTGTAGGGGGAAAATGTGTAATCAGATGAGATGGTAGAATTAAAGGAGAATATAAATAACAGGTAGGAAAACCAATATTTTTCCCTTCCCTTATTTGATGAACTACTTTGTAACTTTTTAAGAGATTTTAAATCCATAAAAATGTTAAGTGTGATTAATGTTTAATTTTTACTTTTGATTGAATGATTTTAAAATAGTATTTTAAAATACTTTTATTTGGAAAGATTATAACTTATTTTTTCTTTTCCCAAAGGTGGCAGAAAGGGCACTCTATTATTGGAATAATGAATACATCATGAGTTTGATAGAAGAAAACTCTAATGTCATCCTTCCCATCATGTTTTCCAGTCTTTATAGGATTTCAAAAGAGCATTGGAATCCGTAGGTTTTTAGTTTCTTTCTTCTCCTCCTCCCTTCTTCTTCTTCTTCTTTTTTTTTTTTTGGGTACTGGGGATTGAACTCAGGGGCACTTGACCACTGAACCACGTCTCTTTGTATTTTATTTAGAGACATGGTCTCACTGAGTTGCTTAGTACCTTGCTTTTGCTGAGGCTGGGTTTGAACTTGTGATCCTTCTGCTTCAGCCTCCCAAGCTGCTGGGATTACAGGTGTGCACCACTGTACCTGGCCTCTTCTTTCTCTTTTGCATAATAAAATGTCTTGAATGCTCACTATGTGCCACATGATGTACTTGTTGCTAAAGATGGATATATGAAAAGATGAAATCCCTACTTTTAGGAATTTGCTGACTGGTTGGGAGACTCTCAGGTAAATAGATATTTTAACAAAACAGCTATGTTTTGGTTTACTTGTGAGACTTTCTGACCTGTCTATGAAGGTATATATTTTGGGGATATCTGAAACTGAGAGAATATTGATGGGATGGCAGCCCATAAATTAAATCTTAAAAGAATTTGGGATGGGAAAATGCCTTTCAGACAGAGGTCCATCCATCATGTAAAATGACACAAAGATGTAAAAAGCACCTACCTGTCAAGTTCTGAGACCTGTGTGAGGTTGGGAGGGCTAAGCCACAGTGTATTTGGACCAAGGTGCTGGAAGATCAAGTTAGCAAAGGGACGTGGGTTCTGGGTGTGGTGTCACATGCCTGTAATCCCAGTGACTCAGGAGGCTAAGGCAGAGGATCATAAGTTCAAGGCCAGCCTCAGCAATTTAGCAAGGCTCTAAGAAACTTGGTGAGACCCTGTCAAAATAAAAACACAAGGGACTGGGGACATGGCTCAGTGGTTAAGTGCTGCAGGGTTTGATCTCTATTTCCACCGCCCCCCAAGGGAAAAAAAAAAAGAAAGGAAGGAAGGAAGGAAGGAAGGGGAATTAGGCCCACACTAATCTTTACCAATTATGTGATAAGCAGATACTGAAAGGTTGCAAAGAGGGAAGTAGTCTGAATAGATCTGCATTTTATAGCAAGATCTATTTTTTAACAACTAACTTGGTTACTAGACATATTCTATAGCGGGGGAAAAAACTTTAAAAATCTTAAAGAAGTTTAATCCAGCCCTGTGAATGTTAAAGCATTCTCTATTTGCATGACTTTACTTACTCATACATGAAATAGAAGGAAAATTTATTGTAGAATTAAAGAATTAATAGATGTATTTGGTGTATCATGTTTTTAAAATTTTTGCATATTATAGTAAAATAGCACATTTCTCTATTTTCAAACTTGCTGAGTTTGAAAATAAAACTTGAAAAAATAAAGGAATGGTCAACAGTTAAGTCTCATTATATAAATGGTCTCTTGAGGACCTGGAGAGTAGTTTTTTGGAATCTCTGTATCTGCTCAGTATTTGGTGCTTCTCCAGCACTGCCCTTATGAGGAAGATCAATCTGGAACTTTAGCAGAAGTGAATTTAAGTTTTCCTTTTGATGGATACAGGGCAGATAACACTTCAGCAAGTACACTTTCTTATAAATGTTTTTAAAAAATCAGACTCATGGTTTTTTAATAAATGACTTAATTTTACCAATGCCTTCTTAGTAGTATTGGGAGTATGGAAATAACATTTTATGTTTTTGTGAAGGGTAAAGCTGTTTAGATTCTAATATGAGTCTGTCAAAACCATCATGACACAGTTCTCACATTGTCTAAGGGCTTATTCTCCCACTTATTAAGCATTGGTCACCATTTTGGCTTTTAGTTGTATATGTTATATAACTAATAATGACCATCACCATCAGCTTGCCAGTTATCTATCTTGTCCGCCTCAATGTTGGTCAGCAAAGGAACTAAGCAGGAATAGATGGATTATTGATGCAAATCACAACTGGAAAAATAACGGACATTAAACTGCCCAGCTTATAGGGATTTGGCATCATATCTTTGAGTATGAATATGTGTGTGTGTTATGTGTATACATAGATACATGCATTTATCTATGTATGCATATATCTATGTATTTGATTTGTTTCCATGGGGACAGCTTCCGATTTTGGTTTAATGTATATTAATACTTCAAAAGTGAAATTTTATGTAATTTCAGGTCTTTAAGGTTAGTCCTACCATAAGTGCTTATTTTTAGGGTGAAGTTGCTTAATTAATCAATTTATTTATTTGCGGGGGGCAGTGTTACCAGGGTTTGAACTCAGGGACACTTGACCACTAAGCCACATCCCCAACCCTATTTTGTATTTTATTTAGAGTCAGGGTCTTCGCTTTTGCTGAGGCTGGCTTTGAATTCAGTGATCCTCCTCCCTCAGCCTCCAGAGATGCTGGGATTACAGTTGCATGCACCACATGCAACTGAAGTTGCTTTATTTTTACACTTAAGTTGCTTTATTTTTACACTTGCCTTTTAGTGAAACAAAATTATCAGGTGGCCTTGAGCAAGTCTCTTCTGGGTACTAATGATTTGAAGGGTAAAATCAGATTTTTTTCTCACCTAATTCTGCAACCCCTCAGAAAGATCTTGCCTTGAACAGAATTTAAATCCCTTGATGTGGACATGAACTATAGGTCACTTCTAGTTGTTCCAACTCTAAAAGGATGGGAACAGTTTGCATTTAAGCTCATTCAGACAAAAGTTGTGCTTTTGTTTTCTTCATTCTACATTCCATTATGTAAGACTAACCAATATGTTCCCTTTTCTCTGCTTCACAGGGCTATTGTGGCATTAGTGTACAATGTGTTGAAGGCATTTATGGAAATGAACAGCACCATGTTTGATGAGCTGACAGCCACATACAAGTCAGATCGTCAGCGGTAACTTTTTAAAGCTTTTTTGTCTGCAGTGCATTGAACTATTGAGTTCTTTCCTTGTTCTTTGCTGAAGTTGCCTAGTTTTACTCCAAATCATAGCCAGCACAATTTTGTTTATTTACATATTCATTTTTGCATGCTCATTAGCTGTGTCATTATTAGTGTGCCACTGAATAATAAAGCTTTTGTGACAGTGTCATTTTGATAAAGCCTGCTTTCCTCCCTTCCTTTATTTCAGTTCTGCCTCAGGGTTAAGAGCCTGGCACATAACTGGTATTTCAGGCCCACGTAAGGAGACCATCAGGTAGTTTGCCATCTGGATTCACTCCCATTCCTAACTTGCTTGGACTAGAATTGGACTGATGTTTTACTATACTCCAGCAGCAGGAAGGATGAGGCCCCATCATCTAGCTTTTTGGTGCAGAACTTACCTTCTGTTCTAGAATCCAAAAAATTCATTACAATTTAAAGTCAGTGAAAAGAATGTGGAGGTTCATAGTCTGGTATTAGATGAATCTTGATATGTTTGAGACCGTAGGGAGAAAAACCAGTGGATACCTCTATAGTAGATCTTTATGACTTAGTAAAGCCTTTTTTGACTTCATTTACACGGTTCTCCAGTTTTGTTATTTCTTGTCCAATGTGTCCCAATTTTCCTAAAGACATACATGGAGAGATTAAGGAGTCTAGAGAACTCTTAGTAGTTTTGACCTCTGATTTAACTTTGATAACCAAGAAACGAATATAAGCTTTGTAGATCATAAAACCATGAATTTCAGAGGTGCATGTAAATGTTCTTACCTAGGACCTTACTAAACCTCCTGGACAAAAGCCTGTCATTTCCTTGCTTTTTTGCTCTGCCTGATTTTGAATGTATTACTTGTGTTTTATTGATTAAAAAGAGCAATGCGGGGAAAGGTTTGGTGGCAGAGGGCAAAGGACCGTTACAGTGATATTTTTTTGTTTTCACCAGTGATATGGCTTATGATAAACAACTTTATTTTAGAATGTGGAAGTATTTAGCAACAGGCAGAGTCTGAGATTTTATTTTTTTTCCCTGCAATATTGGGATGAATATCATTTATGGGATATGTCATGCCACACTTATAATTTAAATTATTTTTTCTCTTTTTCATTGGTGCATTATAATTACACACAATAGTGGGATTTGTTATTACATATTTATACATGCAAACTTTAAATTCACTCTGTTAGCAGTTGTTGTAAATCATTAAATTTTTAATGACCCTCCATGCCCCAAACCTAAATTGAATTGTTTTGGTTTTTCTGGGGTGGGAGGGGTGGGATATTGGGGATTAAACTCAGGGGCACTCGACCACCAAGCCACATCCCCAACCCTATGTTTTGTATTTTATTTAGAGACAGGGTCTTACTGAGTTGCTAGTGCGTTTTTTCTGAGGCTGGCTTTAAACTCGTGATCCTCCTGCCTCAGCCTCCTGAGCCTCTGGGATTGTTGGCGTGTGCCTCTGTACCCAGCTGAAATTTTTTTAAAATGCTAACTAAGGGCACATTTTAATACCATGGTACAACATTAAAGGGTGTGTAATGCCTAGCATTTGTCTTATAGAGCAACAGAAAGCTTATTAATATTATCTCTCTTGAAAAAGGATTAAATCTATATAATCCCATCAATAATATTGAAAGGGCTGAGGCTAATAGCTCAGTAGCAGAACACTTGCCTTAGCATGTGCAAGGCAATGTGTTCAGTTCCCAGCATGCCAAAAAAAAAAAAAAAAGTTATTGAAGAACTTATTTCTAAAATATTCAAATTAATTGCTTTATATTGAATGAACAATAAAACTAATCATTTATGATCTAAACTAAATAGATCCCTTGAAAAAGATAAGAATTAACCAAGGGGAGCAAGAATACATAAAACTGTGAGGTTGATTCTGATAGTCTGACATAATAAAGTGAAATCACTTTATATTGAGTAGACTTTCTTAATGAGAGAAAGATTAAATTTTATTTTTGGTACTGTGGATTATCCCAGGGGTGCTTAACCACTGAGCAACATCACCAACACTTTTTAAATATTTTATTTAGAGGCAGGTTCTCAATGAGTTGCTTCACACCTTGCTTTTGCTGAGGCTGGCTTTTAACTGACGATCCTCCTGCTTCAGCCTCTTGAGCTGCTGGGATTACAGGTGTGCACCACTGTGCCTGGCTGAGAAAGATTATTTTAAAGCAAGGACAATACCTTTGTCAAATGATCAGTAGACAGTTATACCAAACAAATGGAAACATTGATCCCTTCATAGATTTGGGAATAGGAAAAGAGAATGAAGAGATTTATTTGGTACTCTCAGAGAAAAACTGAATGAATTTCTTTTCTGAATAACCTAGAAGTTAATGGTTTCAGTTCAGAGCATATTTTTAATTATTAGAAATATGAATATGGTATCTAACACCATTAGATACATACACCAACACTGGTGCTTTGTAAAATTGAAATTGGAAGAGAATCTGACAATATCTCAGCATGTGATTAGATTTTAAAATTCTCACCTACAATGATATGGCAGGAGAAAGTGGGGAAGAATAGGGTGACAATAAACATGTTTGTATTTACAATTTCTGAAGCTAAAGTTGTATGAAGGCTTTATTAGAACTCAGCATAAATTTCATCTGGAAGAAAAACTCCACAAGACAAGCTGCATGGAATGCTGTAAAAGTACTGATCAAAAACATTAATGAAGTGCTTCAGTAAGAACAGGATGAGTGTTGTAATGATATTAACACTTAGTTTAAATTGAAAATTAGGGTGATGCAAACCTGACATATGTTGAGCTGTTTTTCAGTTCAGTAACATTCCCAAGCCCTTGCTCACCGTCCCCTTTTCCCTCCTCATAAAAAGGTAAAATACATTAAAACTCAGCAGGATCTATAGATGAATTTATATGTGTTCAAATCAGTGTTCTCTGAGAACATTTATTTAGATTAATATTATCCCCAAACTGTATTGAGAAATAGAAAGTGATAATTTGCCAGAGAGCTTGCTTAACAGTGAAGAATCTGGATAAAGATTGGAGGATTATCAAATCTTGCTCCTTATTGCCCTGTAAATGCAATTTTTCAGGGTCAAAATTAAGAACTAGGTAATTCTTTGAATATGATTGTGTCCACTGAAATTCATATTATGGAAATTGCATTTGAGATAGCTGAAACCAATAATAAACAAGACCTAAATTTTCAAAGTAGCAATTATGAAACAGATTTTATCTAATATTGTGTAATTTAATATTTCTGCAAGATTCAAGTGGAATGAGAACAAAAAATTACTTAGGTTTCTCTAGAGTTTTTTTGTGGGGGAGTGGAGGGTGAAGATAAATGTCTATTGCTATAGAAGTTAGTAATAACTTTTCCAAAATTTTGATGATACCATAAAAAGTATGAGACATTGGAATTATGTAGAAATTTCACTTAACCTGTATGAACTTCTCTCAGTAAAAAATTGTGCAGTGGCTGAAGTTAAATCTTTGCAAAGTAAAATTGTGCAGGGATCAATTCTCTCGTGCCTGAGATGGCAGAGGAACCATTTTCAGATATTATTTGAATTCATGGATTCACATGGTTTTTACTAGCTCATTACAACATGAGAAAACTAGGGGTAGTACAATGAAATCATTTATTTATTTATTTATTTATTTATTTATTTATTTTGGTACCAGGGTTTGAACCCAGGGGCGCTTAACCACAGAGCCATATCTCTAGCTCTTCTTTGTATTTTATTTAGAGAGAAGGTCTTGCTGAGTTGCTTAGGACCTTGCTGAGTGGCTTAGGATCTCTCTTAAGTTGCTGAGACTGACTTTGAACTTGCAATCCTCCTGCCTAAGCTTTCTGAGCCTCTGGGATTATAGGCATGTACCACCATGCCTGGCTGAATTATTTTTAATAAATACGAATTTATATAATTTACAACATAGTCATAAGTTCTTTGATTATGTAATTCCCACTTGGTTGATATTAAGAACATTTTTCCTTAGTTTTAAATATATGGTTATTTCAAATGTCTTTGGCAAAGTAAAATTTATTGACCCTATTTTGTATTGTTTGGGTTTTTTGGTAAATTTTCCCAAACAATTAAATCTGAAAGTCTGGAAGTTACTAGTAAAATTGATATTGAACCAAATTTGAAGTCCTAGTAATTTAAAAAAATGTATAAAATACTATCAGCAAAGTTCCATCCAGATCATTAATTAAAACTAAAATTGCAAGTTTTCAGAAACTGCCAGAGTTTCAGTATATATGGCATAGGAAAAATTGATATGAGTAATAGAGTTTGCATTTTCTTGATCTTTGATAGTTTGTATTAGTGTCATTTCCAGCATCCTTTCTGAGATGAGTCCCTCTATTTGGGAACAAAGAGGAAGTCAGATTCTAACTAGGCCCCATGTAAAAATCACTAAGTACCCTTGGTTTTAGAACAACTGATACACATAAATCATCCTAATTTTTCTCAGTGATTTGAATTTAATTTTCTGTATTAAGCTAAATATAAAGGAAATTATTTTGAAATCTTTAAATGGTCTTTTTTTAAAAATATTTTTTAGTTGTCCATGGACCTTTATTTTATTTATTTATTTATTTATTTATTTATTTATTTATTTATTTATTTATAATGCTGAGAATCAAACTCAGTGCCTCACACATACTACGCAAGTGCTCTACCACTGAGCCACAATCCCAGCCCTAAAATAGTCTCTTTTCCAGTTCTCTTCATTAGTACTACTTTTGTGTCTATATTTTTTTAAATGTCAGAAAAGAAACCCCATGAGAAAGAAAAACTTACAAGCTTAATGCCAAACTTTTCAAAGACATTTACAACACACCTCAGGGAAAATATGTGAAGGGGCAGTTATTGTTGAATAATCTCTTTAAACCTTCTCAGCTGCTTACATTGTGTTCTGTTTCTTTCCCAGTGAGAAAAAGAAAGAAAAAGAGCGTGAAGAATTGTGGAAGAAATTAGAGGATCTGGAGTTAAAGAGAGGTCTTAGACGTGATGGGATAATTCCAACTTAACAAAAATATGACAGCAACATTACTAACCTGTGGAGTCACATTTATGTAGTAGAAGATGGAGCAACAGTTTTCTGTATTGTGCAACTTTACAGTAGATTTCACATTTGTTTCATTATTACAACAGCACTGTATATACCTGTCTCTAAGTAAAGGAAAAAAATAAGGACTTCAATCCAAAGTTTGGACAGTAGATGGACTTCTCAGAACTTTGCAAACATAATCATTGTTCTAACCCTCTTAAAAAAAAAAAAAAAAGCAGTCTTCAAAGATCTGTTGATGAAAGATCTGTTATGTTAAAATTCCATTATCAGGAGTTCTTATTTATCACTAGCAGAGAGTATGATACAATTTTCAAATGTGAACAATCTTAAATTTAGCTTGTCTTTCTGCTAAGCTGTTAAATGTATTTATAGTAAAGGAAGAAAAAAAGACTGTCATTTCCTTCTAAGTTTGTATAACATCTTCCTCTGGATAACTTGACTGTAATTTGACATCTTTTCCTTTTGCACATCTTCATAGTTGAATGTCCACGTTGAATGGGACCCTGAATTTTAAAGGTCCCTGATGAAAGTTTTGTCTACTGGGGTGAACATCTTTCCAGTAACCAGGTAGTCCTGGTACTCCTTTAGTTTTAAAATTAGGAGTAAAAAGAGAAGAGGTGATAAACATAGTAGGGAAGGGAATTTTGGATTCATGCATCAGTTTATGGTGAATCCAAATCAATGTCTTGAATCCTTTGAAAACAGGCACTGGGACATCACAGGCTTCAGTACCTGACCAGTATTAGTTGTAGACATCATTGAACATACATACCAGAGACATTTTTGAAATGTCAGAAAGACATCCTTTTGGACCATATGAAATAAAGACAAACACTAAACAATAAAACCATGAAATTGATCGCCAGGATTGCGAATCTAATTGGGAAAAGAGTTGAGCAAACAGCTTGGACTGTTTGGAGTTGTTGCCTTACTTTTTAATATGTATTTATAAAGTATTCCAGCAAAAGAGGATGTAGCCTCTGGGAAAAAACAAACATGTTACAGTGTTTTTTGTAGATTCTCGTTCTATATCTCATCACAGCGCCAGCCCTGTTTTTAGCCAGAAAGGATTCAGGATAAACATTATGCATTCTGATTGGATGCATATTCCTAACTACTGTATTTGTTACCAAAAGTGGTTCTACAAATGCTACTGAAAAAAGCTGGAAATTCCTAATGTCCTGAGTATTAATAATAAAGTTTAAAAATGCTTTTATATCAAAGGTGCATCGTGACCAAATTGTTTAAGAAAAAAAAAAAAAAACAACAAAGTCTAGGGCTGTATTATAGATAGATTTTATTGGCTCTTTGCTTTGTATTAAAAGAGGAATCTTACATCTTGGGTAGGTAAATTGCTGGTAAAACTTGTGTACACCATGTACTTACCTATTGTGGTTGCATTATTATGTATGAGAAGATATGTTTTGGGATTTGTTTCTAGGATGCTTTTGCTTTCTGTGGACATGGCAGCAGTGAGTTGATAATCTTAAACCATCACTTCCAGCAGTGTTCATGGTATAGAGCTGATTCTCTGTTCATATGTTGAGTTATGGTAGTAGCAAACATGAACATATGAACTATCGTTGCTCTCAGTAGAAATATAATATAAATATGGGCTTGTATATTTTCTTCCTTCCATTGAGATATAAAGTAGAATATACAGTTTTATTGTTTCCAAGAAAAAGGAAAAAAAAAAAATGCCACTGACCTTTCCCCCTATGAAGTGTTGCCAGATTATCAGGTCCTTGTGTGTACATAAAAGTCAGCTAATTATGGATATTGTCATCTAGGTAACTGTAAAAAAAAAGTGAATCAAAAGCAAAATTTGGCATTGTTATTCCTAAAAAGAAATAGCAGTAAAAAAAATCATATGCATCTCCAACACAACATGGTTTAATGGAATGGATAGTTTTCAATTTTATTTTAAACAAATGAACAAGAACATTGATGAGGACTCAGTGTAATGTTGGCAGAGGCTGCCAAAAATGAAACAGCTTACTTCAACAATGCTGGAACAAAGGTGCAAGTTCACATACTAATGATAAAAAATAAATTCTTCTCCTTTAGCCCTTTTGATTTTAGCCCTTCAGTTTTGACTCTGCATTAGTTATTTTTTACATGTAAACTTTTGTTTGCCATTAATTCATCTTTTAGATGGAAGGCATTAAAAATCACAGGTTTATGAAATGAGAAAGCCCAGGTTCCCTTTTTGCACCTTACCCTGTTAGGGAAAATGACACCAATATCCTTGATGTCAATTTTGTATGTTGACCCTTCCAAAATGGGAAGAATAAAGCCAAGTTTTAAGACATATTTAAAGAAGCAATTGGAACTATCTGTTGAAAATTCTAGAGCAACTTCTGAGAAGAAACACTGTCTTTTTCGTTTTTTGTTTAACTGAAAGTGACAATGTGACATTTGTCATGTTGTGTGCGGTGACACGGAGTAACTTAGGTAATCTGACTGTTGCACTATGTGACATATTTAAGGACGTACTTGCTGCATTTGCAGCAGCCCTCTCTCTGTCCCTTCCCGCAATTCTGCTGTTGCTGCAACTTGAGTTAATTGTGACAAATGCATCTTTGTGTTATATTTTGTTTGCTTCATAGTTTTCAGAACTATATATAAATATATTTTTTAAATAGCAAATATTGTAGTTAGTGATGATCACTCCAACCTTATCCCTACCATATTGGTTTCAGGGATAAGATTGAGTGTCCTTGGAAGAAAAAAAATATACACACAACCCTGTGGTTTAGAATGATGCTGAGGCCTTAGGCTGTGGGCCCAGAACAACTATGTGAGTGAAGTGACCCATCTCCTTTGAATCAAGCATGCATTCCTTTTTCTTATTGTACAAGTGTCCCCAGCTGTTCGTCTTCAGTGTTTAGTTTTTGTCCTTTCCAAGTTTGTTATATTTTGCTCTCCCTAACATCTGACTGTTTTTTAATAAAAGAAAAAAATTAAAAAAATAAATAATACCCTCGATGCCGCTGGATACTCACAAGCAGGGTTATGCTCCTTCATCTTGGGCTTCTTTGCCTAATTGGAAGGATTTCACTGATTTTGTACCTCCTATATGTGGGGCATTCCAGGGTGCAGAGCCAGGAATTGCTTGTAATTGCACCTGCTATACTTAAATGTATAGCCCTAGGCTCAATCACACTATGGAAAGAAAAAAAAAAAAGTATATTTAGAGCTTTAAAAGCTTTTTTATTTTTTTGTGGGGATGGGGTGGGGTGGGAAAGGGATGTATGGATGTTAGGATGTTATTGGCATTTTTATGTGTTGCAGGATTTTGTTTTGTTGTTGTTGTTCCTGTTTCCCGCCCCCCCTCCCCAATTAATTGGATGCACTGACCTTGCCCAGGAAATGAAGAGATTCTCTCTTTTGATGCTGTTACCAATGTTATCACAAAGTGACAGTCACCTGTAGCAAAAAGGTGGCACCAGACATGATCAGTGATGTTTTATTTGCACATGAATATTTTTATTTTTGTATTCTGGCTCAGCTGCTTCTCTGAGTGGAGTTAAGGAATGAGCCACAAAGGATTTTTGTAAAAGGTATATTGGCAATGCATTTTATATTCCTCTATATTTAATTTTGAAAATCTAAAAGAAGGATTGTGCATCTTGAGAGAAAGTTGAGTAAACTTTGATCTAGCGGAATGTTAATTTGTGCTGCTTCTTGTGCACGATAGCAGCAGTAGTATCTCTCTTGGAAATGAACATCCCATATTATGATGTCTATGAATATAGGTTTCCTTTTCTTCTCTCCCTCCTTCCCTCCCTCCTTCTTTCCCTCCCTCCTCCCTTTCTCTCTCTCTCTCCCCTGTTTCTCCTTCTATTTCTTTCCTCTCCCAGCCTCTCTCCCCCTTCCCTCTTTCCTTTTTTTTTTTAAATTTGAAATCACTTATTGTAAATAAGTTGTAATCCAGACCTCATGTATCAATGGGGAACTTTCAAATATAAATATTACCAATACATTTTCTGGTTGTGGTCTGATTTTTGACTGAAGTATAATGGGAATGATATGTCCATTGTTTTTAGTTTGAGGATTTTGCTTCAGCTTCATAAATCTTTTGGTATTTTAGTACTTCATTGTTTTAGCAGGAGAGGGCAGCAAAAGTTCATTTTCTCTGTTAGTAATGCTGTGGTTCTTGATTGGTTTTAAACTTAGTTGTGAGTGTGTGTGTATTTTTTTTAAACAGCATCTGTTTGTAGGTAGAGGTAAAAATTGAAACATTTTTGATATGAAAAGTTAAATATGAAAATTATAGACCGGTTCAACCAGACAGTGAAGACTTCTGATCCACATCAAAGTGAAAAGGCTACCAATTTTCCAGCTCTGGCTGAAACATACTACTTCTTTTCAAACATGACAAAATGCAAGCTGAGTCTTAAAACTCTTGGAATTTAAAATGTTCTTTGGAAATGATTTACTTTCTTCATAGTGGTAATAGAAACAAAAAATGAAGGTGCTCCCAAAAAGCAATGTAACCTTCCCCTTCACAGCTGTGTGAGAGGTTCTGTACTGTGGGTGCATCACAATAAAGCAGCAGTGAAGAGTTCGAAGGCGCCTGGCTGTTTCTGTTTGTTTCTGACCTCGTAGCCTTCTGGAGTCATACAGATGATAGATTCAATTAAGTTAATGGGTTTGGTGCATTCAGGCTTTCATTTTGAGAAAATCGGTTCATGACAAGGAGTATGTAACATTGGAGAATGATCCAGTCTCTTGCTGTGTATTATATACTCCAAAAAGAGTGGCTTCAAACAATGATAATATTTATTCTATCCACAAATCTATAATTTGGGAACAAGTAGGCAAGAATGTCTTGTCTCTGATCCTCAGTATCACCTGGGTGTCTCAAGTGGGACAGGAGAGTTTACTTTTAGTAACAACATGGCTCACTCAGATGACTGGTAAGTTGGTGCTGACTTGGCCAGGAGTTTAGCCAGGGGTCTCAGGTCCTCCTCACATTACTTCTTTATTGGGTTTCCTCAGTATGGCAGCTGGGTGCTCAGAGACAGGAAGTAGAAACTGCCAGTGCTTTGAGGCCTTGTCCCAGACAGTCAAAGCATCGTCTCCCACATATCTGAACAGTCCCAGCCTGCTCAGATTCAAGTGGTGGGGACACAGACTCACTGTGAATCTGAGAAGGGTGTGAAATAAATTGCAGGCATCTTTATCATAGAATAGTTTATATGTAAAGTATTTAGGTGGGATATATTCTCTTAATTAAGTCACATCAAATTTGGAACCATGTGGAGTTAAACAGTTAAATGTTTCATATTCAGTTAATCCGGGAAGAGGAGGGAAAAGCTCTTAAAAGTTTCAAGCAATTTTGTATTTCAAAGCATAACTATTTGTAGCATCTGAAGTTCGACTTCTTGGCAAATTAAAAGAAGAAACTTGTACCAAAAATGTTTTAGAATTCAAAGTTTTGAGACTTCAACAGAATGTCTAATCCATTGCATAATGTCTCTTCCTGCCTGTAAATAAATATTTATCAGAAGGGAGGCAAAATAAATTCATGGTCTATGGTCCAATTCCTAATTCCAAGATTTTTACATAAGAAATGTGCCCTAGAGGTTCTATTAGATTAGTTCTCTTTAGACATTTTTTTTTTTTTAGCAGACTAAAGTATGGATTAGCTAAGAGAAATTAAAATAGGATTTTTTTTTCCTGATTGTGATACAAAAAACTCCCATGAAAGTGTGAATCTAAATCTGGGTTCTCTGTGGTCCAGTGGTTGATTTGTTGGTCCTTATTCCAGAATCAAACTGTCATGATTACCACAGCTTTATAATGGTCTTAAATCAAGTTGTCTATGTCCCTTCTATTTTGTCTTTCAAAATTATTCTCAGTGTTTTAGGTCCTTTGTTGAAGCAGGGTACCAGTTTCTACAAAAGAGAATAAATGTCATTGAAATTGGGATTACATCAGATCTATAATTTCAAGAAGAACTGACATTTTGGTAATACTGAGTCCTAAAATCTGTGGTTTGAATGTGCCCGCCAACAAAAGCCTGTGTTGGAAAAAATCCTGAACACATACAGGAGGTGGGGCCCAATGAGAGATGATCAGACAAGAGGCCTTCGCACTCACAAATGGATTAATGCTGTTATCAAAGTGGAGTAAATTCATTATAAAAGGGCAAGTTCAGTCCCCTTCTCTTTCTCCCATGTCCCCTCTCTCACCCTTTTGTTTTCTGCCATGGGATGATACAGCACAAAGTTCCTCACCAGATGCAAGCACCTGGAAATTGGACTTTCAAGCCTCAAGAACTGTGAGAAGTTTCTATTTATAAATTACCTTGGGTATACTGTGACAACGCAAGACATAATGAGCATGTTATATCTTCATTTATTTAGCCTTTAAATTTTCTCAGCGGTATTCTATGCAATATGGCACCTTCAGTACACAGGTCTCATATATCTTTTGTTAAATATATTACTAAGTATGTTTCGAAGGTATCAGTGGAATTGGTTTTTTATTTTTCCATTTTTCACTGCTGTTATGTAATAATACAGATGGTTTTGTATATTAACTGACATTCTCCAACCTTGCTAAATTACTTAATACTTTATTACTTCAATAATACTTAAATTACTTATTACTTTAATAACTTAAAAATGTCATATAGTGCAGTCATCATTTTCATCTAGTGCCAAAATACTTGTGGCAGCTGCAAAAGGAAACCCAGTACCCATAAAGCAGTCATTCCCTTGTTCTCCCCTCACGCCTGGTAACCATTAATCTGCTTTCTGTCTTTATGGATTTACCTGTTCTGGATAGTTCATATAAACGGGATCATACAATATGTGACCTTTTGTGTCTGGCTTCCTTCACTTGGTGTAATGTTTTTGAAGTTCATTCATGTCGTAGCATGAGTTGATACTTCATTATTTCCTAGGGTTAATTCTATTATGTGTAATCCCATATTTGCTTTTTCATTCCCCCAGCTGTTGGACATTTAGATCATTTCTACCTTCCAGCTACTGTGAATAGTGCTACTATGAACATTCATTGTTTTTGAACACTTTTTAATTCTGGGTGTTTTTGTAGGAATGAAGTTGCTGTTTGATCTGTTGAGGAATTGCCATGCTGTTTCTGCAGCAGCTGCCCTGTTCTACATTCTGGCCTGTGGAAGGGTTCTAATTTCTCCACGTCTGTGCACTGTTATTTTTTATGTTTAGTATTATTATCATTATCATCTTAGTGGATATGCTGTTCAATTTAAAAAAAAAATACCCTTTTTCCAATGTTCTTCCAGTTGGATAATTTTCATTGACCTATCTTAAAAATTCTTTCTACTATATTTTTGTTGATTGTTAATTACCCATATGGTAATTATTTTTAATTTGTGTAGAATTTTTTCTTTTAGAATTTCTACTCGGGTTGTCTTCAGTTTCTCTTTCTCTGTTGAGATTATGTATCTCTTCATTTGCTGTATGTTTTTCTAAACATCACTAACCCTAATTATAATAATTTATAAAATTCTTATTTTCAAATTCTGATATCTTGGTCATACATCTCAGTATGTCTGTTTTAATAGTCTTTTTCTTGGGAATTTGTCACATTTTCTTGTTTCTTCATGTGTTGAGGAATTTTTGATTTTGTCCTGGTTATCTTGAATAATTACATCATGGAAGCTCTGGATTTTATATATTCCTTTGAAGAATATTGATTATTTTGCTCTAGCAAACAGTTAACTTGGAAGAATTCAAAATTCAAACTCCTCTGAGTCAGCAGCTCCAATCTCAGTTCACTTCTTTATCTTTCTTTAGAGTTTGCTCCATGCAAGCAGAGATCAGGAGTTAGCCTTAGATTTGGGCTTAGTTATACACAAGATTTGAGTTCTTCCTCTGGACTTTTTCTTCGGGGTAGCCCCCTCCCTGACTTTCCAGTGCCTCTGGTTGTCCTGAACTCCGTTCTTTGGTTCTTCAGGCTAGAAAGACGGGTTTTTCAATTGGTATTCGGCTTCACGTAAGTTGACCCTAGCCAAAAGCCCATAAAAATAGAAAATCAATATCATCCTTTCTTTCAAGAGTTGATTTCCTTTTGCAATAGATTTTCCTCCAGAATGTGGCTCTGAATGCTTTCCTGGTGAATTCATAGGTACCATCCCCACAACTTCCCCTTATAATAGTATCTACACCTTAGGATATCATTCCTTGGTACAGCTATCTTAGATACAGTGCTATTAACTAGCATACAGAACTTATTCCTGTTTTACCAGTCTTTTCATGAATGTGCCTTTTCTCTTCCAGAATCCAACTGAGAGTCTACATTATATTTAGTTGTTATGTCTCCGTTAGTCTCTTCTACTCTGTAATGGTTCCTCAATCTTATCTTTCTCACCTGACACTTTTGAACTTTTCTTTAGTTCAACTTTCAGTTGTTTCTTAGGAAGTTTCTCAAATTGGACTTTTCTGATGTTTTCTCATGATTAGATTGAAGTTATGCATTATTTGGAAGGATGTTTCAGATGTGATGTGCTTCTCAGTGCATGATATCAGGGAGTAAATAATGTGACGTCCCTGTTAGTTACTGGAGATGTTAACCTTCATCATTTGCTGAAGTTCTAACTGCAAGACTTTTTTTCACTGGAAAATGACTGTGTTTCTTTTTATGATTACTAAATAATTAGGGGGAAATACTTTATGACTATGCAAATATCTGGGCTTAAGCTTTTGTCCACTAACTTTGAGTAGTGTTCTAAATGGTGATTTTCTGTTTCTTTCGTTGCTAATAAATTTATTAATTTTTTCTATAAAGAAGACTATTTGCTTCTTATTTAAATCTATGTGAATTCATTAATATTTTGTCTTTTGGGTTATAATCTAGTACTGTCATCATTTTGTTGTTCTAGGTTCCAACTTGGTCATTAGGAGTTTTTAGGTTGACTCCTATGATGTTTTGATGTACCCCCCACCTCCTTTTTTAAAACACTTTCTTACTTTTGGCACCACAAAATGTATTGTCCCTGCGTGAACTTCAGGGTTTAACCAGTTCTTCTATAAGTCCTGGTTTCTTTTGTTGGAGAATGGTACTAAGAAACCAAGATCTGGAAGGGAAACATGATCATTGCTACTCCTAGCCCCTCCCAGTAGATATTTCTAGGATATATCTGTATGTATACTAATTCATGTATACATATATCTATATTTCTGTATTTGTTTGTGTATATTTTTTTAAATTGTGAATAAAACCAGCACTACCGAGTTCATTCTGTCCTCTTCTTTCCTTGTTTATAATTCCTCTCTACAACTGTAAACAAATTCTAGCAATATTATGAGTAATTTATTTGTTCAATTTTATTATACAGATGAAGTATTTTCAGAGTTTGTAACCAGTACCTTATAAGAAACAACTTTACCATTTAAAGTATGATATCTGTGTATAGTTCTTTTTTTCCCTCAGGTTCAAAGTCTTAATTATTTTTATTAGCGTATTATAATTATACATAGTATTTGGGTTCATTTTGATGAAATTATACATACAAGGAATTTGATTTCAGTTCCCATTTCTCCTTTCCACTTTTCTCCTTCCTACTCTACTGATCTTCCTTTTACTTCTTTCTTTGTTTTTGATTGGTACTTTTTACATATATATAAAAGTAAAATTCTCTTTTGTACATTTATATATGTACATAATATGATTTTGTTAAATTCATTTCCATATTTCTTTCTCTTTCCCTTCCTGCCTCCCTTCCTCTTGTTCTCCTATAACTGCACTGATCTTCCCTCTATTTTTATGGTATCGGATTTACCCCACCACCTTTACTTTAGTTTCCACATGTGAAAGAAAACATTCAACCCTTGTTTTTCTGAGTCTGGCTTTTTTACTTTACATGCTTTTTCTCCATTTTCATCCATTTACCAGCAATGCTATTACTTCATTCTTATTTATGGCTGAGTTAAACTCCATCATGCTGCATTTTCTTGATTCGCTCATCTCCTGATGGCCATCTGGGTTGATTCCATAATACGGGTCTTGTGAATTGTGTTTCTATAAACATTGATGTAGCTGTATTGCCATAGTATGCTGATTTTAGTTCTTCTGGATAAATACAGAGTGGGATAGCTGGGTCATATGATGGTTCTATTCCTAGTTTTTTAAGTAATTCCCACACTGCTTTCCAGAGTGGTTGTACTAATTTGCAGTCCCACCACCAATGTATGAGTATACATTTCCCCCCACATCTTTGCCAGCATTTATTATTGATTTGTATTCTTGATAATTGCCATCCTTACTAGAGTGAGATGAAATCTTAGTGTAGTTTTGATTTGCATTTCCTTCATTGCTAGAGATGTTGAACTTCTTTTCATATATTTGTTGGCCATTTGTGTTTTTTCTTTCGAGAAATTTCCATGTAGTTCTTTTTCCCCTTTATTGATTGGGTGGTTTGTTTTTGGCATTGAGTGTTTTGAGTTCTTTATATATTTTGGATATTAATCCCCTATCAGAGGAGTAGGTAGCAAAGATTTTTTTTTTTCTCATTCCATAGGCTTTCTGTTCACTCTCTTAATTGTTTTGTTTGTGGTGTAGGAGTGTTTTGATTTGATGGCATCCCTCTTACTGATTCTTGGTTTTATTTCTTGAGCTTTACGGGTCTTATTGAGGAAGGTGGTACCTGCACCTATATGATGGAGTGTTGACCCTGTGTTTTCTTGTAGCAGTTTCAAGTTTTCTGATCTAATTCCTAAGTCTTTGATCCATTTTGATTTGACTTTTGTGCAGAGTGAAATATTATCCAGTTTTCCCAGCACCATTTATTAAAAAGGCTATCTTTTCTCCAACATATATTTTTGGCACCTTTGTCAAGTATTAGACAGCTATAAGTATATGGATTTGTCTCTGTATCTTCTGTCTTCGTGTCAATTTTGATGCCAATACCATGCTACTTTTGCTACTATAATTTGAGATCTAGTATAATTGAGATCAGGTATTGTGATGCCTCCTGCATTACTTTTTTTGGTACCAGGATTGAACCCAGGAGTGCTTAACCACTGAGCCACATCTCCAGCCCATTTTATTTTTTATTTTGAGACAGGATCTCACTAAATTGCTGTTGCTGGTGAACTTGTGATCTTCATGCCTCAACCTTCCAAGCCCCTGGGATTATAGGCATGTGCCACCATACCCACTCACTTTTTTAAATTCAGAATTGCTTTGGCTATTCTGAGTCTCTTATTCTTCCAAATGAATTTAAAGATTCTTTTTTCAATAGTTCTGTGAAGAATGTCATTTTAATGGGGATTGCATTGATTCTGTTTATTGCTTTTGTAGTGTGGCCATTTTGAGAGTATTCTGCCTTTTCAGTAACATGCGAGGTCTTTCCATCATCTGATGTCTTCTTCAATTTCTTTCTTCAGAGTTTTACAGTTTTCATTGTGGAGATCTTTCATGTCCTTGGTTAGATTTAATTCCTAGGTTTTTTATTTATTTTTTGAAGATGCTGTAAAAGGGGTGTTGTTTCTGATTTCTTTCTTAGCTGAATGACTATTGGAATACAGAAAAACTGTTGATTTATGAGTGTTGATCTTGTATCCTGCCACTTTGCTAAATTCATTTATCAGCTCCAGGAGTCTTCTGGGGAAATTTTATGGGTTTTCTAGATATAGGATCATGTCACCAAGCAGTGATAGTTGGACTTCTTTTCCTATTTGTATCCCTCTAATTTCCTTCTCTCTCCTGATTGCTCTGGCTGGAGTTTCGAGAATTATATTGAATAGAGTGGACATCCTTGTCTTGTTTTGATTGTAGAGTAAAAGCTTTCAGTGTTTCTTCATTCAGTGTGATGTTGGCTTTGGGTTTGTCATATACAGCTTTTATAAGGTTGAGGTGAGTTTCTTCTGTCCCTAGTTCTCCAGCGTTTTTAACATGAAAGTTGCTGTATTTTATCAAAGACCTTTTCTATATCTTTTGAGATGATTGTATCTTGTACTTAATTTTATTTAAATGTGAATTGCATTTATTGATTTGCATATGTTGAATAAACCTTACATCCCTGGGATGAAGCCCACTTGATCATGGTGTATTATTTTCTTACTATGTTTTTTAATGTGGTTTGTTAATATTTTACTAAGGATTTTTGCATCGATGTCCATCAGGTCTGTAATTGTCTTTCCTAGATGTGTCTTTGTCTGGTTTTGGTATCAGGGTTATACTGGCTTTATAGAATGTATTTGGGAGTGATCCCTCCTTTTCAATTTCATGGAATAATTTAAGAAAGACTACTGTTAGTTGTTCTTTAAAGGTCTGATAGAACTCAGTGAGAATGCATCTGGTCCTGAACTTTTCTTTGTTGGGTGACTTTTAATTGCTGTTTCAATTTCATTATTTGATATTGGTCTATTTAGGTATTCTATATTTTCCTGATTCAATATGGGCAGGTTATAAGTATTTAGAAATTTGTCCGTGTCTTCTAGATTTTGCAGTTTATTGGAGCACACTTTTTCAAAATAGTTTCTAATGATTCTCTGAATTTCAGAAGTGTCTGTGGTGATATCTCCTCTTTCATCTCTAATTTTGTTGAAGGGCTGGGGATATAGCTCAGTATAGCTCAGTTGGTAGAGTGCTTACTTTCCATGTACAGGCCCTGGGTTCAGTCCCCGGCACCACCACCACCAAAAAAAAAAAAAAAAAAGTCCTCTAATTTTGTTGATTTGGACTTTCTTTCAGTTTGGCTAAGTGTTTATCATCTTATTTATTTTTTCAAAGAACCAACTCTTTATTGCACTGATCCTGTGTATTTTTTTTAAAATTTCATTAATTTTGACTCTGTTCTTTATTATTGTCTGTCTTCTGATTTTGGAGTTAGTTTGTTCTTTTTTTCTCAGGACTTGAGGTGGAGCATAAGCTTATTTATTTGGGATCTCTCAATTTTTTTGAGTTAGGCACTCACTATAATACATTTTCCTCCTAGTACTATTTTCATATGGTCCTAAAGACTTTGATATGTTGTATCACTGTTATCATTCATTTCTAAGAATATCTTGATTTCTTCTCTCATTTGTTCTTTGTTTCATTCTTCATTTAAGAGAGTATTGTTCAATCTCCAGATGTTTGTGTGACTTCTATTATTTTTCTTGCTGTTGATTTCTAGTTTTATTCCATTATGATCTGATAGGAAAAGGGATTATATTGATTATTTTTTTATTTGCTTAGAGTTACATTATGATTTAGAATATGATCTGTTTTAGAAAAGGTTCCATAGGCTGCTGAGAAGAAGGTAAATTTCTGCTGTTTTGGAATGAAATATTGTATAGATGTTTATTAGGTCTAATTGATTGACACTATTATCTAGGTTGGATATATCTTTATTGATTTTATGCTTTGATTACCTGTCTATTGGTGATAATGGTATGTTGAAGTCACCCAGTATTATTGTATTAGATTCTACCTGGGAATTAATGTCAAGGAGTATTTTTCAAATGTAATTGGGTATGTTGATATTTGGGGCATATTTATTATTGTTATATCTTCTTTTTGGATTGTTCACTATACTAGGATGTAATGGGCTTTGTCTTTTTTAATTTTTGCTTGAGATCAACTTTGACATACATGAGAATAGCTACTCCAGCTAGTTTATGGACTCTGTTTGCATGGAATATTTTTTCTATCCTTTTACTTTCAACCTGTGAGTGTCTTTGCCTATGAGATAAGTCTTTTGCAGACAGCTTATAGTTGGATCTGATTTTTTGATCCATTCTGCTAATCTGTGTCTTTTGGTTTTTTAATTTGTCAGGTTGCTTTATTTTTAGAAGTAATTTATATATAAGTATACATAATTATCATCAATCATAAATTAATCTATGTGTTTTAATTAGGGAGTTAAAACCATTGATATTCAGTGTTATTATGGATATGTGTTTGTGGTTTCCTGCCATTTTGAACTTTTTGTTATGTTTAGTTCTGTCTTGATTCTTACTTAGATAATTATCTTATATTAATCTTCATCCAGTTGGGAGTTTTGGGATTTGTTTCAGGGTTCCTGTATGCAGTTTATCTTTGAGAATTCTTTGTAGTGCTGGCTTGGTTGTCATAGAAAGTTTTAATCCTTGTCATAGAAAGTTTTAATTTCCTCATTGATTATGAAAGAGAGCTTTGCTGGGTAAAGCAATCTTTGTTGGCAGTTGTTTTATTTTAGAACTTGGAATATCACCTTCTAGACCCTCCTTGCTTTTAGTGTCTAAGTTGAGGAGTCAGAAGTGAGCCTTATTGGTTTGCCTCTGAATGTGACCTGATGTTTTTCTCTTGTAGTTTTTAATAGTCTTTCCTTATTTTCTGTTAGGCATTTTGATTATGATGTGTCTTGGGAACTTCTCTTTTGCTCAGGTCTGTTTGGGGTCTTGTATGCCTTCTGTATGTGAATGTCAATCTCCTTTCTGATATGGGGAAAGTTTTCTATGACTTTTGTCATTGAAACTGTTCTTAATGCCTTTAGTTTTTATCTCCATGTTCTCTTCTATCCCAGTGATTCTCAGGTTTGGTTTCTTGATGTTGTCCCAGAGTTCCTGAATATTCTGATCATGCTCTATTCTTTTCCCCTTTTTTGTATTCTGTGTACTCAAATTCATATATCCTGTCTTCAAGTCCTGATGGTCTGTCTTCAAGGACTGAAGTTCTATTTTCTACACAGTCTAATCTATTGGTGATGCTTTCAAGTGAATTTTTAATTTGGCTCATTGTGTCTTTCATTTCCAGGATTTATTTATTTATTTATTTAGTACCAGGGATTGGTCCCAGAGTTGCTTTACCACTGAGTCACATCCCAAGCCCTTTTTATTTTTTATTTTGAGACAGCATCTTGCTAAGTTGCTTAGGGCCTCACTAAGTTTCTGAGTCTGGCTTTGACTCACAGTCCTCCCATCTCAATCTCCCAGGCCGCTGGGATTACAGGTTTGTACCACCGTGCCGGGCTTCATTTCCAGGATTTCTGATTGGTTTCTTATCAATATTTCTATTTATGTGTTCTTTCATCTCCTTTATTTGCTCTCATAATCCATTCTTTAGATCTTCATTTAGTTCATTGAATGTTTTAATAATTAGTTTTTTTAATCTTTCTCTGGAATTTCATCCTCTTTTATATCTGTGGGGTCCTTTATTGGGGGACTGTGAATTTTGGGGGGAGATTTGTTTGCCCATTGGCTCATGTTTTCAGAAGTCCTGGACTTGTACATCAATTGAGATGGATTCCCTTCCACTTAAAACTACAAGAGAAAAACATCAGGTCACACTCAGAGGCAAAGCAATAAGGCTCACTTCTGACTTCTCAACTTAAACACTAAAAGCAAGGAGGGTCTAGAAGGTGATATTCCAAGTTCTAAAAGAAAACAACTGCCAACAACGATTGCTTTGATGTGTCCTATGTGTGTATTTATTTTTTATTCTAGGATTTCTCTGTTTTTCACATATAGGTAGATGTTGAGGGTTGGAACCTGAAGTTCCCCTCTGGTTGTTCTTCCTTGGAACCTGGTTTTTGGTTTGGGATTTTTCTTTCCCCAGTTCTGTGAGTTGAAATAATGTTTAGGCTCGGGTGGGGTTAGAGCAGGTGTGGGGTGAGATTCACTGTTCCTTAGCTGAATTGTGTTTCTTGCCAGCAGGATCTCTACTCTGTGATCTTGAAGTACCCGGATCATTTTACAGCCCCTCTTAGAGGTAGAGGGAGCCAGGAGTAGTTCTAATGTCAGCAACAGATGTGTAGTTTTGAGGTAAATGTCTGGTGTCTACTCTGACATCTATAACACTGATTGCCACCTATTTAGAAATGGTAGGGTCAGCAATTAACACCAGTACCAGCATAGAAAACTGTGAACTAGGTTAGGCATTCCACAGCAAGTATCTACTGTGTCATCCACTAAATTAATAATCACAACGTGAATGCCGTATGACTTACATAACTATATATAATTCTGTTATTTTTTGGAATTATAGTTTCTTAAGAGATTATAGAGTGGGGAGGTGAGAGAAAGAAATATTTCTTAAAAAGTGGTCAGAGGAGAGGTAGGTGGTAGTTAGCAACTGAAAAGAAGAAGGAATAAAATATTCATAGAGAGTAATAAAGAGAGGACATGGGAACAGGAAAACTTGACTTTTAGTGGGGGATAAGAGTGATGAAGGGGAGACAAGAGGGACAATATCCCAGGTGGGGACAAACCAGCAACTCAAACCTACATATAATTGAACAAGGTTAAATAATAAACAGGAGCAGAAGAAAGCAATCAATTTGAAAGTAAAATTATATAAGTATACATGTATTTTCTGAACCTATCTGCTCAGTGAGTACACACATACCCCCCACCCACACACAAAATCATACATGTTGGAAGAAAATAAAAATAATACAGTATGATGGAATGATGTTTGAAAAAATTTCTAAGTAGTTAAAATTTAAAAGGAATAAAAAGAATAGATGAAAGAATGAGAGTATAAAGAAAAGAAAAAAAATGTTGCTGAGAAACAAAGGGCTTATTTCTGCTGAGGTGATCAAATCCATGGTGTTGAATGAATTTTCATTCTCTATTTGTTTTGGACTTTGTAACTCTTGGGTCAAGTGTTGGAGGTTATTAAGCCCAACATCTTTCTGTTCCTCACTTAGCTGCCCCACTTTGTGGCTAGGAGGCACAGCTGGTTGTAGTAGATCTCACCTTCCAGTTGGATAGCACAATTTGGGTGCTGACAATTGTATATTTCTGTGATGGGGGTGTTGTAGAAGTTCTAAGGTGGAGATTCTAGCGATTGGGGTTTGGCCTAGACCAAATTTTGGAACTCTGTGGGTAGGTGTTTGAGAATTGCTCCACACTCCCTATTGTTGGGGAGATGCCTGTCTCTGCAGGACATCTAGATCTCTAGGGTCCCTGGTAAAATCCACTTTTAGGGTATAGGGACAAAACCTCCATAGATTTCACCTTCACCACTATGAATATGAAATACTGGGTCTCTGCCCTAGAGTGCAGGCACTCCTATGTGGTCACTGTAGCACAAGCAACAATGGGAGCATTCTTCCTTGGGATCCAGAGCCTGAATGGTCCAGGCAAAATTTTCTTTGTGCCTATTTCAGTTTCTCTGGTTCAGGCACACTCTAGGATTTTTAAATTTTTATATTTTATTTATTTTTTTGATCAGCTGCAGGAGTTTCCAATCTGCTTTCTCCTGTAACCCAAGTGCCTGTTTTCACTGACCATGGGGAGCCCAGTGGCTGTCTTCCATGCCCAGAATGCTTCCCCTCCCAGGGGAGTTGTTTTTGAATTTGCTTTCACTGATTTGCTCCCCCTACTGATTCTGTGTCTGTTAAAATTAGCCTTCCTCTCTAATCTGCAGGTTACCATGAATCAATTCTTTATTTTTTAATTTCTTTATCCTCTGGCTGCACCATCTCCTTTGTCTGTGCTGTCCTTCCCTTTCATGGATGGCACTGGTGCCCAAAATGGAGCTTTTCTAATGTATTATTTTTTTATATGTACTTTTTTTTTTTTCTTCTGTGACTGTTTTAGTCAGTTTTTTTGCTGTTGTGACTAAATGACCTCATCACCACAACTATAGAGGAGGAAAAGTGTATTTCAGGGCTCTGGGTTTCAGAGTCCTAGAAGGCTGACTCCATTTCTTGGGGCTCAAGGTGAGGCTGAATAAACATCATGGTGAAAGAGTGTGGCAGAGGGAGGCAGCTCACATCATGATCAGAAGCAGAGAGAAAGAAAGTCTCCATTTGCCAGATATAAAATATATACCCCATAGCCACACCCCCAAAGCCCTACCTCCTCCAGCCACACCCTCCACTTCAATTACCACTCAGTACATCCCTATCAGGGGATTAATTCACTGATTGGGTTAAGACTCACAACCCAATCATTTCTCCTCTGAATCTTCTTGCATTGTCTCACATGAGCTTTTGGGAGATATCACATCTAAACCATAACAGTGACTATTTATTTTTACAATTCGGTATTAAGTTTCATTGAGTTCCCTTATTTACCCACCTCACTGAGAAGCAATCTTCCCATTTTGTAAGTCTGGTGTTGAGGAACTGCTGGGAAGCACACTATTCCTCTACTCTGCCATCTCTTCTCCCCAGCTACTATCTTAATTTAAATCACTATTTCCCATAGCAATTTAGGTTAGCTCCTTTCTTCCCCAGCCCTTCAGTGTAGTTGTATGATTCATTTGTAATATAGTTGTCATTGTTTTCCATCTTTCCCTCCACATCCTGCCTAATATTTTAAAATTCATAAATAGCATAATTCATTTCTTTGTGTTAAAGAGTCCTATGGCTTTGCCATGCATAGAGTCTGGTATCACACCACAGAAGAGTCCCACTACCTGCCCCCAGGAAAGCTGCTTTGTGATCATCCTTATAAAAAGCCCTTCCAACTCCCAAGTCCTAGGAACTACTGATCTGTTTTCCTCTTCATAGTCTTGCTTTTCCAGAGTGTCATTTAAATGAAATCATACAATGTATAGCCATATAAATGGATCTGACTTAATTCCTCAACAAAATGTATTTGCAGTTCATTCATGGTATTGTATGAGTGAGTAGTTTATTCCTTTATTGTTGAATAGTCTTTGTCTACCTGCCAGTTAAGGGGCATCTGTGTTGTTTCCAACTTTGGTATTATGAATAAAGCTACTATAAACAATGTGGACCACTGTGTGAAACAGGTTTTGTTTTTTTGCCCCCCTTTTTGATAGATATCTAGGAGTACCCAGAAGAAGATATAGCCACCCCTGGGTGCCCATCAAAATGAATGAAAAAGATTCTCATCAAGGTACATGCTTATGAAATGTTCAAAACATGGAATAAAAAGACATTCTAAAAACTTTAATCAGGAGGTAAAAACATATTTTAAGAATCAGAATGATAAATCAACGTAAGAGATTTTAGACATAAGAATATTCAGAAAATACTTCTGATGCATTTTTTTCTGTATTTTTCCCTGGTGCCCTCCAGCTGTTGATAATGATGGGGTTTGTTGTTACATATTTGTACATGCACACAAAATACAATATAATTTGGCCTGTATCACTCTACATTCATGCACTTTACTTCAGTTCAAAACTGCTTAAAGATCTATTCCAGCAGAACAAAAAAGCAGAAGAAACAGGACCAGGAAACAGTGGCTCCCCCCAGGAAGAGAACAAAGGTCAACTGAAGACTTGTTGAGCAGGCACAGAGCCCTAGCATCGACTGGAACAGGGGAAGAACTGGTTCCAGAAGCCAAGGGACTTGGTAGAAAAACTGATGTAACATTTGGAAAGGATTAATGACATGTAGTTGGCAGATAGGGTAAGAGAAAAGGAGAGTTAATTAGAGACTCCTGGGGAATGAACAGCTTTCACGGGGAGAAATGTAATCATAGTATATTGCTGGACTGATGAGAGTGTTTACACAGTCACATTACCAGAGACTGATTGCTGATTTAATTAAAAATGGTGAAATAACTGTATTAGGATGAGAAAGGGGAGGGAGGAGGTATAAAAGAGCTAAATCCTTAATAGATAATGTGCGTAGAGTTGCTAAATCAAGAAGTAGCAAGATAAGCAAATTGGAAATGTGGGAGTAATTGCTGACAGCTTAAGTTAAAATTAGTTAAATGTAGTCAAAAGGGGAGAAAAGAGGATCATGCTAAGGAGGCATACTATCTTTTAGTAAAGTCTCAACACCTAAAAAAATAGGTCAAACAAATGGTATATATTCTTTTTTCAAAAGCTCAGTGTAGCAGTCCTTACCCGACCTCAACAGCAGGTTGAGACGTGCTTCTTGGTATAAAGGACTTTCTCTGAGGTTAACATGATTACATCTGTAAGGACATGGCAGATTCAGGTCAAGCATCAGGAAGTAATGGGTTTGGCTAGTGACATCCCCTTCCCCAATTTATAACTAGTTTTTTTTTTTTTTTTTTTGAGCTTTTGAGAATGCAAGGGTCAAAAATTGATCTGTACCATTGTGTTTATTATATTGTAGGTTAAAAGAAACCTGGCACAAATAGCCTCCTAGCTTGCCTGAATGAGGAAATGTGAACATCAGATGAAGTTAATGAGTTAGGAGCTGACAAGCAAGTTCACTGACACAAAAAGGATATTATCACCGTTTCTGTTACACTTCAGCACCCGGAGTGTCTCAGACAATAGTGCCTTCATATAACCGGCGAGCGATCTGAGGTGTCAGGGATGATGGAGCAAATTGAGCTTGTGGAATCAGAGGAAGGCCTATTTCTTTGTGAGAACCCCAGAACAGCACTGCCTCTTTAGAAAACTCATTGCTGGCTTCAGGGGGAATGTCTGGCTGGGAAGGGGACTTGAGGAGGGCCTGAGAGGGGGCCACCAAGATTGGGAGAGGAGCTTTCTTGTTTCTGCAGACTAAACCTGAGAGCCAAAGGTCACGAGGCATCGTGTGGGGTCAGCATCCCTCTTACTGGCAATTGGATGAGGAATTATCAGAGAGAAACCTCTGAAGATCCATAAACACTACAAGGACAGTTCAGCTCAATTATAGCCGGCGGGGGAGGGAGGGATGTGCTGGGGGGAATCATTTTAAAAGCACATCAATTTGGGAGGCTTTATTTTCATTAAGAAAGCATGCATTCTTTCATTCTTACTGTCAATTGAAGTGTAGATATCCTAGCAAAAAAGTGCATGTGCCATACATGAACAGCTTGCTGAATTTGTACTGATTTCTTTATAAAGATAAGAACAGGAAACCAGTGTGTGTAGAAGACAGGTTAGGAGAGACTGTGTTCTGTACGGTCACTCTCTAGTGACCAGAGGCTGTGATGTGCCAGGATATCACTGATGGCCAGGTGTGGCTGCATCTCCCTGGAATCTTTTCCACTCCTAGAAGGACCATTAGGGATTTCCTTGGGTGTGACCCTCTGCAGGGATGCCCACAGCACCTGACATCCTGGCCAGTTTTGAGGTTGCACCCAGGCACACCTGGCAATGCTAGAGAAGTCTTCAGGCCCAAGTTATAAAAGAAATGGGACTAGGAACAAGTAAGAAATAAATGTCAAGACCTTGCTTGGTTTTTCCAGGAAACTCATGGTTTATTTCCATCCCATGATTCATTACTGATTCAAATAGGTGAAAAAGCCTGAAGGAAAGGCAGTGAATTATTCTAAATGCCAGATCATCTCACTCTCTTTCCTAAAGCCTTTCCATGACTACCTGATAGACAAGGAATAAAACCAGATTCTCCACCACAGTCTTCCTGGTGCCAAGTTACCTGGTGCTACTTAACTCCAGTTTCCCTTACTCACCTGTCCTGATCCTGCTGGTCCTATCCTGTTTCTTGACCATGACCACTTACTGTTTCCTCTGCCCTAGGCATTTTGTGTGGTTGGCTTCTTCTCACCTTTCAATTTTTTTTCAATTTTTTTTTCTTATATGCTGCCTCTTCAGTGCACAACTCTGACCTGTCGAAAACAGAATCCCTTCTCCCAGATCAATCCCATCTCACCCTCTTGTTCATTGACTGAACAGATAATCTCAATTTGAACTACATTTTATTTATTTGCTTACTTGCTCACTTGCCTCTTGGCTACCTCCCCTTTCTAGAACATTAACTCTTTAATGGCAAAGACTGTCTTCCTCACTCAAGTCTGTAACCCAGCCACTAAAATAATAATGCTTTGCACATGGTCGATACTTAGTAAGCATTTACTTGCTTAGAATGCAAGAATAAGTGATACGCATAATAAACATATACTAGGCTAAGGTATTTTCAGGGTGAGCCCAAGTCTTTCTCCTTTGGAAGCCCCCATGGGGCCTTGAAGATGTTGGATGCTCTACTTTCAGACCCCTGGAAAGGGGTTATTGAATTCTTTATTAGTTAACTATTGCTGCATAATAATTTACCACAAACTTGGCAACTTAAAACACCCATTTATTTTCTTATCATTTCTGTGGATTAGGAGTCTGGGCCTGGCTTAGCTAGGTCTGCTTCTTGGGACCTATCATGAGGTTTCAGTCAAGAAAGCCAAGGTTGTGGTCTCTGACAGGAAGGCTCTGCTTCCAAGTTCTCATGGGGACAGAATTCAGTTCCTTGCAATTATAAGACGGAGGACCTCAGTTTCTGGCTGGCCATTAGCTGAATGCTACTGTCAGCCTTTAGCTGGTTGCTGGCCGGAGGCTTTTCTCAGTTCCTTGCCAGTGGACCTTCTCAGCATGGCTGCCGGCTACATGAAGACAGCCAGGAGTGTGCTAGCAAGATGGACATTGCCATGTTATGTGCTGTAATCCCAGAAGCGGCAGATCATCGCCTTGATTACATTCTATTGTTAAAACCAATCATTAAGCCCAGGCTGAAGTCAAGGGGAGGGGATTACACAAGAGTGTGCATACAAGAAGTGGGGATCATTCATCTGTTCAAAGTCCAGAATCTCATCGTCTAAATCAGGAACCTTGCTCTCTGGGTGAACTTTCCCTGGCTCTATGAATTTTTGAAACTAGAGAAGCAAGTTATCACCCTGTTCCCCAGCAAGCAATTGTGGACTAGTTGTAGGATGAGAATGGTAGGTGATGGGAGGTACAAAGGCATCCTGGGAATAATTCTTTTTGGTTCTTGACTTTGTCCTCTGAGGTGGTGTTCCACCCTCTGAATCATTCACCCCTTTTTATACCAGATAGCGCGCACATATAGTTTGGTAGTCTTACCAACTTGCTTCCTGCAGGAGGAGCTGGGGACTCCACATGCCTCTTTGAGTTTGTAGTTATCTCTATTCCCTTCAGTCCAGGAGGGCAGTGTTTTTGCTGACATGACTTTCTTGAAAACCTTGTAGGTCTTCTGAGTATTTCACTGTGGCGCCCATCTCTCAACAAAAGTCATGCCTACGGATCTTTTTAAGATAGACCCTTCCTACCTTGGGCTCTTGTTGAGGTAGCTGAGGGACAAGGGTCCTAAGTTTCCCACTGTCCCTCTGATGTGATTAAGAGAATTGGTGAGGCACACCTTTAATGTCTTGAAAGGCTTCTTTGTGTGCCTGAGAATGATTCTGATCCTCTGCTCTGCCTTGAGATTTTAATGACAGGCTGTGCAGTCACACTCTTGGCTTTTTCTCTGTGCTAGTAAGAAACAATTTCTTAATTCTAGTATCTTTTGCCATCTGGAAAGTTTAATAATTTTCAGTGATTAAGTCCTATTTTTTTTTTTGTTGTTGTTGTTTAACATGTTTCTCTTGACTTATGTCTCCTCATATAAAACAGGTAGTAAGGAGGTTTCAGGGGTACCTTCTTCACTTTGCTTGTAGATCTCTTTCACTAAATGATGAAGTTCATTCCTTAATGTCTTGCCTTCTGTAAGACCACAGGAGACAACTTTGCTAAGTTCCTGCTACTACACAGCAAGTCTTTCCTTCTCCTTTCCAAAAACTTGTTCTTTATTTCCTTCTTGCTTCCCTCGGAGCCTTCACTAGCAGCATCCTCAAAACCCCTTCTGTTAGCACTCTTTTTGAGCCAGTTTAGATTTATTTTATTCTGTATAACTCAAAATTCTTGTCGCCTCTGCCCAATTTCACAGCCACTCTCACTTTAGGGGACATTTGTTACAACAGCACCCTGCTTCCAAGTACCAAAGTCTCTATTGATAAGGCCTGTGCAGGCTGCTCGTGAAGCTGGAGTAAGGGAAGTTAACATTTGGGTGACTTTGATTCTCAGAGCATTGAGTGAAAGCTTACTGTTCTTTCAACAGGGTGTCAGGTGTAAGAGAAGCTATTTGGTGGTAGTCATCTTTTGGGGCAAGGATGATGTTGATGTCCTGACCTTGTTATTCCATCACCTCCGACAGGTTTATTTTCCCTGCACATTTATATGCCTTTGGGGTTCAGGATTTGGGTAGGATGAATTGAATTCCCTTGAAGCCAAGCCAGTGGATATGGATTCTGGGACTTTTGGGAAGTATTAGCATCAAGGAAGACACAATTGGGTGAGAATGACTTAGGGGGGATCGGGAATGGGACATTTGGAGATGGACTTGTGCTTCATGATTCCAACCCATTGGAAGATGTGGACTACCCAGCAGGCCCTTGGACCACAGCCCACACGTTTCCTCCAGCAGTCTGACCTTCCAGCAGGAGAAGCAGTTCCTATGATGACTGTCCCCTGGAGTGGCAGCCAGGGCACAAAAATCCTGACACATGATAAAGAAGCTTCAGGCTGGCAAACCCTCCTGGCAACGCTATATAGCTTCTAAAAAGTGATGTTGTCAGTGGGTCCCATGGCCTGTGTCTACTCCTGGGGTTGCGTCCTGAAGAGGAGCCTGGAGATTCCAGCCGGAGGCCTCCCACAGCTCAGGAGTGCTGCTTGGCATTCACGCTTGACCCCGGCTAATCTGGGATGTTTCTCTATAGCACATACCAAAATGACATACCCATAGGCATCCCAGTTCCCTGAGGATCATGGCTGTCAAACTTGGTATGTATCTCATGAGCTTAATTCAGCATGATGTCATGAATGCCACAGGCATGTCCTTATATCTTGGTGTCCTTGCTTCTCGGTTGACTGAGTGAATCATTCTGCGTGGGAAATTGCTATTGCCTGAGCAACATCCATTCTTATAGAAGTTTCCGTTTCATTCAGGTCAATATATTTCTTAGTTCTAACCAAGATCCTGGCCTCCACTGTTATGTGAATGTATTTTCTTTCTCTTTTGAAGGATTCACACTTACTGCTCATTTCTTAGAGAGGTTCTTTCAATCATGGTGTCCCTTCCTGAAAGCCTTTGTCCAACTTTCTAATCGACTAAATTAAAATCTGTTATCTGTTTTCCTTTTTGGGGTGAATAGGAAAGAGGAATCCCAGGGACAAAGTTATATGGGTCACAGTATTTTTAGGTGATGTGAGAAATAGGCAGTCTTGAAGTATCAGGTTAAGTAGAAATTTCAAATTCTTTAAAGGAAGATTCAAATGGCCACTTATTATTTTAGTAACCCTATAAGAGTTGGTTTGCATTCAGGTAGAATGGCATCATTATTTCTGATCATACAGCCTAGATGTAGTTTAGCAGAGGCAAGCCTACTGTTTTTCTCTGCCCATCTCCTCTGTGAGCAGCTGCATTCTCCTCTCTTCTCCTTGAGTGTTGTGAGTTGAATGTTGGTCCCCCAAGAGATGTGTCCACAAAGAACCTGTAAACATGAACTTGTTTGGAATGGGTTACTGCAGATGTGCTTAAATTAATGATCTGGAGATCATTCTGGTTTTAGGGTGGGCTTAAACCCATGAAAGTTGCCCTTGTACGAGAAAGACAGAGGTAGAAACAGAGAGGAGAAGGTGAGGTGAGGACAGAGACAAAGAATGGAGTTGTGACGCTCTAAGCCAAGAATACCAAGGATTGCCAACCACTCTCAGAAGCTAAGAGAAGGACAAAATGGATGGTTTCTCATGGGCTCCAGAAGAAAGCAACCTGGTGCACACCTTGGTTTTGGATTTCTAACCTCCAGAACCCTAAAAGGATAAATGATTGTGGTCATTCATAATGACAGTTCTAGGAAATAAATGAATAGGGCACGTGGCAGAGATGTTAGTATTTGCAGTGTCATTTGGTATCATGGGATAATATTTTTTCCCTTCAAGAAAAAGTTCTGGAGGTGAGAAATTATTTGGAGCTGGCATCAGGGGCCCAGAGTGGCTGTTACAAGGTCTTTGAAACCAAAGGATGCCAAGACAGGAGCTGAAGGCTGCTTTGGCCCAATAATATCAGGCAATTGCTTGAAAGATGACCAGAGGAGTATGCTTCTCTGAGTAGAGACCAGTTCATGCTGCTGGGATAAGATTTTTTTTATCCTTAGATAATTTGGAGGGAACATGATCATAACCATTGTCGGTGGGGAGACTGAATTGGAAACTACCATTTTCCTCTCACTTGGAGAGTTGGAATATATACTTTTCCCCCTTAGGGATCATAAAAAAATTTGTGCCAGTAATGCTAGTCAGAAAAGAGTTACCCAGGCTCATTCTGGATATATTTGTATTAAGACTCATTGATCTAATGCTGTGGCAGAATTCATCCTAGCCCCAAATTGCTATAACACTACTATTACTATTGCACTGGAGATTGAACCAGGACTTGGTGCATATTAAGCAAGTGCTCTGCCCCTGAGCTACATCCCTGGTCCTGAATTATTTGATATTTTATCATCCAGAGTTCTCTTCAAATACTCACACATCCTGATCCTTTCAGGGAAAAATTTGGAAATAGTGTTAATCTTAATAGAGAAGAGAAGAAAAAAATGACTGATCTTAATTCCTGGTCAGCCGTGCTGGAGAGTCTATGAACTTTCCTAATGATATCAGTAGAGCTTCTGGAAGGGCCAGAAAATCTGAGTTCTAGCCAGGGACAAGCTCATAGATGTATTGTCTTCACTGAACTAGAACAGTTACTAGAAGCAGAGGAAAGAGATTGCCCGGAGACTGGGTTTCAGTTACAGCTGTGCTACTAATTTGTTTGGTACCATTTATTAGATTTTTCGATTGTCCAATATGAGAACTCCATTTTCGCCTGGAAAAATCCAGATCTCATCTCCCACCCCTTTCCTAGGCTTTCGGATTCCTTCATCATGCTGTAATGGAGGTTCTGCTGGGAGCTTGGATGTCCACTGGAGAAGGTACAAGCAGAGCAGCTCAGTGACAGGTGATGATGGTCCAGACCTGTCCAGTATGGTGGTGACCTGAACTGTCCAGGGCCAACAGTGTCATCTGGAGCAGATCAGTCTGACTTTGTTAACGACAGCCTATTCTCCAGCTTTCCCCCTCCTTTCTCTGAAGTCTGGCAACGCTGGTTTCTGTTGTTTAATACAACTGTGTAATTTTGTGTAAACAATATGATAAAATTAAGCTTCTTAGAGTTCTAGAATGAAAGACTGGAAGCTAAAGGATTCAAGGGGCTGATTGTGGGGTTTGAATACAAGCAAGCTCACACTTTTTCCTGATCAGGAGGTGAAAGACAAGGTTTAAAAGCAGTTTTATGTGTTATTCATTGCAGTGTGCTTTCTGGTAGCAGAAGATTAAAGACAAGGAAGCAATAGGGGACAGATGGAATATACTGAGGTTGACATGTAATGAGTTTATTATTGTTCCTTTGAAATGAACGAGTAGCTCCATGCTTTATAAAATTCTCAAGGGTTAATTTCCACTATGGTAAATATTGACAGAAAACTCTTGGGGGTCCTCAAAAACTCTTGGAGGTCCTCAATAATTTTAAAAGGAATAATGGGATCCTGTGACCAAAGACTTGAGAACCAGTGACTTCACCAAAACTTGTATTCATTCATGTGCACATGTAGGATTTCTCTTCTACTGAATAAGTTCATGTGATAAAGTCTTTAATTTAAAAATTCTCAGTTGAAGTGAAGCCTAAGCTAATATGTATATAGGACAACAAACGATTGAGACATTTCAAGTTTTAAATATCACCTTTGATAGTATAATATTCCCTTTTCCTATAAAATGGGGTTAATATCACCAAACTCCTGGGGTCACTGGGAAGAGATGGCATATGTAAAACACATGGCTACGCTTGTCACTCAATGGCTTTGATTATTATTTTTCAAGTATATTTGTATATACTCTTGAACATGTTGGCTTAGCTGGGGTTCTATTCCTCTCTGGTGGCTTTGCTACCACATACCTGTGTGGTTGTGGAGTCCTTAAGTTTTTCTCCTTTTCATTGAATAAAAATTTCACATAGGAAGTATTTTTAGACATTTTTCTTCATGCCCCATGAGGAGAGCGAGTCCAATTCCAAAGTAACAACTGTTGTCACTTTTTGAAAAAGAAAAGGTAAAGAAGTTTGTTGCAGAATATTTTTTAGGGAGGGTTATACTATCTTGGAACCTCAGTGAATTTGAGTGACATGTTCCTAATGGGAGAGATTATGGAAGTCTTTTAGTGTATTGAGAAATCCCTACTCACAACCTTTCTTTTTTCCTTTACTTGACACATGATTCCTAAAAACCATACTATTACTACTATTTTCTGTTCTTTTCAGATTCATCTATGGCCTCATTCAAAAATCTTTGACTTTGATGTCTGAGATTTCAGAACAGACTGTGGCTCATTATTGTGACTAGAAACCAGATCATGATATTTGTGTTTGGCTTAACTACCAGGAAGAAAAGTGCAGAAAGATGAGCCACATGTCTTTTCCTTTGATCAAATGTCATGATTATGAATAATAGAAATCCTGGTTTTGCTGAAGAGTTGACCAAACCACATAGAGTTACTATGTTAACTCTGAAATAAGTAAACATGCCTCTCTGCTGTCTGTGATTTCTTGACACAGAGGCATTTTTTCAAAGTTCAATGTTTTAATGCTGACATTTAATTGACAGCTTATAAACATAAATTGGTAGAAGGCTAATTATCTAAGAGAAATTTTGGGAATGGCTGGAGAATGTTCCATTAACATGTAATATCCTTAAGGAGACTTTCCCAGGATCCAGTCATGGAAGAAGTAGGATGAGAATCACCCCCTGCCCCGCCCCCCAACAGAGTCTTCTGGAGAAAAACTGAATAATAGACTTGGGAGAAACTTACCTAAAAGTCAACTTTTCCATATTATCTTATTCTCTTAAATTGACTTTGTCCAGACACTGGTTGGGTTTATTGTAGCAGGATTATTGGGGGTGTCTCCCTTTTCTGTCTTCTTACTTTTACCTACTGATATTTGCCTATTTCTTTAACATTAATACCAAAAGGATGAAGACAACACAGAACTCGCAGCAAGATGGGAGTCCGATGGTTACAATTAGCTTGACTTTTCTCAGTTATAATGTTAATATTCCCTACTCCATAGGATCATCCTGAGCATTAAAACAGATAATATGTGTAAAATGTTCAGCATGGTGCCTGGTACAAAGTAAGACTAACAAATATGAATTGCAAACCATTTCATGTGAACTTGTTTTGTTGACTGGGGTTGCATAATTGACTGAAACGAAGCTTAGATTTCATGTTTCCATCCATCTCTCCTGAATTTGCTTGTCAGGGATTTTCTCATGAACCAACTCCCAATGATTGTGCTTCTGAACCTTCTAACAGAAAGACACGAATATTTCAGTTTTAATGAGTTAAATACTCCCTCCCACGTCACGGCAGCGGAGTGTGATGTGAAGCTGCAGGTGAGGAGTTCCTTTCTGTTGGTCTTATCGTATCCAATGAGATGGGGCTACAAGTAGCAGGAAACAGTGGCTTACAAACGAGAGCGTTTATAAATTCAGGCATCTGAGAACTGGTTAAGGTGGTGCATCGGTGAGACCCACGGACTTCATTCTTACCACTCCACTGTCCTTATCACACCAACTTTCATCCATAGGCTTGTCCCCTCCTGCGTGCAAATGACTGCCACACAGTTCCTGGCCTCATGCCCTCATCCTACTGAATCACGAAGGAAGACAACCTAAAGTTCTCTTCATCAGAGAGGAAACATTTTTCTAGAAGTCTCTTAGGAGACATCCCTGTCTTTACTTGAGTTCTCCATATGAAGAGCATGAGTTAAAGTTCTAGATTTTAAAGGACGAAGCAATGGAAACAATGAAGAACCCAAATAGGTAACAAAGGTTAATACTAATGGTGAATTTTACCTCATTGTGACCCTGGTACATAGGGCTTTGTGTGTCTGTGCATGCTTGCATGCGCACCGGTGGCAATGTGTGAATTCATTCATTCATTTATACATAAAGTCAATAATATTGAGCATCTACTATGCTGAGTGCTGGGAATTCAAGGATGAATGTGACGTATCCCTTGCTGCAAGGACCCTGTGGCCTGTCAGCCCTCTCCTGTCCTTTACTGCCTCTCTGTCTAGTTCACACCCCGTCTCATTCCCTCCCCACTTTGAGGGCAATGGTGTTCTCGGCCCTCTAGGGTCCAGCTGACCTGAAGACCGTCTAGTCTGGGCTCAGTGGGACGCTCTTCTTTCTGCACCCTTGCTGACCTGGGCTACTGACAGCTGTGGAATAGTCTTGCAGACCTGGGAAGCAGCCTCTCTGCAGAAGTATAGCTTCAGGCTCACCTGGGTCCTTACGCAGTTTGTCTGTCTACGTTCGGCTCAAGCCCTCGGGGTCCTCGGTGAGTTCATTTTCTGTGAACTCCCAGTACAAGTCCATCCTCTCTCTGACTTTCTTTCCAATTCAGAGAAAAAAAATGATAGCATGAAATGCATACTTCTAAACTTCTGTTGGTCCCTCTCTGGGAAATCCACCTGCCCTTTTATTGGACTCTATTTTGGTACCACTCATGAACCTTCAATAAGGAGAAGCATGAGACAAGCCTAAGCGCCTAAGCTTTTCTTCTTCTTTTGCTACTAGAGACTGACCCCAGGGTGCTCTGCCACTAAGATACATCCTAAGTCCTTTTTATTTTGAGACCAGGTCTCACCAGATTTCTATCTTATTTATTTATTTTGATTGATACATAGTCACTATACATATTTATGGGGTCCGGTGTGGCGTTTCATTACATGTATGCAATGCACATGATCAGATGTGGCAAATGGCATACCCATCACCTCAAACATTTCTCATTTTTTTGTGTTCGTAACCTTCAAAGTCCACTTACTCGTCCTTTTGAAATATACGATTGATTGTTGTCTGCCATAGTTTTCTTACTGTGCCATAAACACTAAGATATTCCTCCTATTCAACTGCAACCCCTGCACCCAGTAACCATCCTTATCCATCTCTTCTCCCCCAATTCCCTTCCCAGACTCTGGGAAACATTGTTCTGTAGAAAATCAGATTTCTGTTCTGAAATAAGAGCAAGAGGGGCAGTGACAAGAGGTGTGTTCTTAGACCAAAATTCTGGAATCATGTGCTAAGACTTGTAATTTCTTGAATTTGAAGCATGTTAGACTTGCTATTTTTCTGCCTCTTCAAGAAATTATAGAACAATGATTGTATATCATTGTTTAGTCAGCATGTATTAAGCATGTAAATATTCTTGGTTGTACATTTGAACCTGAGGAAACTAAATCAAATGAAGTTTGGTCTCTACCTTCATGTGAATTATGTCTAATGTGGAGGGAAATACATGGACTGGAAAATGAGGTGTCGGGTGATGGAACAGTGGGACCCTACGAAGGTAAGCACTTGGGCCAGGGTTAGCTGGGTGCTAAGTTCTGGGACTCCTCATCCCACTTCTTGCCCTTTTTCTTCAATGCACATCTTCTCTGGGAGATCTTGTTCATCCCCAAGGGCTCCCCAGTGTCCAGATGCAAGGGACAAGGTCGTCTTCTCACCCCGACTTCTCTCTGGGCTGCAAAACTGAGTGGTCCCATGAAGAGGCGTGTCTGTTCCCATGCCTGGCAGGTATCTCAAAGTGAGCACAAAGTCAGCTCAGCTATCCTCAAACCAGGTTCCCCCAGGTTCCCTGCTAGCTGGCAGTGACAGATGGGCTGCCTGAGATGTCTGCTCCTTCTTCCTCCTTTATCACTAGGTCCTGCTGAGTCCACCTCCCTGTTAGATTTCAGTTGCTCCCTCCCCGCTTACCCACACTCCCCTTGTCAGAGTCCATACTCTCAGAATTTCTCCCTTCATTAGCTGGATGGTCTCATGTCGGGTCATGGAGTCTCTTTCGCCATTCGCACCCTCCATCACCTGCCACACACACTTCAGCCCTCTGGGTCAGAGGGATCTATTTACAACTCTCATGTGATCATTTTACTTCTCTGAGTAAAATCCTCTAGTGTGTTCCCAGTGGATCCTTGCCCTTGCTTGCCTCGGGTGTACCCTCCATCTCATGTCACGTTGCCCAATGCCTGAATGGCTTTCGAGTTTTTTCTCACTTCTAAGTCTGCCCGGATGCCTCTTTCATTCCTCTGTGCTCTTTCTTTCTTTCTTTCTTTCTTTCTTTCTTTCTTTCTTTCTTTCTTTCTTTCTTTCTTTCTTTCTTTCTTTCTTTCATCTTTGTGTGTGATCTTTATTTCAAATATTTCTTATAACACCATTATTATTCCTTGGAACAAGAACAAAGATTACCTAAGTAGAAACTTAGGAACGATGTACAGAACTTTACAGAACAGAGGCAACTGGGCAGAGGATGAATGTTGGCCAGTGACTGGAATTCAGCTGGGGAAGGTGAAGGTGACCTCTGAATCCAACTTCAGCTGCCATCAGGGAATACCTTGTGCCAGTCACAGATTTTGGCTGTTTTTGGAAGGTTTGGGTGCAGCACAGGAATTCCATTTGTGTACTTGGTTAAACCCCTGGCTGAGGTGCCATTAGGTCAATGTCATTCAAGTTCTGAGCCAGCCAGACTCCCGCTGCAAAGAGTCCCCAAATTCAGGATCAAGTTCCTCTGGAAATCATTCCTATTGATAGCAAAGCAGTAGACCCCCCGAAACTAGTCTCCTATGTTGTCCAGAATTTTGGGGGCTTCATTTGTCGAGCTGGTAGCGCTCACCGGAACCCCACTGGAAGCCATTAGTACTTTCGATCCCTCCTCTGTACACTTGCATGCCAAGTTCTTCACTTGCTCGGAAGACATTACTTCTCTCCCTCCCCCGACTAGGTTAGTGCCTCTCCAAACCCACAGTCGCCTGTGCGCATCTCTCGTGGTGTTTATCACTGTTGTAATTCCTGACTTATCTGTTCCTTAGACTAAGAGCTCCTCAGAGGCAGGGACTGTCCCAATGACAGTAGTGCCCAGTAGATGACCGCAGGGTGATGATGTTGAAAGAGACAACGAAACCCCCACATGCAGCGACTGTGTTCACGGATCTAGACCAGGCAAACGGCCTTCTAGCGGATCTTACAGAACTGTATGCAGAACTATTGCTAGTGAATTTTTGAGACAGGGCAGCAAGGGAACCAAGAGATCAACAAATGTTGCCCAAATTTTTAAAAGACATCAGAAGATGAGTTATTGAAATTAGAAAAATAATCCTGATGGCTGTGTGAGTACTTAGCGAGGCAATACTCACTGGCGGTCAACATGAGCTCACCAAAAATCATGCTGAACTCAAAAAATTTTAAAACATTTTTATATTTTATTTTTTAAGAGATGGGATCTCACTGTTCTCCAGGTTGGACTCCAACTTTCAATCCTCTCACTTTGGCCTCCCAAATAGCTGGGATTACAGTTTCATGCCACTGTGCCCTCCAATATTTCTGAGAACTTTATGCAGCTATTAGATGAGAAGGATTTAGTGCATCTTTATTTCAGGAAAATGTGTAAAATGTCCAATAATACCTTTTTTTTTTTTTTTTTTTGGCAAAATGGAGAGAGCCAACATATGTGGTGGATACTTGATATTCCAGGAGCTCTGTTTGTAGCCCAATCTGTTCTTTCCACACCTTCCCTTCTTCCTTTGAATCTCTTTGGGAAGGTGGAGCCATTCAAAGTATTTTTAAAAAGATTTGAATGAATGGGAGACTACTTTGGTAGGGGTTCAGAGAATATGTCATCTATTTGCTGTGTTCCCTTTTTTTTATGAGGCCATCTGTAGGGCCTTGGTGAGACCTTTGGCTAGGACAAAAGAAAAGATTATAAAAACTTCTTTTTCCCCCTCTCACTTTTATTTTAAAATATGTAAAATTTTTAGCAAAGAAATATATTCCATGGTTAAAAATTCAAGTTCTATACTAACATTCTCTTTCTCTATTGCACTCCGACTCCAAGATCAGCTATCCAGGGGCAAATATCTTCAGTTCTTTTTAGTTGTTTCTCTTGTCATTTACTTCTCCATTTCCAAAGAACATGCCTATACTCTTATTTACAGGTGTATACATTTTAGACATTAAATACTTCATAAGATGAAAGTTGAGGGAGCAGGATAAGCCAGGGCATGGTGGCTTAATAGGTCACCAGTCCATTTCCCCTTTCCCATCCTTCAAATGCAGGTAAACTTATTCTGGTTTGGATTTGTCACTCTCCAGGCCTGCTGTTACACCTGTTATTTCTGGACTGCTTTTCAACTCTTTCCAGCCTTAGATTCCGGATTCTTAGATAAAATGTTTTCTTCTTCCCTTATTTAATTCCTTGTTTACACTATTTGGGAACTTACTGAGAAAAGGTATGTGGAGAATACAATTTTTGAGATCTTTCATTTCAAATATTTCTTTTCTTTTTGGTACCAGCAATGGAATCCAGGGGTACTCAACCACTGAGCCACATCCCCAGCCCTTTTTTTTTTTGCATTTTATTTAGAGACAGGGTCTCACTGAGTTGCTTAGGGCCTCGCTAAGCTGCTGAGGCTGGCCTCAATCTTGTGATCCTCCTGCCTCAGCCTCCTGAGCTGCTGGGATTACAGGCTTGCAACACTACTCCTGGCAAATATTTCTTTATTGTACTCTCACACTTAATTGAAAGTTTGGTTGGGTATGGAATGCTAAGGTGAAAACTGTTTTCATTAGAACCTTTGAAGGTATGGACCCATATTACTATGAAGGGAACAACAGTGGGAACATACTGTGTTCACTAAATGTGTTTATTCTATCTTCTTGGGTGCGTACGTCAACCTCATTCCTCGGCCTTGTTTGCATTTAGATCAAGACCATAAGACTGAGTTATGGCCAATAGAACTGGTGGAAGCTGTGTGCCAGTTCCAGGCTTACCCAATTCTATAGGATTTCTCTTCCCCTTTCATGGTGGTAGAGGCCACATCTTGAAGCTGGTGAGGCTACATCTTGAAGATGGTGACGCCACCAGCCGGATCCTCGGTCCCTAAATGATTGCCGAGTCCTGCTCACCGCTTCTGCTGACCGTGAGCCATTTTATTGTGTTACATTATGATATTTTAGGGTTGTTTTTAGCTGGTCCTGATGGATGAATAAGTCCTCTGCCGTTCTCATTCTAGTTCCTGTGCCTGTGACTTGCTTTCCATGTGAGGAACACAGCCTGGGTATGACATTTGGACATTGTCCTGAAGGACGAGAAGGAATCTTCTGGACAGAGAGGGCAGCATAAGCCAGGGCACAATGGTGTGAGAGAGCAGAGTGTGCTCGAAGGACAAAGAAGTCCACGCAACCAGTCACTCATTCACTCACTTACTGAGTCTATTAGATATTAGATAGAATCTCTAGGGAATAGAGGGGAAATTTCCCCATATGGATTAATGGCAGACATAGAAATGTAAACATTTAAAAAAATAATATTCAAACACTAAAAGAGCAATATAACATAGCAGCTAAAAGCATAAACTCTGAACACATAATCTTTAAGTTCAAATTCTGGCTCTACCACTTTTAGCGTTATGACCTTGGCAAGTTAATTCAGTTTCTTTGTATGTAAAACGTACAGGATTAAAAGAGAGGATGCAATATAAAGAACTGCGTGTTGAACACAGAACACAGTTTTAAAATATTAGCTGCTATTGAGTTCATGTGGACACAGGCTGATACTTAGTTGGGAAAGACTTATTATAAGTCATGTCAAGGTGGTGTTAGGGCTGTACTCTGTAGACATTAGAGATTGTTTTACAGAGAAATAATAATTTTCAAAGAGGACAGCATTTTCTTAAACTCTTGTAAGCCTATCAATATGGTTAGAGTTAACAACATGCCAGAGCATATTTGCTAGGTCTTACTTTTATTGACACTGCTTTCAAAGTTCAGAGTGCAAAGTTGAATCCCCAAGGCCAATGTAAGTCAAATTTGTTCCTTTCTCAACTTGTCTTAGGCTACTTGTGGTTCAATTTCCTGCTTGGAGACATTTGAATATAGTCATGGGCTCACAGACTCTTGGGGCTTGGAGATGCTCTCCAGCTAAAAAGCCAAAAAGCCAGGGTGCTTTCCAGATAAAGAAGATGTGTCTCAAAGTGGGTGGTTGATTTTCTACCATCAACAGTGCTTCTGGCAGTAATTGTTAGTGTTGGGAATAATAAGTAGTCATGTTCCTCTGCTTGCTTCGAGCTTGGAAATGAGAAAGTGAGATGAGAGAATCTGACAGGAGGAGATAAAATATTGACTTTCTTGTTGAGTGAAGTCAAATTAGAGAGTATAGCTTGATATGTAATCAGATTGGCCTTTGCCCTGAGTTGAGCCTGGATACTTGATAGACACTGGTGGTTGTCCACCCTACAGCAATTCCCTGCCTTTCTCCCTGGTCCCCAACTCTCCAGGCTGAAATGCGGGTGGTCTTTCTCATTCTCAGCCTCCCTCACGGCGGGTCGCCATCATGTGACCTGATGCTGGCCAAGGTGATCAATGGGGAAATCTGCATTCAAAAATAAAAGTTATTAAAGAAAAAACCTGCAGGAAACTTCTGTTAAAACTTTTGTCTCTTAAAAGAGAGATGCTTGTGACAAGATGCCGCCTTCCCTTTATTCTCTTTCTTTTCTGTGTTTGGGCATTGTGGCTTCAGGACACTAAGTCTGAGCTGGGAGGCTTGTCGACACTTGAGGGTGGCAGAGCAGAAAACAGGGAAGCACCTGGGTCTTTGACGATGTTGCTGAGCAGCACCACCACACTGGATCTTCCCAACTCTGGGATTCTTGTTATTTAAACTTAAAAACTGCATTCCACCTTCAGTACTTGAACCCATCCCAGCTGAGACTGAACGGACTCCAGGATGCTGAACCACCTGGACCATTTTCATTCTCCAACCTCATCATCAGATTAAAAACTCAGGTGGGAGTGTTGAGCAGAGAGACAGAGGCCAAATATTCTCTATTTTTTCATTTGCCTATTATGGAAAAATGAGAATGAAGATAAGTCTCCTGTTTCCCTCACCAAGCCTGATGAGGAAGAAAAACATTGGAAGGAAAAAATTAGTGTCTAAAAGAGCATTGTAATTTTTAAAAATTGGGACTTAGCTCTCTATTTTTATATGATAAATGGAGTTGAATCAAGCTCGTGTGTGTGTGTGTGTGTGTGTGTGTGTGTGTGTGTGTGTGTTCCGACAGTCTTCCTAAAGCTTCACACTTTCGGCTTAGTCTCCAGCAGGCCTCATGGATCTTCAAGGCAATTCAGAAAACAGAGCATTAACAAGAGTGTTAGGCATGCCTGAAGTAGGCATTTTGTTTCCAGAGCCCTGGACAAGAACAATGCAAAAAGGATGAATCTAGCGATGACATCTTTGAGGCACAGTAATTTCATTATGAAGTTTCCTTCTTTACTTTTGCCCCTGAGGGTAGAGGATTATTACAATTATGTCATTGCCCATCAGGCTGTCAGAAAAGCCCAAACTCTTTTTTTTTTTTTTTTTTTTTTCCTTTATCCCAACAGAGCTGCAGAATAGCAACGTGATGGAAGCAAATAGCTGGCTGTCAATCAAATCTAATTTCCATACTCTCTGCATTTCCTTGATGAGATAGTTCAAGTTGCAAAGAGGGAAAAATGCTTGGTTTTTATCTCCCTAAGTAATAGACATTAGTAATAAAACCCAGCCAAACCGACCAAGGTGCCAAGGAGTGCCAAGAGGCAGATGCCTGTCCAAACAGAGGAATCTGTTCAAATTGGTGTGGGTTTAAGTGACCAGGTTTAATGTCCTGTGTGGGAAAGGAGGTGAGGGAGAGTGGGTGCTGACCCAGCTGCGTGGGCCGGTGCTTCCAGGACCCCTGTTGCCTGGGCGGGTCCATGGTGTGTGAATGGGCCTGCACTGCACCCTCAAAGTTCTAGCCATTCCATGGGGACACCCATACTGGCCCACTAAGTTCTCATTTTTAGATCTGGGGAGACAAATCTTGTCAGACTAATGGTTCAATTTTCTGAAAATAGATGTCAAAACTTTCATGGAGACTGACAAAGTTTTAAGTCAGGACAAAAATATTTGGTGTTGTCCACAATCATTGAGCTGTTTGTTTATTTACTAGGTGTTGATTGTTCACTGGGCAGGCATTGGAGACGAAAGGGTGAACAGGACAGCCACATGGAGCCAATGGTCTAGTAGGTTAAGAGACAAGTGAGCTGTTGGTGATGAGGTGATGTGAAGGAGACACCACAGGGGAATCTCAGGGGTAGCACAGGTGACACAGGCACCCAGCTCAGACCTGGAGGATCAGGGGGACTTCCCAAGGGAGGTAGCAGCTCAACCAGGTCCCAGAGGAAAAGTGCAGGTGATGCAGAGGAAGGAGTTGTGGCAAGGAGAGGGCAGGTGTCAAGGTCAGAGGAGAGGGGCCAGGAGCCTGCTTTGTCAGGGAGTGTGTCTTTTATCCTGAGTGCCCAGGAACAGCGAAGAGTTTCAGCCAGAATGTACAGACCAGGGTTAGGTTTACATTTACAAAAGAACTTTCTAGCTCTAGTGGACGGAGAAGGAGTCAAAGATATCAGTAGAGCGTCTTTGATGTTTCTGAATTAGGGAGACTGAGTCTTGAGGTATTTGGGAGAAAGAACTGACAAGCTGACAAGGTGTGTGTGTGTGTGTGTGTGTGTGTGTGTGTGTGTGTGTGTGTCTGGGGGTGCAGGATATGTTGCAGGGACGTGTCTAGAATAAATATCCAGTGGCTTCATTTACAGAGATGGGAAATGCAAGATGAAGAGGTCAGGAATGGGTCTGAGGAGAAAGACAGCGGGCTTTGTTTGGAAACTAAGGACATCAGGCAGGTTGTTTCTGTGACATCTGAGTAAGGAGCAGGAGTGGATGGTGAGGAAATGGATGAATGGTATTGGATGTTGAAGTGCTTCCTACTTCCTGCTGGGGCTTGGGCTGTGTGTTCAGGGCCTTGTTGGTTTTCTATCCGGAGCCTCTTAACTCAGTGGTGGGGTTGAGGCCTTTATATTGCTCATTTCTTAAGTCTTGACCCACCTCTCTAATCTTTGGCCAGCATTACAAAGGAGGGTGACTAATTTCAACAGATAACGATGCCAGGACCCAATAGCCACAGCGGCAGGCAGAACTAAGCCTCAGATCAGTCTTAAAAATGCTGCTGTTCAATACACTCACCCCTTTCATGCTTCAGGATCTCTTTTGGTATTTTCCTTCTCCGCAGCCTTTGCCTGTCCAGCCTGGGTGGTAATTTTTTTTCCCCAATTCTATCCTTTATGATGAAATCTCTCTTGATTGTATTAGTTTCCCTTCTCTGGACCTGATTATTATTCTGGCCTCACTGCTCACTAAATGTCAAGGCCATCTCTACTTGGGAGGAATCTCTCTCTGATTCAATTTAATGCAGCCTCCTCAGCGACCTCAAGGTAAGGAGTAGTGATTCAGTCAGGCAAACAGGCACGTTTCCAAAGATGGAGACTCTCAAGTAAGTCGTTGGGCTCAGCAGATCAGAAATCATCGTTCTGGATAAATAAGCATTTTGATACATTCTGAAAAACATTCTCTGTTATGGACTCCTTGCTGCTTTAAGCTTTGAAACTTTACGTGCACTGCGGCCTGGGCTCAGCTGGCGTGGGTTCAGATACTTCTGTAAGGCTGACCTAATAATCTCCTCATGGGTTTCTCGTTGGAACAAAGTTTCTGGAGCCGCCAGACGCAGCCCAAATCAGTCAGTCCCAGCTGAGTTCAAATCCTAGTTCCATCACTGACTAGCTGGGGGGCTGTGGAGAATTTGCTTAACTTCTTTGGGCTCAGTTTCCTCATCATGAAGGGTAGATATTAATACTTAATAGGGTTATTGTTATTGGAAAAATAAATAAATATGCCACATGAAAAGGATCTGGAAGGAGTTGAAAACAGCTCTCTGCTGGGGAGCACAGCACTGTCCACCATGGCAGCCATGAGGCGTAGTCCTTGAGCACCTGAGCTGTGGCTAGTGTCAATGAGGCTGCTGCCAGTTACATGTGCTATTAATGCACATTAGACTCCAAAGGCTTACTGCATAAAACAAAGGACAGGAAGGGTATAAAATAGTTCACCAGTCGCTGTTTATATTGATTACACGTTAAAATGTGAACATTTTGGAGAACGTTGTGTTAAATAAAATCTGTTTTATTTTGATCACACTGGGATTAAGTATTAAAATTAATTTCACCTGTTCCATGTTTCCTTTTTAATGTGGCTACTGGAAAAAGTAATACTTCCTTGAGTTCTGCTTCTATCCGATGCCTCTGCTGTCGATGTAGGATTATCCTGAAGGGGGGCTAAGGTCCGCAGCTCAGGTCAAGCGCTCTCCCTAGTTGGTTCTGCTCCAGTCTCTCGCCCTGCTGAGGCCTTGGGTTCTCCCACAGTCCTGACCTGCACCCCAACGCTGCTGCCCTCCTCTTCCCTGACTCTTCCTGAGCTCATGCCACGCTGAACCATTACAAACTGAAAACTCGCCAGACCCTCTGTTGTGTCTTTAGTGATTCATTCAATAAATGGTTTTTGATAATTAACTGTCAGCCAGGCAGTGTTCTAGGCATTGGGGAAACAGCAGTGGACAAGATAGACAAAGATCCCGATCTACAGTAGCTTCCTCTACTTGGAATGAATATCTTCTCACCTTCCCTGGGAGTCACCTCTCAAGGAAGTTTTTCCTAACAACATACCTTCCCACCCGCCTTCTTAAGCTCCCATTGATCCTATTTTCATTTTTATCATAGCATTGATCACATTTTTACATTGTATTGATATTTTAAAATCAAATTATTTTGAAGTAATTGTTGATTTACCTTCAGTTGTAAGAGATAATACAGAGATTCCAGGTACCCTGTATCAGTTTTCCTTAATGGTAACATCTTGTAACACTATAGCACAATATCACAACAAGGTTCTTGACATTGATACAATTTCTGATCTTATTCAGATGTTCTGTTTTACTTGTATTTGTGTGTGTCATTTATCTTTATTTTATTTTATTTTTTTTTTTTGGTCCTGGGGATTGAACTCAAGGGCACGCGACCACTGAGCCACATCCTCAACCCAATTTTGTATTTTATTTAGAGACAGGGTCTCACTGAGTTGCTGTGTGCCTCACTATCGCTGAGGCTGGCTTTGAACTCTCGATCCTCCTGTCTCAGCCTCCCGAGCCGCTCGATTACAGACGTGCACTTTTATTTTATGTTTTTCTCATGTATCTACCACTGTAGTCCAGAGAACATTGCTGTCATCATGAAAATCCTCATGTTGCCCTTTCATAACCGTGCCCCTTCCCTCCCACTCCATCCCTCCGTAATCCTGGGCAAACACTAGTTTATTCTTCATTTCTTTGTCATTTCAAGAATTTATATGAATGGAGTCACACAGTATGTAACCTTTCAGAATTAGCTTTTTAAACTCAGCATAACTCTTGGGATAATCATCTAATTTTTTGTTCTATCTTTTTTAGGTGGTGCTGGGGATGGAACTCAGGACCTTGTGCATGCTAGGGGCTCTACACCCCCAGTCCATGGTCATCTAAATTGCTGTGTGTTCTTTCCCTTTTATTGCCTAGTAGTGTCCATGGCATAGGTAGGCCACGGTTTGTTTAACGGTTCACCTGCTGAAAGGAGTACCCAGGTTTGGGCTCTTATGAATAAAGCTGCTTTGAACAAGGAGAGGTTTTATTTTAATGTGAACATAAGTTTCCATTTCAGGATAAATGACCAAGAATGCTATTTCTTAGTCATAAGCATGCTGGTTTATTTATCATCGTTACTGGGTATTGGCTCTTTGATGTCGGATTCTTAGCTCTATTCGTACTTATATCATATCTGGTTGTTATGTATCTGGCATATGGTAACACTCAATGAAATAATAATAAGAATATATGGAAGGATGGGAAGAAGGAAGGAGGAAGAGAAAAAGAAACAAAATCTGTCATGTCTGTTAGCTCTTCCCACCCCCAAGCTAACCAACATCATTGTCTTTTAATGTTTTCTAATGAACCCAGTGACCCCAGAGCAAGATAGTGCTTGGCACACAGTGGCTGCTTAATACGTATTTACTAAATGATGTAATGAATACTCTGGAGAGTAGACCAGCTCTCCTTTCCTCTCTCCTTCCTGCCTCCACCCGCTCCACCAGTACAGGAATGGGCACAAACAGACATATGTATGCATACTCTGGGGCCTTGATCCCAGGAGTCTTTTCTGGAACAAAGTCAATAGCTAACAAATGGAGTGCTGTTGCTTCAAAGCTTGCTAACAACAACTTGGGCCTTGTCAGTGTGACTACTTGGGGAATTACAAATGAGGGGCTTGGGGACCCAGCAGCTTTGCAGATGCATTCCAATGAGAATACGGGATGCACTTGAAATGAAGAATGCTTCTTTGTGACTCATTAAACTCCTCTCTGTTCTTCTCTATTAGGCATGTGTCTGCCATGCCCTGCAAATCTATGACACTCCAAAGTGGAAGAGTCAGGCGGAAATAAAAACATTTCACTTCAGCGCCTAAACCATGTGCCCCTTAATTTGAAATAAATCTGTGACAACCGACAGATACTTCTTTCAGACAGTCGTGGAGAAAGGCTTGACTTGTCCTAGTAAATCAGACACAGGCTTCATTATTTTTAGTCTCGTTAAAAAAATGTTACCATGGCAACACCACCATCATCTAGGGCAAATGTTATCTCTTTAAGTCAATAACACGAGGAGCTCAGCCACAAATACCTAGTGCTTTCAGAGGAAGAAATGGCTTTCCAATAAGATTAATTTCTTCTGAGTCTTCACCATTCATCTTCATTTGCAAACCCAGAAGTTTTCTTCCCCTGTAAATAAGAGATATTAAAAGCAATATACAACTTTGCAAGATCCAAGGCTGACCTTTCTTGTACCTGTTTGAAGAAAATCATTAATTCTATTAGTTCCTTGAAACACGTAGCTTCATTTGTGGCTTTTTAATTCACCCACAGGAGGCATAATGGTAATTAATTGGACCCTTGGGCAAAGCATTGTGCTTTCTGAGAGGAAAGTGGGGAAAGCCACATTGGAGCAGGAGTAGCTTTCTGAACTCTTAAGGGATCATTTTAAGGGATGCAGCAAACAACTTAGTTCCTCTAGGCTTTGGTACCTGTGGAGCATGGGGGCGGGGTGCTCAGTAAGTGCTGGTTAGCTTTGTCAGTTGGACTCCGTCTTTAGTCAGAACTGAAATTCTTTAGTAGTATTTGTGAAAATCAATTCATATATTGAATTTTGCAACTATGGTAAATTTGTTCCCCTCCTCCTGTGTAAGATTTGGACCTTAAAAATTAAATCTAAACCTTCAAACTTCTTCTCCTACCAAAAATCATGTTAATTTTAGTGTCAGATCAAAGCCTCACAGGTTGAGTGGGGTAATAAGTTAGAGCACCCTTGATCCTTTTTCAAACTTTGTGTCTATTCTCAGACTTGTATTTCCCCCACTCTATCGCTATCTCATACCTTCAAAATCAGGATATGCTTAATAACTGCTGGTATGACCCAAATTTTTATTGGCGGCTTTTGATTTCTTACGATGGTGATGCAGTTCCTGGGAAGGAAAGGGAAGTAATATTCATCGCCTGTGTGGCACCCAGCAAGCACTGGGATGTGCACATGACCCCTATGAAGGAGGCGTGTGAATGTGTGGGAAGCTGAGGCTCAGGAGGGTTACAAGACTTGTCTGAGATAGCAAGTTGGTAATTGTCAGAGTCAAGATTTGGACATAAATTGGATGACTTTATTGTAGTCAAATGACCTCTCAGATTTTCCATCAGATTTGCCCTCGGCTTGTTGTGTTTATAAAATAGTTTGGAGATCCTTACATTTGGAGCGGGAAGCACCTTATGAGTCATGGGGTCCAACCCACCATGTTACAGATGAGGAAAGTGAGGCCAAGAGAAGCCACTCACCAAAGGTAAAGGAAGTTGTGCCACTGAGGATCAGCAGGGCTGAGCCAGGAATGGGAGATTTTCAGTCTCTTTCTTTTTTTTTTTTTTTTAAATTTAATTTAATTTTTTTTATTGTAAACAAATGGGATACATGTTGTTTCTCTGTTTGTACATGGAGTCAAGGCATACCATTTGTGTAATCATAAATTTACATAGGATGATGTTGGTTGATTCATTCTTCAGTCTCTTTCAATGCCTCCATCTCGGCACAGTGAGGTCCTGGGGACCAGGCTTGGGTGCTCAGCCACTCCTGGGCACTGCTCATTCCTGCTCTGTTGTCCTGTTCCCCCAGACCTCAAGATGATCGCTCACACCCCACCCCTCCATTAGTCCATCTCTTGTTGCCAATAACACAATACCACAGGGTGAGTGAATTATTAAAAAAGAGAGAGAGAGAGAGAGAGGAATACTTCGGTTCCCAGTTCTGGAGATGCAAAGTCAAGAGGCTGCATCTGGTAATGGGCTTCTTGGTGCCAGAATCCCTGGCAAGAGAAGGGGAGTGTGTATACAGGTGTGTGTCCTCTGGTCTTCTCTCTCTTTCTTATAGAGCCACTAGGATTCAATTACAGGGGCTCCACCTCGATGACCTCCCACAGGCCCTATCTCTGAACACCCGAGTCAGATTAAGTTTCCACCCTCTTACTATCTCCCGGTGGGGAATATATTTTAATGCATGAAATCTTGGGGGACACACATTCAGGTCACATCCAAGCCATAGCATTGCTTCTCCCCTTTCCTTTCCCCTACTGAACTTTTATCTTCTGATTTGTCCTCCAAGGTGACAATGAATCCCCATGAAGATGATAATGGAGCAGAGTAAGAGAAGCTTCTCCCAGGCCTGTGCTTGGAGACATGACCTACGTCTTTGCTATCTCAAGAAAGCAGGGAGCTCATGTAGCTGGAAGAGAGGTGGCAGGTGCACAGACCATGGTGGCTGAGGTATCCTGTAGGATCAGGGCCCTCAGCAGCCTTTACAGTCATGCTGTCACCTCTCACTTTGCCTGTGGAGGGGTACATGGCATGGCAGAGTGCAAGGACTGCAAAAGGTGGCATCCAGACACCACTACCCTTCTTGGTAGCCCTGATGCAGCTGAAAGGCCACTGCCGTCTGCATGTAGAGCGATTTCAGACACCTTCTTGATACAATGCTCCAGGCAGCCACTTCGATGGACTATAGTTGGTTGCAGAGAGGAGACCAATTGTCGTCCCCAATGTGGTTGAAGGTTTTTGGAAGTAGGCACGTTACAAAATGACTCAGTCTTCCACTTCTCCCAATGTAAAAAGGAGAAATGATGATTGACTTACAGAATTTTTGGAAGGTTTAGAGATGCCATATGTAAGAGCACAGCAGATTCCTGGTAACAGGTAAGTGGTCACTGCAGATGCTCATTACTGTAAGGTTAAAAGCTGACGGGGCAGAGGGCAAGGATGCCAGGGTTCTGCTTCATAAGGCAGTTGGGAATGTTGACAGAAAGCTGCTCTTGACCTCCCTTTGTTGTCTGTCTTTATTTTGTGATATGCAGACATAGGTATGCACGTTTCAGGTCCGAGAGGCGTGAGCAGCACACTTCAGAAACAGTTTTCGGCTTGCTGGCCAGTTCTTTGCCTAGCAAGTCAGGGAGATCACACCATGCAGCAGTCTGTCCCCACGGTGTCCCATTCCTGGTTCTGCTACTCACAGACTGAAGGATCACAGAAAGCCCTTAATTTTAAGCCTAGTTCCACTGTCTTCAAAATACATATGGTGGGCTGGGGAGATAGCTCAGTTGGTAGAGTGCTTGACTTGTAAGCACAAGGCCCTGGGTTCAATCCCCAGCACCCCCCCCCCAAAAAAAAAAATCAAAATACATATGGTAATCAGATTCTGGAAATAGGGGTGGTGCTTTGATGAACATCTGAGTGTTGTTATATGTTTTGAAGATTCAAATCTTTTATGAATACATTTAAAGAATAACTTTCTTTGCAGAAAACAGAGATGCTTTAACTTTTTCATTTAGTTTCATTAGTTATTTAATATGCGTCTTAAATGTCTATGGCTATGTCATGATTTACTATGATATGAAAACTCCTAAGGGCAGAGATGATGTCTGCTTCGTTTGCTTTTTAGAGCAACCAGAAAAATGCCACAAACAAGGTTTTTAACCCATTTGCATGTTGTTGTTGCAGACTGGAATATAAACTATGTTCCATACCCATAAAAATTATTCCAGTCTTTTGTTAACCTTTTAAGATCAGAAATCTAATGGAACATTTCCACTAGAGCAATCTATGAAGTACAAATGCATAAATATTGCTTTATTTTAATTTAAAAATATTAATAATATTAATTGATTTTGTATAATAAAAATCTGGCCAATGTAGAAAATGTGAAAAATCTTAAAAAGCATAGAGAAAAAATGAAGTCATATTTTTCCTATATGATTCATTTAAAATGTTATTAATAATATCTCCTATTTAACTAATTTTAAGACTTTCAAAAATTGTTCTTACTGTGATTTTTCTCTTCTAGTTAGGGTTCCCATATTCTTCCCAGTAAGCACTAATGTTTTGTTAGTTTTCAATGTATTGAAGCACATGGTGAGTTCAAGGAAAGAGTTTGCCATGAGCTGCTGGTGACTTCCCCTGCTTCAAAGGAAACTTTGAAAAGTTACCATGAAGGAAAAGTTAATCCATATTTTGCCACTGCATTTGTTCTCTCAAAACCAGGTGAACTACCTCTGATTATTTCCCTAGGATTATGTCACCCACCAGGGCAACTTTCTGTTTCAGTAGGTGATGTTAAGAAACAAAACAACACCCTTTAAGTTAATCAGTTTTGGAAAATAGAGACTGGCTTTATATTCCATGGCTTTGATGTGCGTAGTAGTTCCTGTAAGAATCGGCCTCTCTTTTGTTGTGATTGACAAGACCTTTCCTATATATTTGAGCAACTGAGCAGCCCAGTAACAGAGGGAAGAAATATTTATCCAGAACTAACTTCACCACTCATTGCTGCTTCGTAAAACCCTGGGTACAAGTGTCAACTCTAAGTGTCCAGCAAGATCAGGTAAGGGCCTCTCCATCTTTGCGACTTCGTTCCTCTCAAGGGGAAGCCTAGAGACCCTGCGTGGTGACAGGTCAGACCTGTGGCAGCAGTTTTGGAAATGCAGTCCCTTTTAAGCAATAGGGACTGGGGGGCATTTCGTAAATGTCCTTTCCAGCCTCACTTCAACATCCACATGTGTTCTGCCTTATGGACCAAGCATGAAGGGCCCATTCTGGTGACTAGACCACGGGAAATGATCCTGGTCTATTCTCTAGAGGATCCTCCAGATATCCTATCCAGAGAGGGTAGACTTGACAGTAGACTGGGATCATGTTTTTAATACTCTGATGCTTTCTAGCATTTGAATTAATTTGAATCATGATGAAGTGCTTATTAGAGCAGAAGCAGAGAGCAGAGGCAATTTGTCACAAGTAGGACACATTTTTATGAATGGCCATCTAGACAGGTGCCTGGTTTTATAAAATCCTCTGCATATCCACGTTGTGTGGTGGATTGAGTCAGTAATGACACATGCAGGGCCTACCTTTATTATTTATCTACTTCTCTATTCATTCCTCAGGCATGACACCAAAAATAAAATTTTGATCAAAGCGTGTAGCATGGGACCCAAATACCCTAGACCAGAATAAAAATAACTTATGTGTATTCATGTATTATGTCAAGAAACGGAATTCTTTTGTTGTTACTTATGTTTTGTGTTCATTTTGAAGAAAACAAATATACACAAGTCTTTAATATACAAGTCAACTCCAGCACTTGGGTTACAGTAAGGTAAAGCTTTAGAATGCCTGTCAAGGACTGGCTATCCAGAAAGGTCCAGGGAATCTAAACTGGAGTCGGTTACAGAGAACTCTGGGCACCCGTCTTGGAGTTTGTGGGTATTTACTCTTTCTTGGCCCCTTTTTCGTGAAATGCCAAGAGCAAGGTCCCTTTGATAGCGGCCAGTGTGCTCTTGGTCACCACACTGAGGGCAGCTGGATTTGTTAAACTTGATTTCCTTTTCCTCTCGGGAGGAGCAGCATGAAGCTGGCCTACCTGTTCCTCGGGGCCATGGCCCTCCTGCTTCTGTGTGGCTGTAGCTCTGTCCTCAGCACCTCCAGCGGGGACCTGCGGACCTTTGTGGGCTGTGCTGTGAGGGAGTTTACTTTCCTGGCCAAGAAGCCGGGCTGCAGGGGCCTTCGGATCACCACGGATGCCTGCTGGGGCCGCTGTGAGACCTGGGAGGTAAGTGGCTCAGGCCTGATTCCAGAGCAGCGCTCACCGCTTTAGGGATTGGAGGTAGAACTGGACATCTGCCCTCTCCTGTGGACTTAAAAACTCCCAACAGCATCGCTAAAAATGATCTGCATGATGTTGCCCCTCTAACAAACATGGATAAGATTAATAGCTTTTTTTTTTTGCAGGGGGGTGGGGACCAGGGATTGAACTCAGGGCCACTCCACCACTGAGCCACATCTCCAGCCCTATTTTGTATTTTACTTAGAGACAGGGTCTCACTGAGTTGCTTAGCACCTTGCTTTTGCTGAGGCTGGCTTTGAACTTGTGATCCTCCCCAGCTGCTGGGATTACAGGTGTGTGCCGCCGCAACCAGCTAGATTAATAGCTTTATTTATGGTCTCTGGGAAGTCAATATGTGCTCCTATTTCACGCATTTTACACATCACAAGGAGGGATTGAAGGAGTAAGAGACTTCAAAGTCATGGAGGGAGTCACTGCACAGTTGGGAATAAATTCTTGTCTCAAGCCTGTGACCAGATCACCTTCCTGTATTCCTTCATTTGTGATAAAGTCAACCATTTGCCAAGAAAGAGGCTGCTTTCACAGCCCTGTCCCCTCAGATCCATGGGGCCCTTGGGGATCATCACGAACAGATCTATGAAGCCCCTTTATATTCAAGTAGATCTGGCCTTTCAGTTAAAATGGGGATAAAAATCTCAAACACAGTTGGAATCCTACTGGGCTGAGATGAGGAGTTGGTTAACTTAAAGAGGAAGAGGGCATTTGAGTACCCCTCAAACCACACCACCTCGTGGTTAGCTGACTCTTCTCACCAAGGCCCATGCTGGTAACTGACGGAGCACCAGCTCTGATCTTGTCAACCCCAGCTACCAAACTTTAATGACCACTCGCTCCTGTGAATTCAGTCACCAACTTTCAAGGTCCAGCAACATGGCATCTGCCTGCTTTCCCAGAGACTACCAATATTCTTAGGTTTGGCTTTGTCAGGCTGAGTTTTAAATGTTTTATTAGACAGCCCTCACGAAATCTCATTTTGATCCTCTTCTCCTATCCCGCCTCATTTCTGTCATATTACATTTATTCCTCAATGCTGAATTCCAGTGCCAACTTCTCTAAGCCTTGTCTGGCTCTGTGGTAATTCCTTGATTGTATTCTACCTTTTGTTTGACCCCCACCACATAATTTTAAGTGTTTTTGAGGACAGAAGTCCGTGCTTGCAGCTTTCACAGCTTTTGCTGAAGTGCCATGCATGGAAGAGGCAGTCCATAAATGTTTGTTAATTCAGAAGGGGTTGACCTCTTCCCAGAGGTGTCTGTCCTCTGATCTAATGCAAGCCAGCTTTGAAGCACGTGCACATCACTAGAGGACTCTTCCACTAGGAAAAGCAGGCTTTTTTCAGGGACTCAGAGAGCAAACTGCTATTTCTTAAATAAAATTATGGACCTCTGAATGGAATTGGGTTATGATGCAGAAATCTCCAACTAAATGAAACTATCCCATCAAATTGGCTTCGTTTTTTGCATCGGAGCTTAAGAGCTAATAGCCAGGTGAAAATTCAGTTTTGCTAAGTAACTGTCTGTTGCCATCTAATGACCTCAGGGAACGTGGGCACCTTCTCATGTGCAGGGCCTAGCCTCCCAGTGCCACCTTTGGTTGACTGTCCGGCCCTGGGCTATTGGCAGCTAGCCCTTGGTGTGCCATGTTCTCAGCTCCTGTTTCTCCCATCCTCTTCTCTTACACGTTGGTGACTGTCTTTAGCTGGATCATGGTCCCTCGAGGAGGTCAGAGACTGTGCTCTCACTGGAGAAATGGAAGCACCAAGTCAAAGAAAGAAGAATGTCCTTAATTTTAGCCAACTTTTGTTTGTACCTTTACCGTGTTAGGAAATTGAAGGTTACCTAGGGAAATAAATACAGATTCGAGATTCATTTTCCTAGCAACCAGAGGTTTCTGAGATTAAAGCACTATTTTTTTTTTTTTTTGTAGCCATACTGGGGAGCATGTCTGAATATAAGGATGTTCATGATAACAAAGTGGTTGAATTTACTTTTGAAGTGGAGCTATTGCTGCAAATAGTGATTTCTCATACCCTGGGTTTAGAGTTGCCAGATTTAGCAAAAGGAAAGCAAAACCAAACCGAAAAACAAAAAAATGAATCAACAAAACCCAAATATCCACCAATCTCTGCTCCCCACCCTCCAAGAAAAACCCTGAACCAAAAAAACCCAGAGTGAAACCCAACAAAAGACCAGGAAGTCCAGATAAATTTGAATTTCAGATAAAACAACAAATAATGTTTTCAGTGTAAGTTTGTCTCAAATATTGCCTGGGACAGATTTATACTAAAGAATTAATTACCTGAAACACAAATGGAGCTGAGTGTCTGGTCCGCCCATGTTCCCAGAATACGGAGGGTAGGAAGACACAGAGTAAATGGAGGAAGGTAGGAGAAAACAACCTGGGACAAATTCAGCTCTTCTACCTGGTCCTTGTTGAAGGCGAGGTTGTTATTTTCATCATCATGCAAGGACTTCATCTTGGGCCTGTCTATCTATCATTTATGTATCTATCTATCATCTATCATCTAGGTATCTATCATCAATCTACCTACCCATCCACCCATCCATCCGTCTATCCATCCATCCACTTACCTAGAACAAGTGAAGGCACTGTCCTTTGACAGATGTTATCATTTTTGCCATTACTTCTAACAACAGTAACGGAATACATTTATTGAAGACTTATCTGTGCTAGGCACGTGTCATCTCACCTTATCTCCACAACAGTACCATGAGGCAGATGTCTTGTTTCACAGATGGGAATGCTGGGACTTTAAGGAGTTTAGTTGATTTCTCAAGGTCTCCAGTAAGTAAGTTGTATAGCGGAAATCAAGCTTGACAGGTCTGACTACACAGCTCGAGATTTTTTTCCCTTGACTTTTTTTTTCAGCTATATTTTAACTTTTTTTTTTTTTTTTCCCCACCCTGTGATACTGGGGATGGAACCCAGGACCTTGTGCATGCTAACAGGCTCCACCACTGAGCCACATCCCCAGCCCTTTTTGTTTTATTTTGGGACAGGGGTCTGGTTAAATTGCCTGGGTTGGCCTTGAACTTATGATTCTCCTGCTTTGGCCTCTTGAATAGCTGAAGACCAGAGATATTTTATCCATATTTCGTTTTGGTGTATTATAGTTATACATAATGGTGGCATTTGTTGATACATATTTGTGCATGCACATGATGTAAGGGTTGGAGAGTTTTAACTTCTACCTTGTGTTGAGTTTTCTCTGGTCCATATGCTCTGTTTATCAAAATTATCTTTGAATTCAAAGTTGATAAAAAGTGAGGGAAGGAAGTGAGTCCTCTGCTTGTCAGAGGGGCCCTCGAGTGTTCAGGAAGCTGCCTGGCACTCTTATTTTGTTGACTCCCAGCAGATAGTTATGAGGACCTCCCAGGTTAGGTACTAGAGCACCACAGGGAGCAAATGGGCAGGAATTCTATCCTAAGAGAGCTTACTCTCCAGAGCAGGAGAAATGTCACACAAAGGAATAAAATACCTAAGATATCATGTCAGGAGAAAAAGCAGGAAGGGGAAGAGGAAGCTCTAGGGTGTGGAGGGGGGACGTTGTAGTTTTAAATAGCATGGTCAGGAAAAGCTTCCCTGAGAGGGTAGCATTTGGACAAAAACCTAAGGAGCAAATCCTCTGGCAGAATGTTCCAGACAGAGGGATCAGCAAGTGCAAAGACCCTCACTGGGACTGTTCCTGGTGGGTTGAGGAATGATAGAGTCCACCATGACTGGAGCCTAGTGAAGAAGTCAGCAAGGTGGGGACCGTCACAAACCCCTCAGGAGGTGAAGGTGTGGGGAAGACTGATGCAGGTGTTGGCTGGAGATCACAAGTTCTCTAGCTTTTACTGGGTGAGATGGGAAATGGGTGGGGTTGGAGGGGGGGGAGTGGGTTGGGGGGCCATGTCTGATGCTTTAGAAGGTCACTCAGATACCATGTTGCAAACAGAGGGCAGGGGTTACAGTGGAAGAGGGGACGCCAGTTAGAAGGCGTTTGTAGTGATCAAAATGATTCATTGGCTAAATATTCCTCCAGCACTTCCTGTGTGCTGTGGACTCTTCTGGGAGCTCAGGATATGGTAGTGAACAAAATCAGCTTCCTGCTTTCCGGAGTTTGCTTTCTACTGAGAGGAGGCAGAGCAATAAGTAAACAGAAGAAAACCAAGTTAATGTCGAGTAATGATAAATGGTGCCAAGAAAACGAAACAGGGTGGTGTGTTCTAATGGGTTCTCTGTTTTCTCCCTGTGGGGACAGAAACCCATTCTGGAACCCCCCTACATTGAAGCCCATCATCGAGTCTGTACCTACAATGTGACCAAGCAGGTGACCGTCAAGCTGCCTAACTGCACCCCTGGGGTCGACCCCTTCTACACCTACCCCGTGGCTGTCCGCTGTGACTGCGGGACCTGCTCCACGGCCACCACAGAGTGTGAGACCATCTGAACCGACGTGACCTGCAGGACGCAGCTGGTGGCCTCAAGCCTCACGGACCTACCTGCATGGGCAGCACAGACAGCTCTACCCCTGGCTTTGCTCAAGGACTGTTTAATTTGGCCATCCCTGTGGAGGTGGTTACCTGTCTCCCTTTACTTAGGCGCAGTATACGAATGTTGAAAATGCAAAACAATATCTGTTCCTTTCCCAGAAGAATTTCTCTGGTTCATACACCTTCAAATTAGTTTTACTTTGCCTTCAGTCTTGGAGCACAGTTTGTATATTACAATCCTCTCCCAATTTGTACTGGTATATGCCACTGACTTAAATGCACTGGATATAATTAGGAAATGGGGCTGTAAAGTCTGTTAAAATTCCTACGTTCCATTTAACCACTGACCTTTGACTAGGATGAAAAGGCTAAAAGTTATCAACACCAATGCACTAGTCTTCATTACCCAAAAAAGAATCTCAACTGCAAGTTTCCTTAGAAAAAAATGTTCCATTTCCTTTTTAAATGAGCAATTATCTACCCAAGAAATAGACTGCTCAGATTGATAAAGAGCAGGGAATTGATAAAGGGAGGAGCTCAAAGTAGAAGGTTGGATTTGGCTAATTGTTTTCCCCAGCAATATTCCTTAAGTTCCTGTAAGATCCTTACTAAAAAGAGGCTACTTTGTGATTAAAAAAAAAAAAAAAAAAAAAAAAAAAAACCAGGAAAAAATTTAGCTAGAAGCTATCATTTAGGTATAAAAACCTCTGAATCTCATGTTTTTGGAGTGTGATATTCTCTCAAAGCTATGGCAAAATGGTCATTTACAAATATTCTTCCTTCCTTAGCATATTTTAAAATTTGAATTGTAATTTATTAAAATCAGAAATTTTACATTTGTAGGGGTAAAACTGCACTGCTGGCTTAGAGGAGAAAAGTCTGTGATTGTCTAGCTCTTGCCCTCTCTAAAATCTTACAGCAGCAGGTTCTGTGACTTTTTTCTTAAACTCCAATTTTATGCAAATGTCTTTCATTCTGTCATTCTGGGGGTTGAATTTAACCTTGTTCACTTT